>NW_022995754.1:1993063-2497058 GCF_900245975.1 Drosophila guanche
TGCCCCCGCCCCCCCCGGCGGCCCGCCCCCGGATCTGAAGTGAAATACAGACACCCCCCACCCAACAAGCCTGGGGGGGGGGGGGGGGGGGGGGGGGGGGAGCTCAAGCACTCTGCGAGCATATTGCATATTGCATTGCATTTTCATTGTCAGCGGGGGGGGCAGGCAGGCAAAACACAAATACAAAATACAAAAAAATACTCGAAGAATTCTTTCACCTTCGATTCGTGTCGATTCGATGTGGGTGGCTGTGGCTGTGGCTGTGGCTGGCAGGCGGCACATGTTTCAGCTAAGCAACAGTAAGAACCCTTTTAGGGCTTCATGAATATTTATGACGATATGCGGGGGTGTACCCCCTTGTAGGAGGATAGCCCGTGGTAAATGACAAAATGAACGAATAAAAGACAGCTCGTGGCAGTGCAGGCAGGGCAGGGCAGGGCAATGCCATGGATCCACTTTCCATGTGTGCCAGTTGCTTCTGGCCGTCGAGTATACCCCACGAGCAGCAGCTTCTTTCAGTTACGAGTGCTGCAAAAGATGCCAACCGTTGGCTCTATGCCTGTGCGGGACATCAACAGGGTTTCGTTGTAAACGTTGATGGGAATATTTATGACACTGCTCTGCCGTTGCGTATAATGAATGGGTTATGGGGTGGACACCTTAGCCCTTGCTGCCCAGAACGATAAGCTACGTAGCCACTAATTGATTTTGCCACTGATAAATCGCTGCCAATCGCTGACTCGAGCTGCTATCACTGACAGGCAGTGGTACATGTGTTAAAGGGAGCGCAGCAGCAGCAGCAGCAGCAGCAGCAGCAGCAGCAGCAGCTACGATGACGATTGTAAATCATTTCCTGTTTATGTGTCTGGCCTAATTGCAGCCATTAGCAGCAGGTGAACTTTATACTGAGCGATGCGATCCACTTGGATGCGTCACTAAATGTAATCTACTATCAGCCTTCAAAGAGCGAACCCCTGAGCATGTGTAATTGCATTGGAGCAGTGGGTCTACACGCCCCATGCCCCATGCCCGCTGCGTTTGCTTTTTCCATTCAGATTGCCACATTTGTATAGGAATCCCTTGGTGGTTTGCATTGTGAAGATGGAGTGGCAGTGGCAGTGGCCTGCTGCCCCGCTGTGCTGTTGCCCAGCTAATAATCATTTGTTTGCACTTTGCATGCGCCAGATGGCCAACAAAAGGGCCAACCGGACGGACCGGACCGTCTATAGATTTAGACTTGGCCACGAGCGTGCGAAGCCATGCAGTGAAAGTATATTGCTCCCTTGCAAGCCATCATTCAAATATGTTCATTAAAGATGCATAATATGTGTATTTTTACTTAGAAACTTCTTTTAAGATGGTTAACTTTTGTAGCCGCTTTCAGCACTTAATGTTTGAAATTCAAATCCTGCGGCTAGTGCTTTATGACGAATGGTGGATGCTACGACATTTATAGTTTCTGAGCTGTGAGCTAGTAGATGCCACATTACATCCCTGTGTAATTGCAATGTAGCACATGTGTAGTATTCATGTACAAGCTGGAATTATGCTACCTTTTTTGGTCGACCTTTTCAGTTTTAAACTTCATTTGGAAACATTCCAACAAAAAAAGTCGTAAAAACTCTTCGATCTTGTTGAGAATTGATTGATAAATCGGTTGAAATATATTTTTAACGCGGAGGCCTTCTAACTACCTAGTAATATCAAATAGAACATCAAAATAGACGAAAATGGGCTAATAATTACGTTATATGTATATTTTTTTGGTATATTTCTGTGCTCACGGCTGACCTAATCCTCTCTCTAGCTGACCTAATCCTCTCTTTGTATGTGACGGCAAGGTATGGCAAGCAGGTAAAAAAGGACGAACTTTTCGAAGCCCCCACCTTTTCAGCGCCTGTTCAAAGGATCCCTAATAGTGCTTGTAGGAGAGAATTTCCCTGACCGATTAGACACAGGAGAGGATTTCCCTAACCCTTAAGACACAGGAGAGGATTTCCCTGACCGTTTAGACACAGGAGAGAATTTCCCTGGAGAATTTCCATCCCGTAGGATGAAAATCGCCGTGTAATTTACCTGGCGCCTCTGGAATTTTTGTGACGTATTTACGCGTTGTCGACACCTTAACTTTTGGTACAAATTTCGCACCATGAAAGCTCCCTTGGTTTGTAAAGGGAGTTTGAAAGCTCTTTTCATTTGCGAAGGGAGTTTGAACAACTAATGAGAACAACTAGTATTTGCTTATTTGTTTACTTTCGATTATGAATTAAGTGCTAACTGTAATTATGGAATGGGAATAAATATAAATGAAATATTTATTATTAAAATAAATATTTTATATATTACAAAGTATATAAATATTTATATAAAGTTGTAAGGAAATGAGAACTGCCCCCAAACCACACCCAGCTTATTATAATATTTCCCTTTCCCTTTCAGGAAACAATCGAATTTCTTTATCTCTTTTTTTGTGCGCGCCATATTTCAAATTGTTCAATGTTATCAGTGAATATACATGTCTCTTTTAATAATTTACTTACATACTATAGACAAAGCTCCCTCGATTCCAGAAGGGCGATTTTAATGAAAAATTAAAATACAAATTTGTAAAATAAAAGGTCATCAGGATACAAACCAATAAAAATTTGTATTTACACAACGTCAAATTGATCCTTCAAACGCATTAAATAATGGTTTTAGTGTTAAAATTCTTTGCAACCTGGTAATATCAAATAGAACCTCTAAATCGAGGAAAATGATTTTAGATTTTCGGTATATTTACAGTATATTTTGAAAATGCAATAGTCCATCACGGTATATTTCTGACGCGGTATGTTGTATCGATAAATACGCGGTCACAATGGATACACTGGCGGCCGCCTTTTTTTTTACAAATGCAAATAAAACGTAAATTAAGAGTTTATTAGTGATAAAAAGGAGTCACAATGGAAGTCATTTTACCCCTGGAGCTGCACAATGGCCAAAAGTTTCTAGAGTGTGCCACTAAGCTCGAATACGATGAGTTTTCAGCGGTAAGTCTCAGGCCCAACCACGCCAACAACAATTGGGTTTTCAAATTTGTTTTTGTTTACAGAAAATGTTTGTGTTCTGCACTGAGTGCAGCGATGTGGATGTGTTTGAGCTGATGGGCAACCAGCGATTGATGCAGTTGATATACGGCTGGGAGGTCTGCCACCTGCCCAATCCCGAGGGCCTGCGTGAGGACTCGTTGCGTCATGTGGTCCAGGTGCTGGCGCACTACTCGCTGCAGTTGTGGTTCAGCCAGGAATGGACAAGCTGTTCGGAGGGGCTCAAACGCATGCTGCTCTACCACTTGGGCAAGGCAATGTCATCGTTTGCCCAGATTGAGGGTCTGTCCAAAATCGATTGGCCGTACATACTCAAGTTTCAGGGCAAACCCTGGCGGGTGCCCTATCTGCAGCAGCTGTTTGCCAATCTGCGACAGAACAAGCATCATACCATTGAGCATTCAGTGCTGGCTGCCACACAGGAAGGTGAGTGGACAACTGTTCCTTGATGGAGTCTTACTGATTGCCTTTTCTCCTGCAGATATCGCGTACCTTGAGCAGGAGCAGCTGTATCTCATCCTGCTGCGTCTAATACAGCTCTTCAATGCGGGCAACTTTGAGGCACTGAAGCAGCTGGCACTTCGCGTACTGGCAGCTTGGCTCAAGTCCAATGCCAATGCCAGTTGTGAGTCCCTGGAGCATGACCAGATAGCCATTACACTGGTGGGGCATCTCTACCTATTGACAGTTTTCGTCATGGATGAGAATCGGGGCTATGTGATTGATAATTTGGTAAGTGGGGGGGATAGACCACGCCTTAGATGTGACTTCTAATCGAAGATCTACTCCGCAGATGTACAACATACGTTTCTATGCGCTGAGCATGCAGGAAGCTCCAGTGGCAGAGGACATCAACTTCACGCCTGCCCGCCTCATCGCTCAGGTGTGTGTTCGCTTGAGGCTGAGCAAGAGCGGCTTCTTCGAGCAGATTGTGTTCAAGAAGTTCAAGCTGAATCTGATCACCTCGTTCGCCGTCATGCTGGAGGCCTACACCAGCTATGTGCTGGGCAATCAGTTGATGGAGCTGATGGCCTTGAACGAACACGATTTCTTGACCCACTTGCCACACTTTCGGGTGCTCATGTATCGCTATGTGGAGGAGCGGGAGAACAGCGAGGCCTTTCTCCTCAATGAGCTGCAAAAGCTCGAGTCGCAGCGTTATAGCCACGCCAAACCGTACACCGTGAACCTCAACCTGAACTATCAGCAGCAAATCTGCAAAGGCAATCGTGCCAGCAACATTGGCAACTACAAGAACTGCGACGATGATGAGAAGCCCCCGTTGGATGTCGACGAGGAGTTGGATCGCCAAATAGATCCCGTCTTTCAGACTGTGCCCAACAACGAGGAGGTTCTGGATTTTGTCTACAAACTGCTGGCAGAGCGGGTAAGCCAAATGACTCCAGCGACTACTCCCATTGATTGCTTAAATTTATCTTTTTCCACAGGAATTTGAGGGCTGGCAGTTTGCCAAGATTGCGCTGCTGCTGAAGATTATTGGCCAGCAGCTGAATGCCATCGAAATTTGGCGCTATCATCCCGGGCTGACCACTGACTTTATGCTCAATTTGGAGCACAAATTATCCAATAACTATGCGGATCTGGCCAAGGTGTTCAGTGATCATGCCTTCATGGAGGCAGAGTTCTGGCTGACAGCGTTCTATCTGCATCCAACGACACACAACTATAACGAAGTCAAACGCTGTTCGCGCATCAAGAAGAAGCGTTCCTTGGATGATGAGTCGCCTGGAACGGGGACCGCCGCTGGCGGCAACACACAAAGTGCTTTCAGCGTCAAGTACGAGCTGCTCAGCTCCACCATTGATGTGGATGAAATTGTGACGATAACCAATCACAATGCCCCCGTGGGAGACTACGATCCGATCTACAAGGCTCTGCAGGCGCTGCGACTGCCGCGTAGCTTCATCAAGGATCTGCTGACGGTGATCTTTCAGCCGCGCAACAAGCGCTACTCGTGGGCCCTCGAGTGGTCCACGCTGCACGAGCGCTGCAATGCGCTGCTGAAGAGCAAGGATCTGAAGAATAAGTTCGTGGCTTTGAATATGGCCGAGGCCAACGATCGTTTAGAGTTCCTGCAAATTGACTACGCAAAGTACAAGGATCGGCCGCAGCTGGACTATGGCACCATCGAAGAGGGCTACGAGAATGCGGCCAACCTCGCCGAAGCCGAGGCAGAGGTGAGCGCGGATGAGAAGGAAGAGGAACCGGGCCCGAAGCAGCCAAAGAAACGGAGACCGCCGCGTAAATTTTGGGATGAAGGTAAGACAACCCCATAGACTGCTGATTCTCCAACATAAACCTGTTCCTTTTGCAGTAATCTCCGAGGACGAGGAGGAGGATGTGGCCTCAGACGAGTCAGAGGCTTATTACACGGGCACTGGTCGAAGGACGCGCGTTCGTGCTGCTGCCATTGTGGCCAATTCCATGCTCTCGGACATGGATCGCAGCATGCGAAGTGGTCGCCGATCGCCGACCATCGTCAGCTCACCAGTCGCCCCGTCCGAACCAGAAGAAGAACAATCCCAGACAGAGCCCGAGCCTGAGGTCAAGCCTGAGCCCATAGACGAGACGGAGACGCCAAAGTCTCCTTGCCCAGAAGCGGCAGTGAATCGAGAGAAACGCTCATTTGGCGATCTGCTGGACACCCGCACAAAGTTTAGTAACGAAACCAGCGGCTTCAAGGCCTTTGCCGACATCTGGAGCTACGAAAAGGAAGAACTTCAGGCTGTGGCCAGCGGGAGCAATGGCCTGAGCGAATGCAGTTCGGTTTTAAGCAAATTCAAGAGCTGGCAAACCCTCAGAGAAGCTGCGCCAGCGAGCACAAACGTCGCGGAAGAGGCGGCGCCACGAGCAAAGAAGACGCGCGCCACGTCGGAAGCGGACAGCGTGGATTCGGATACGTCGACGATGGCCATGCACGACTCCACCGAGGAGCAATGCGAGAATTTGTCTGGTGTAAGTAAAGAGTTAACGCCTCCGCCGGCCACAGCGTCTGATTTTAATATGGAGACAGGCGTGTTCCAGCCCGAAGAGAAAGAGAAGGAGGCGATCCAGGAGACTCGGACGGGAGTTCAGGATGTAGACGAAGCTACGACGACGACGCCAGATCTCCCTCAAGATTTGAATACTCAAGAACAACCAAACAAGCGCTTCAAAACCTCACCAAGCAGCCACAGCACAGAGCCAACAACCCAGAGACCTGACGACGACGACGACTTAACGAAACGCCTCATCCAAGAGTGTCTGACACGCAGGGCCGAGGTGCGCTTACAACTTCTTACTCTGCAGGACATGAGGCAGATGCGCGAGTGTCGAGTTCGGATCAAGCGCACCGACTTAGTCTCCTACTACCAAGAGCGAGAGAAGCCGCAAGCTAAACGAAGAAAGCCAGGGCCAGGCAGCCACCGCCACAGCCACAGCCGTTCCATCACCACAGACAGCAATGCATCAACGCCCACGCTCGAGAGGCGGAAAAGCGACAAGAAACGCTTGAAGAAATTTGTGCACATAACATCGGATACGCCGGGAACGTCAGCGTCTGTGACGATGCCCAAAAAGATCTTCCGGCACATAACTTCCGATTCATCAACGGACATGGAAGAGGTGCAGCCGCCAGCGCCACTCAATCGCAAGCGCAACAGCCGCGGCGGTCGTGCCACGCGAGGAGGTGGCGTGCGGGTCAAGGAGCTGCAGGTGCGAATCTGCCGGCAGACACCCACAGAGAGAGTCTCCTGTTCGCCGGATGTGATTGAGCTGTCCTCGGACTCACACTCCTCCTGCTCGCCGCAGCCGCGCACCAACCCAGCCAGCATTCACTTCTCTGACGTCATGGAACTGGATCCGTTGTACGAGGAGGAAATCGTTCCATTTTGACGCTGCTAAAAAGGACCTTCCTGCACAGGCCCTGCGGCGAGGCGGCTCTACGTGCTCGTAACGAATGCCCGGCGAGGGGTTGCACATTGGGAACTGAGTTCTACAGCCCTGGAAAATTGAATTCGTTTCGCTTGTTCGAATGCAATTGGCCCTCGGGCACATTTTGTATTTGTTCTGCTCTGATTTTGATGAAGTTATATTTTTTGTATGTGTGTGTAGCGTGTGTGTGTGTGTGTGTACATCTGTTTGGCCACAGCTCAGGCATTGTGTGGGACTCCTATAAAACGCCCGCTAGCCTCTCAATTAAAACGCCTAATTGATATGCATTGTGGTTCTCGCCAAGGCAGCGAATTAGCCACACGCGTCGGAGGAGCACTTGAGCTGGTCAGGCATATCAACAACAATCAACAATATCCCGGGGGGGGGGGGGAAAAAGGAAGAGGAGGCTGCGACACGTGTCGGCTGTTGGTGTGATTTCGGTTGGTTTTGAGTCTGGGCTGTTGGTTTGAGGGCATTACTCTGGCAGCTGTGTGGAATGATTGTGTTATTCCGAAAGAAGCTAACGATAATTATAAATATAAATATAAATAGTTATTTAGCACTAAGAATTATCAATCGATTTATGTACAAACACACAAAATTAGAAATGCCCAGAAATTTTAATGTAGAGAGTTGCCAAAAAGGCAATTTGTATCCTCTTTTAGTTTATATATTTAATTAAGCAACAATTATTTGTTATTTTAAGCTAGCAACGCCACACATATGGAATTAATTTAAGCATCAGTTTGACTGAGAAACTTATCCTATTCCCCTTGCTATTCCTTTTTGTTGCTTTATGTTTTTTTGCCATTTTAACATTTCATATTTAATTTGTTGAGTCGAAATGCAAAGCGGGTGCCGATAAGTCTGGCATTGCTTAAACATAAGTTTAAACAAAAAACATTGGATACTTATCCATAAATTGTGGCACAATTAAACGCTTCTGGTACTCCTCCTTAGGTGTAAGGAGCTTCCTGGAGCTGCAACGGAGGGGAAGTATAAATATTTGCGAATCAATAGCAGTGCGAAATCAATACACACCCCGTCAGATAGACGCGACCACGGGCGGCCACCAAGTGTGCCAGATAGACCGGCGCTGGATAGGACACGGCGCGATTGCAGCGCGGAAACAAGTGGCACAGATTGTATGTCAACTGCTGTATGACATCAATGTCCAGCTTGCCCGTATTCTCAATCACGCTGTAGCGCGTTGGTCGGGCTGTGCCCTGAATGGCCTGATGGCTGACCAGAAAGAATTGCATCTCATTGGGATGCACAATGGTGCGGTCCACGACGGTGCCCGGCTCCACATTGTTGAATTTGTTGAACTGCGAAGGATTGCCGGAGGGAAAGAAGCGCGTGTGATGACGTTTGACAGCAATTATGCAGCAAATCTTGGGACGAATGTGCTTCTGCAGGGAAAATCCAGGGGGGTTAGCATACAAAGAGATATCCAAAAGTGCCAAAGTGTACCTTGCAGCAGGCCGCCTTAATGCCCCTCAACTCTTCATCCTTGATCTTGGGAAACTGTCCATCGCTGACACCATCGCGATAGTAGACAATGTGCTCGGGATAGCATTTTCTGTACTGATAATAGACACGCAAGTGCTCCAGCGTAATGGACTCCATGTCCTCGATATCCTCCAGGGTGGAGCGTTGCAGGCGATACTGCATGTTGTACGAAGCTCCGAATTGATCATGGGACGCTGTCACGCCCACCACACTGGGTATGTCACGCTGATCGGGCGATGGGTGGGTGACATCGGCACCCATAAACATGACATTGGGGAGCAAAGTGCGTGGATTATCCTTCAACTTGTGGTTGATGCCATTCAGCTTGGCATTGACCTTCAGCAGAATGTTGCCAATGCACTGAGGATTCAGTTTTCGCTGCACCGTAAACAGCTTGATACACTGCGTCAGTATGCCGTGCTGCAGTTCGGCCTTTTGCTTCACATTATCATATAGGGGGCCAGAGTTTGGTATGATGACAAACACAAAATCACATTGGAGCCGCTTGAAATCACGAAAATAGTTATCAAAATCACGTTCATCCTTGTACAAACGTATCTCAGCCTTCCTGTCCAGGCAGACGTTCACTATGGCACTCTGTGTTAGGACCTGCAAGGAGAGGAATATACCAGGAGTCCAAGAGGATCCAAGAATCACTGAGGCTACACTCACACATTGCTTGAAGTCTTCCACCGCATTGTACATCATTCGGGGACCATAGAGTATGGCCCATTTGTGTTCCCGCGGCTTGGGCGCATAGAACTTCAAGCGATCCATGCGCCACGAACCATTCTTCACGGACACCATGCTGTTCCCTTTGTATTCCACCATTGGGGGATCAAGGATGCGCATGTTCACCGTAATGAAATCGCTCTGCAAGCGCATGCCAAAGCGTGCCACGGTGGGGTTCGAGTTGTGCTTGAAAAATGACAGCAAATCCAAGATCTTCGATCTCCGCTCATTGGTGGATGTGGCTGTATATTTAATCATGGCCGACACCTGAGCCTCCTGATCTTTGCGCTGCAATACAAAATATACAAATAAAATAAACCTCCTAAACTAAGGACTCCTTGCAGCTACTCACATTCAGCAGCTGCCCCTCCTCGATGCTGCACAGTTCCATGGGCAAGAAAATATTTGCCGTGGGCGAGCCCACATGCAGACAGGGCAGATTGGGATATTTCAAATTGTATTCCCTGGAGGCAAAGTACTTCTCCACGGTCATCTGTTGCCCTTCCTTGTCGAAGGATAGCCTGTTGGCCGGCAGCTTGGTTAGCCCAAGGACCATGAAGATGGTCGGGGGTCTGGCGAAGCTTGGCGGTGATTTGTATACGATCTTGATGCCCTTCAGAAATGTTTCGATATCCAGTCGCTTGAGCTCAATGTTAGTATGATTTTCCACTCTTTCCCCGTGATATCGCTCAATGTACTCCACGACGGTGGAGGCGAATGGAAATGACTTGTGGCATACGTCCACATTGACAAACGGACGATCCCCCAGCACCACCGACTGATAGAGACCGACCAGCGCCTCGTAGCCATCGCCCAGATTAATGGCCTTGCCCTGATCGGATCGTTTGAAGAAGGAGCGACCAGCGCGTACGCCTGTGGCATGGCAGGGAGAGGCCAACACAACCTCCAGCACCTGCAAGGCGCGCATGGGCTTCTCGTTAATCTTATCCTTCACATAGCTGCGCAGGGAACTCAAATTTACAACCAGCTCCTCGGTCTCCTTCACTTGAAGAGTGAAATTCAGCGTACGACCGTGATTATCAGTCACCTGCGGGGAGCAAAGGTTCATCCTCGAGCCACTGGCTATAGCCAGCCAAGTAATACTTACAGTCACTTTCTCCTCTTGCGGCTTGCAAACTATTTTGTCCGCCGTGTAGCAGGAGGCACGGCCATCGTAGGCGGCAATCACACCGCCCATATGCTTCTTTCTGTACACCTCAAACGCGTGGCGATAGAACTTCTTGGGGCGCTCTGGTGAGATCTTCACATCATAGTGATAGGCAACCGCTGGCATTTTGTCCAAGTTGACATCCAAATAGTTGACTGCCACTTGACCAGGCTTCCCCAAGGTTCCACGTCTTATGGCGCCTCCTGCGACAGGCAACGCTGGCGTGCCGCGAACCAGAGATTTCGAGCTCTGAGTCGACACTGGCGTGCCGCGTCCCTGACCACAGGGACCCTGGCCACAAGTGCGTTGGTATTGCGGTTTGGGAGGAAGCTGTAGATCGTCTCCCTGTCCACGCTGTTGTCCACCCTGTCCGCCCTGATTGCGCTTCTTCTGACTGCTCTGCGTCTGCCATTCGCCCTCATCCTGCTCCGTTGTCTCAGATACCGAGGCTTGGATGCGTTGGTTCTGCGGTTTGGGAAGAAGCTGTTGATTGTCTCCTTGTCCAATCTGTTGTCCACCCTGCTGTTGTTGTTGTTGTCCACGTTGCTTTTGTTGCTGCTGCTTCTCTCCGCGCTGATTGCGTTTCTTCTGACTGCCCTGTACCTGCCATTCGCCCTCATCCTGATCCGATGTCTCAGATACCGAGGCGGCAGGACCTACAATTGGTGGGCGATTTGTCGTGAGTGTGGCTGCAACGGTCTGAGCCGATTTCTTCTTGGCAACTTTTCCTCCATCGGCAGGCTTATATTCTAATCGAAATAAATTACACTTAATTATTTTTGGCTCATTTAGCAATTTATTTTGCACTTGTTTTTTTCACTCACTATTTTCTTTGCCCATTTTTAATTATTATTAGCTTTTTTTTCTGATTCCGCTTTAACATTCGAATGACTGCTGGCTAATGCCAAACTTTTGCCCCCAACTGAATAAGTTTGACAGACAACTCGATGAAGTGTTGTTGGTCATTCAATGAAAATAATTCAGAAATCGAAAATACAATCCAAAAATTATCAAATATAACAGCCAACTCCTGGACAGGTTTCCTGGTAGAAAATGATTTAATACAATAAAAGTATTTAAAATTGTTGAAATTCGACCGCTCATTGGCAAACAAATATTATTTTGACGTGGCATAATTGATATCCATCCAGCCACAAGCCTCAGTGGCATATTGCTCCTCAATTAGCACCCTTGACACGCCTCACTCGTGGCAGCAATTTGGCGACAATTCATAACCGCATATCATATCAGATCCGCCACGTGTCCGACCACTTGGAATCACTGGAATCCACTCAGATGCTTCTTGGCCCATATTTGTGTGCATATCTATGGCACACTCTGCCACTTGAGCAGCCGGTAAGACCGCGGCACGTGGCCAGGCCTTAGCTGGAGGGAGACTGCTTCTGGGCGTACACATGTTGCGTTTTTTTGTTGTTAAAAGTGTCGCGGCGGAGGAGGTGTCCTGGCCACGTGGCTCTAATTCGTTTAGCGACAGGCGTAAGCCCTAAGTGATTACTGAGGTTTAAGCAACAAAAGCGAAAGAGTTGGACGCCGTTTGCGGGTAATTGAAACATTTTGAATGGCAATCGCGTAAGGCATTAGGCGGCACGCAAGTTCAATGTTTTGATATCAATAAAATGGCAAATGGTTAAGCCACAAAATGCGAATATTTATATACACTGCAAAAGGTTCAGGGGAATGTAAGATGGAGTTGGAACAGAGAGTGATTACAGAATCTAAAGCTGAAGCTCTGTGCATATTTGAGAGTCCGAAAATCTCTAAGAAATATTTTATTCCCTGAGAAAACACCGAGTGAAACCCTCTTGGATGGACATCCACACATTCCTTAGTGCAATTTTCAGCTCTTCTTCTCATGATATCAAAGTCCCAAGACCCCTTCTGGCACCAGTTAGTGTATGCAGCGCCAGCAGCAAATATTTGTTTGAACTTTGATGATGCCGTTTGGCGTCTGGCGCTGATCCTCACCAGCTCCGACATCCTTCCGATTGGCTTAGAGCGGCGCTGCTGGCTGGCAAAGCGTAAAAAATGCTCGTATTTTGACTGGCAGCGATAGCGATGAGCACGACTATAACGAATCTCCGACGTACATCCAGACCAGTCTCCGTCTCTGTGTGTGTTTGTGTGTGTGTGTGTGTGTGTGCGTAAGCAACCCCCTTTGGGCTGCAATCACGGCTGCGCGCATATCTGTTGGGATTTGTGTTCGTGTGTGTGTGTGTGTGTGTGTTATGGCGCCGCCACGACCGACGACAATGCGCCGAGGGTTGTTGCTGCGCTGCCTAGACCCAAATCAGCGGGCTTACCGCTTCCAGCGCGGAGCATTAATGGCTGGCCCCCGGGCACACGGGTGCATAAAACCGGTGCGCACTCCTTGCTAGCTTTTAGTTGGTGCGGGCACGCGAGACACACAGAAACACCCAGACAAAGCAGAGAGTGAATAACATAACGGTAAACGGTAAACGGCAAAGCGGCAAATCTATAACGGTGGAATACGCGCAGTTGGATTGAGAATAAACACAAAGAGAGAGAGAGACCCAATCGACCCACCGATCATGGCTGCCTGCTATAATGCCTACAGTGCTGCACCTCCTCAATGCTACGATTTCGACGAGGACGATGACGATGCCTCCTTCGACAGCGGCTACGAGAAGAGCTTCGAGACGGAGGCACAGCTCAGCTCTCGGCGACGTTTGGACTTCGATGAGAGCTACAACAGCGGAGCAGCGGGGCCGGCAGCGCCTTTGGCCTATGCCGGCAGCTGGGATGCAGCCCCGATCAACTCACCGCCGTCGGGATTCGTCGGTCTGCTGGACACGAGCAGCAATCACAGCACGCGCAGCGGCCGCACCCTGGTGGAGCATCTGAATAGTCGTGCACCGGGCTCAGGCTTCGAGCCGCAGCTGACCAGCACGCCGCTGAAGTCGCCGCCGGAGGACCCGGACGCACCGCGACCCAAGCGCAAATATGCCGTCGGCAAGAATCGCGTAACGCGCTCGCGCAGCCCCACCCAGGTGGTGCGCATCAAGAAGTTTCGCCGCATGAAGGCCAACGATCGGGAGCGCAATCGGATGCACAGCCTCAACGATGCGCTGGAGAAGCTGCGCGTGACGCTGCCCTCGCTGCCCGAGGAGACGAAACTCACAAAGATCGAGATCCTTCGCTTTGCCCACAACTACATCTTCGCCCTGGAGCAGGTGCTGGAGAGTGGGAACACCATCAATCTGGATCTGGAGAAGCTGCAGAATTTCACATTGAGCGGGGAGCGCATCACGAAGGAGCTGTTCGATGCGCTCTTTGTGAATCCGCAGCCATTCCCCATGCTTGGCTGTGGGAGAATGTTTCCCTATAGTCAGACGCAGCAGCAGCATCAGCATCCACATCCGCATCATCAGCATCATCCGCATCATCAGCAGCCGCAGATGCTGCCCTTCCAGCCGGGCATGGAGTATCCCGCAGCAGCGCCTCATCCTCATCCTCATTCCCAACCCCATCCGCAGCATGCGACGCCAACTGGCTTTGACTTTGGCAGCAGCATGAGGTACTATCAGCAGGAGCCGAGACCACAACAGCAGACGCCACCCGCTGGCCAGTTCTCGCAGGAGAAATATGATCTGTTCCGCGGCAGCTTCGAGGCAGCTGCCAAACTGCCGTCCACAGCCACAGAGCCAGCCATGCATCAGCAGAGCAGTTTCTACACACAGACGCCGCCCTGGAAGGAGTACCCCGAGGAGCCACATCCGCAGCCACATTCTCACAGCTACAAGCACTTTGCCCCCCAGGTATAGCACAGTTCTGGGGGTGTCGAACCTGCGTTTTAGTGCGTTTCAGAGCGTGATAGATTGGGATAAAGATTGTGCAGCTTGGCAGGAAACTGTTCCATGGGAATACGCGATCCAGCGGATGATCTCGTGACTAACTTTGGGTTAAGCAAAACCCTAAAGTTGCTGGCGAGCTTCGTCCAAGCTTTTCCATGCAACACTTTCCTCGAAGCTGCAACAATCAGTTGACATTTGTAGTAGGTGAACCACTAAATTGATTGCAAGGATCCACCATAAGTTTAGCTGATCCTCGCACTCAATTTAGAGTAAAGTGCAGCAGAGAGAGGGATCCGCAACAGAAGAGTCAATAGAGAAACTCCACTCTTCATTGACTTCTTTGTTGTGCATCTCTGGGGAATATTTTAGCAAGAAAATGCGACAAAGGATAAGCATTCTCTTGCTCTAGATATTCCATAATCCATTAACTATATAGTACAAATCGGTTGTCCATAGATATACGACGAATATGTACCTTTTTGCCATCGTAGGAATATTAAGCATAATCTTAGTTATCAGCAGGAAACTATACAATCGATGGACTATATGTGCTGTAGGATCAGTCAGTCAGTTATTGCAATGCAAGGAAAGCGAGCTAGTCAGGACTAAAACTTAATCGTGATAAGATTTGAATTTCGATGTAAAAAGAGCCATAAAGAACTATTTACTATTTTTGCTAATAAAGTTGATGATCAAAACGAAACAGAGAATCTTTCTTGGTAAAGTCAAAAATAAAATAAAATAAAATAATAACACTAGTAGCGAAAGCAAACAACCCCGAGAAGAGACTGGGCAGGGAGCGCGTATGTGTGCGGATTTGAGATTCCAAACAAAAGACTTAAATTCAAATAAATATTGTATATTGCAGTGCACATAAAATGAATGGTTTTCTGTGCTCTACCGTTCTGGGCTCTGTGCTGTGTGCATTGCAGCTTGTTTTCACGAGTATTGTAGGGGGCATTTTTGCGCCCTTACAATTCGACATGGGGTGAGTTCAAGTAGAAATTCGACTGAGTTCGGAACAATGAAAGATTGCCCCGTCACCTGCCACAGAATTACAAAACGAATGTACCAACAGCAGCAGCAGCAGCAGCAGCAGCAAAGGCAGAGGCAGAGGCAGAGTCAGTCAGCAATCTGGGGGTAGAGTCAGTCCTGAAACATGAGCCTGTGTAGTGGACCTGCATGAATGCCACTCAAATTATTTAGTTGAATGAACCGGCAAGAGTCGAGAGAAAAACTGGAGAGGAGAGCTGACATTTTTGGCCGTTACAAAAGGGAAGAGATGGAAGGGTGAACCAGGCAGGAATCCAAAGATTCCGAAATGCTAGAGCAGGAATTCGTTGGTTTTTCTCAAACTTGTGATGATTTGAACTACTAAGCCGGATTGCAGCTCGTACCCGGCGTTTGTCATTTGTGCAGCTTTGTTGAAGGTGTCCGGATTTATCTTAACAATAATCATTATTATGGCTCGACATGGGCTCCGATTCCACTGTTGTTCTTCCTCGGCTAGAGCTGGCAACAAAGGCGCAAATACGCAGCGGGTGAGCCAGCGCTAAGCTGCATTCAATTTCCAGAATTGTCAACGAGAAGGGATGCGGCTGGGGCGGCGACTAGCAACTGGGTATGGGCACGGGCAGGGGCATCATTAGCGTTACGGGGTAGCTATATCTAGATGGCTATCGGCGGATCAATGACGGCAGATCTTACTTTCCCCCCCCCCCCTGGTTCTGTTTTATTCTATGCTAATGCACATTGCCGTAGCCAGCAAAAACAATTTGGCGATGGCCATAAGGCGATAAGCAAACCAAAATGGAAACAAATTGCCATGGACATGCTAAAAGGAGCAAACACAATGGGCAGCTTCTTCTTTCAACTGCTGTGTCAAGTGCTGGTCCACAGGGTGCGGTTCATGCACGGTCCCCAGGATACGCGGAAAGTGCACAAGAGCTGATGGATAAGTGGCCCAGAGGGCTCGATTTTCATAGATCTCAAAATAATGCCAAATGCGGTCGAGTTACATATTTCTTTTCCATTAAAATGAGTAGTGGATGAGCATAGAAAAAACTCTCTTTTCCCTCTAAAAAACTGTACCCAAGGAATCTTTCTGCAAATTATTGATTTAATGCACAGGCCATAGGCCATATATCACACATTATTGGTTGCAGCTTCTGCAATTTGTCTCTTTGCCATTTGGCAGATCGAATTTTATTTTTTCGAATTGATTGTTTTACGCCTTTTTAGCAAGAAGTTGACACAGATTCTGGATAAACCCTTTTTGCCAGTGCCAGTCTTTTTGCACGTGCAACCCCTCCAGTCAGTGGCCCGTCTGCATATGGGTAACCCTTTTTGCCTTTTTATTTAAACGCTGATCAAACATGGAAGATTCGCTTTGGTGCTAGAGCTACACGTTCATTTTTTGGCGGCAAGTTGCTCGACCTTTTTACCCATTCATTGCCCTGCTCGAATTGGTTTATCTGTAAAATCTGTGACGTTCAACGTTCAGCATTAGGCGTTCAGCGTTCGGGGTGCGTATTCGTTACTCTTACCGAAAACAAGGTCCTGTCGTTGATGCCTGCCTGTGCCTCTGCCCTACCTTTGTCGCTTTTGAGTTGTGTGCTCATCTAACCGAAAAACATTGGATAAACAAACAGCCGTTCGAGTATTTTGTTACACTGTATGAATAACCTGCACCAGTACCCATCCCATACCCATATCCTTACCCTGCCTCTGCTCCTATTTATTTCTCAATAAGTTCGCTGCAAAAGGAAACCAATCTGTCGCATTTGTGTGCATGCTTGGCCCACGGGATGGAAACTGTAAAATGTTATGCAAGTTCTGATTTTTAATCCGATCAGAGCGGTTTTAGTCAAATTTAAGCAGATTTATGTCACATTGTTGAGCCGAAAAGTGGTACACGAAAAGACACAAAACACAATAGGAAGAAATGGGTAAAGAAAATGCTAACACATGTAAATCAAGAATCAAGATAACTATATCGCCCATGTTCCAAATCGAATCGAGATCATGTACGACAATTGCAACAAATTTGATTTAAGTTGCGGCAAATTGAATGGGGGAGGAAGAGGCAGGAAATGGAGTCTTGGATTGGTTGGAATAATTGTTATTTGATGTGGGGGAATCATTTTAATGGAGGGAATATTTAGATGTAGGAATAGTTTAGCAATTCTGTTAATTAATTTTCAGGTGGCATTCAGTTTATAAATAAAGCAAATAATATGGCAACTGCAATCGTATGATAATTTATAGAGAGAGTTTCAAAAATCATTTTGAATTATTTTGCAACCCCATAGAGGCATCATTTTGTATGCCAGTCCCAGAATGAAGCAAGGAAAAAAGAAATAAATGTATTTATGTACATTTTCCATTTCCAAATGAATAAACTGTTAGACAAACAATACATTAAACTTTACAACTTCACACCCGCTGCTGTACGTTGTATGGAATGCATTAGCATTGGGAAGGCAGGGCTGATTCCCTCTAGCAATTCGTAGTGGTAGTCCTGGTAGCCTGTACCACAAACGATGAGTTGATTGTTATGCAAATGAGGCAGGAGCAGGAGCAGGACCAGGACGAAATGCGAGTGGCTCAACCCTGTGCCCAGAGGCTGAGCTGCCTGCAGTTCATCAAGTGGTCATAAATTTGTACATAGTTGGACTCAGAGAGAGAGAGAGAGAGGACGAGCACGGAGCCATCTAATTACTATGCAGCGCCATGTGCATAATGAATCTGACATTTCTAATTTATGGTTTTATATTTGTTAAGGTTTTTTCTCAGTCTCTACTCGTGCATAAATTGAATGCAAAGGTTGGGCCCTAAAATGTCGACAAAACAACGGTTTCATGCCTAGTTATTGTGGAGTATAAACAACGGACACGGACTACGGATAATTGAAAGGTGGCAGAAGCTGTTCGTGCCCTTGCCCCTTGTCTGCATGGTGCAAATCCTTTGGTTTGTTTTCCCATTGATCAACTGTCGCTGCTGGATAATTCCACTTCCGGCTTAGGCTGGAAATTCGCGCGAAAATCCCGCCATAGTTCCATCATTGTGAGGTCTGACATACACCCAAAAAAAAAGAGGAAAACTTGCCAAAAAATTGCAATGAAAATGCTGGCAAAAAAGTACCCCAAAAATATATTGCATAAGTCGGCAGCCGAAACAAGTAGTTAACTGCAATTACGCAGACCCATCTGGCGGGGTGTGTGTCACGTACTAAGTCCCTTTTTATGGCACTGGCACCTCGCCCTGCGACCGTTATGATTTCCTTTCATTTTCACTTTTATTTCGGGATATGCACGCAAAGTCTGTGGACTATTTGTTGCACGGAAATATGGCCCGTGGGCCTCAGTCTCAGTCACATTAATTGTTTGCTTTGTGTGCCAGCCGAGCAGTTTGGACATCTGGCCAGCTGCCTGACAGCTCGACTGACTAACTGTCAGGGAATAGTACGAAGAATCTGGGGTAAAAAGTCGATATGTGCTGGGACACCTGCAGAGCAGGAGAGCGGGAGCATGGGGGAAGTCTCTAAAGCTGCCAACACTTGCGGATCTCCCACACTCTTAAGCTCTTTGGCGCCGTAACTATCCATCCATCCGCTGGTATTAATTGGCGATTACCGAAACGTAGAGTTGGCGCCTTGCCGGAGCATTGTCACTCGGCTCTGAAGTGTGATTTATGAGGATGACATCGCCAGTCCATCAATCATCCATCATTGTGTTCAAGTGGAAGGTGATTTAGCAAAAAAGAACAATGGCCAGATAGCTGTAGCTGTAGCTGTAGCTGCCATCCAGGTTAGTGCGGGTTTTATGCTAATTGTAAAATTGTGATTTAAGCTGAAGAATTGTGCGGGAAATTCGCTTTTAATTACAGTCCGTCAGTCTGTTGTTCTCTGTGAGGGTTGCTAACCCCCAACACGGCTTTGACCCGACACGACACTTGATTTGCTGTCTTGTGTCGTTGTTGTTGATGTTGTTTCGCTTTAAAAAGTTATAAAAATAAGTCGATGGAACTACCAGCAGCAACCCTCGTACCAGCACAGTTCATCTTGCACCCTTTGACTTACTCAGCAATTGGAACAGGAAACACAGGGTGTCCGGGGGCTGGGCCAGCATCATCCCCTGTTCGTTTCTTTCGCCTCTCGTTCTCTCGCTCTCTCGGGTTGCCAGGGGCTAATGAGCGCCGCACATTAGTTTTAACAACATTTATTATTTATGGGTTTTTCCTTTCGTCCTTTGTACCTCCACCCTGGCCTTGCCTTTGGCTCGAATGTTTGCTTTGGACGGATACATTTACACTTGCCTGCCCGTGCATAGTGACGCACTTCCCGAATGAATTTGAAATGAGAGTTTTTGCAATTTTTACTCGCATAAAGCAGGGCAACTTTAATTGCAATCTGCACAGAGCAGCCAACAGATCGTTGGTGCTTAAAAGTGTTTACAAAGGGCAGTGACGAAGCATTATAGAAATTTGTATTTACCCAGCGTTTGGGGTTTGTGTAAATTAATTGCTGGACTGACTGCACTGCAGATTATTTGGGGATTTGCAGTGGTAAGATGGGAGTGAACATAAGCAGTGCTGCCTGGAGAAAGCAGTTCACAGCTTGCTGGAATTTCTAGACAATTTATTTGCAGAGAAACAAATTGTTTGATGGCAACAATAAATGTTAAAAAAATATTTAAAATTCATAGAATACACAGAATACATTAAGAAAGGGTACAACCATGTTTGCTATATTTATTTACATGTATGTCCTCACTTTATGCCTTAGTTAGTTGCCATCCAAAAGAGACTTCCCATCGGTACTTATAGCTGCACCTCTGCACGTTTCCATATTGAAGGAAGGGCATGGGCCTGGCCAGCAGCAGCCTGATTGCTTTTAGTAGGTGAAAACAATTTCATTTGCATATCACTTCACACCTACAAACGCGTATATCCACAGACCCCAACCAGGCACCTCCCAGTACTCCCTAAAGCCCAACGCCAACGCAAACCTTTTGGAAAATGACTAAAATGCTCTCGTTTTTTTTTCGTATGTGTATTTAATAGAACTTATTTGCACACATGTTCACATTCGACAAACTACTTAGTCTCGTAAATATATATTTACCTAGTAGCAGAAACATATGCAAACTGTTGGTGAAAAATGTGAAAGACTCACGCACATGGACATGGACTCTGACTCTGACTCCGATTTGGACACTGCTGACGAGGATTTGAATGTGGAGCTGGAAATTGTTTTGCATTGTTTTGGAGTGATATTTATTTTGCACTTGTTCGACATGTTGTGGGCAAATATACGATAAGATAAATAGGTTTAAAGGTAGTACAAGTAAATGCATTTCCATTCACACCAAAATACAAATCAAAAATCGCTCAGATTCGAGCAAAGGCTCGTATTTCAGGCGAACAAATGACACAAAGAACTGACTCGACTTAGGGCTAAGCTCTTTCAGTTGATTATTTAAGTAATTGCTAGACTTTATACACGCTGCTTAAGCCTAAACTTAATTAAATTATGTATAAGATATGTACGCTACACACTAGATCACGCGCATAGTATGCTTAAGCTTATTATGGACTGTTTTGGCATTTCCCAATCTGCCAATTAAAACTCTCCCAGTTCGCAGCGATCCTAGCTGCTGCTCCTGGGGAGGCCTAAGTCTTGTGCACTAATTAACTAGGGACCTGGAACGGACCGTGCAGAAGATAAGCTGCGGCTACAAGGGCCCATAGATTGGCTCCGAGTAGAGCACGGCGGGCATCGAGTAGCTGTATGAGGTGGGTGTGTGCTCCGTGGGCGAACGCAGACTTGCCTGCAAACTGCGCTTGCTGTGCCGCTTGAATCTGTGTGGGATAAAGGAAACATTAACCATCCTTATGGGGATCACTCTTGACTCACTTCTTCTTCAGGCAGCAGGCGGTGCACAGTGAAATCAATGCAGCCAGACCTATGAGCGTGGCCAGGAACACCAGCCAGGCGCCTGCTGATGTCAACATTCCGGCGAAAATGGCCGCCGCATGAACCCTTCGCACCGAGCAGGACTCCACCTCGCTGACCCCGTAGGCCGCGTAGATATCGATGAGTTCCTGGCGCAGCTGCTGTGAGTTCATCAGCTTCTGCATCTCCCTGAGGGACAGGGCAGTGCCGTCCTTGAACATCTGAAAGCACGAGCTGGTGGCGGTAAAGTCCAGACTCATGTCGGGACGTGTGAAGACCTGAGTGTCGAGCACATGCAGCTCCAGGCCCAGCGGCTTGAGTTTCTTCTGCAACTGCTCCTGGAAGGGGCGAATGTTGTGCTGAATCTCGTTGGGCGGACGGGCAAAGACGAACTTCAGCAGCGACTTGTCGCGTATGACGAACACCTTCAGGTGGCTGTGTGCCTGTCGCTTGGGCTGAGCCGAGTTATTGGCAGCCACGCGCATGAGGAAGTATCCATCGACGTAGTCCAAGAAGGAGCCACCAGTGCGCAGCTCCCCCGTGCGATTGTTTAGGGTGAAAAGATTCTGAAGGTTGCCCACGGCCAGCTGCCGGCTGCGCTTATAGAACTGCGGCACAAAGGTGACATTCTCGATGGAGAGCGTAATGGGTGGCGCCTCGGCATCAGCATCGCTAGCACGCAGTGTCGTGACCACCGTGTCGATGGGCACATTAATGCGAATGCCCACCGTGGGATCCGGTTGCTCGAACTGCGGCAAATTGTCATCGATGTCGAGCACTCTGATGGCAATGCGCAAGTGCGAGGGATCCTGACGATCATAGGCATCCCCGATGAACTTGTAGCCGGGCTCACCCAGCTTCAGGCACTTGACGGTCAGCAAGAAGGACTCGACCAGCTCTCGATCGATGGGCTGGCTGGTCTTGAGTAGAGCCAGACTATCGTTGGTGCGCTCAATAGTGAAGATCTGCTCGTTGTTGCCTTCAATGATGACATAATCGATGGCTGCATTCTCGCCCATGTCCTCGTCCACGGCACTGAAGCTGCCGACAACTGTGCCAGCAGGTTCTGCCTCACTCACAGACATGGCCAGGGGTCCTTCGTCCTATAGGGAAATGGAAAAAGTTAGTTTATTGATTTCTTTTTTTCTACTTTTACTTACAATTTCCCTGGCAAAACGCGGCTCGTGATCATCCACATCCAGCACGGCAATCTGCAGAATGCGCGTCACCGATTGCTTCGGCTGTCCATTGTCGCTGACTTCCAGTATGATTTTGTACATATTCTTCGTCTCACGATCCAACGATTGTCGTGTGGTGATCAGTCCTGTGTGGGTGTCAATGGCAAAGGCCTCGGCATCCACAGTGTCTGGCAGTATGCGATAGGTGATCGTGCCCGAGGGTGTGCTCTCATCGTCCGGATCATTGGCAATCACTTGGAACACGGGCGCTCCAATAACAGCATTCTGAAAGGTGAATGATGCATAAATATATCCAAATATATAGCCCACAAAAATCTCATTTTACCTCTGTTACATTCGCCATTTGTCCCACGCGTGGCGCCACAAAGTATGGCACTCCATCGTTGGCGCTCACATCGCCTATAAATATTCTCACATCCACATCGGTGGAGAGTGTTGGCTGCTTGGGCAGCTGTCCACCATTGTCCTGGGCACGCACGATCAGAATGTACGGCTCCGCACGGCCCTTGCCAGTGAGATTGCGGCGTGTGGAGAGCAGACCGGTCTTTGGATTAATCTTAAACAGGCCATTGGCCTCCCCCTCGTTGACCAGCTCGTAGCGCACTTCACCGCCCAGACCCTCATCCGCGTCGAGAGCCTCCAGTTGGAGCACAAACGAGTCGATCTGCGCATTCTCCGGAATGACTGTGCTGTACTTTTTCTGTGTGAACGCTGGAGCATTGTCGTTGACGTCCAGCACATCGATTAGCAGATCCACCACACTCTGCTTGGCATCTGTGGGCTTGCCCGGCGAATCCTCAGCCTTCACCTGCAGCCGAATGTGTGGCGTGCGTTCCCGATCGATGGTCTGATCGCGGGCCACGATCACCTCGCCAGTGAGGTTGTTGATCTCAAAGAGCATCGCGTGCTCGCCCTGCAGCGAGTAGACAATCTTGTGGTAGCCCAGACGCTCATCCCTGTCATTCAGCTCGGCATCCTTGTCCAGCGCCCGCACGCGCACCACCCGCTCCGGGTGCATTCGATTCTCGATGATCGTGGCACGGTAGGAGCTCTGCTCGAACCTCGGACTGTTGTCGTTCACGTTCTCCACGCTGATGTTGAGCCGACTGACGGTGCTCCGCTGGCGATCCGCACTGCTGGCACGCACCTGCAGCTCAAACTCTGGGCCATAGCCAGCCTCCGCCAGTGCCTCGTAGTCGAGGCGCTTCTTCAGGATGACCTCGCCGGTGCGTTCCGCTATCTGGAAGTACTCCAGCTGCTTGGGTTCGATCAGCTCGAAGCTGGTTATGGGCTGACGTGTCACAGGATCCTCTGCCTGCAGAATGAACAGCGCACTGTCGATGGGCATTTCCTCCTTGATCTTGATGTCTATCACGGGCCGAGAGCTGCTCCAGCCGGGATTCTTGAACACTGGATTGGTGTCCTGGAAGGACTGCACATAGACAGTCACCTCGGTGCTGTCCACCTGCCCCTCGGGATCCACCTCTGCATTCAAATCTCTCACTTGCACCGTGAAGATTATGATGGCAGCCACATCGTGCCGCAGCGAGCTGTTCACAAAGATCTCCCCGCTCTGGCTGTCGATGCGGAAGGCCTCCTGCACGCGGTAGCTGCTGCGATTTGTGATGCTGACACCCGCCTTGGTGGTGGCCTGCACTCCACCCAGCAGACTGTACTCCAGTCTCGAATTGAGATCCTTGTCAATGGCCTTTACACGCAGCACGCTCTCCCCAATGGCTGTTCGCTCGGACACATAAGCCGCGTAGCTGGCCTGCTCGAACTTGGGTCGCTCGTCGTTGATGTCCTTCACGTTCACATAGACCGTGCTGGTGGCAGTTTCCGGTATGGGTGTGCCCGAGTCCACGGCATTTACGATGATCTCAAAGCTATTCATATTCGAATCACGATCGATGTGCGCCTGCGTGGAGACTGTAATGACACCGGATCTACAAAAGGGGCGAGAGGTATTCATGAAGTAAAACTCAAGCAATCCCGTGGCTGTACTTACTCCTCATCAATCTCAAAGTTATCGTTGGCGCCCACTATCCTGTAACGCAGCAGACTGTCCAGACCATCGGGATCGTGTGCAGACACCGAAGTCACATTGTAGCCTGGAGCGGCATTCTCCGGAATGGACACGCGATAGCTGGGCGGTCCTATGATGGGCAGATTCTCGACATTTTGAAAGTGTCCTCTGAAAATGGGACGCTGATTGCCAGAGATGCCCACACGCACGAGCACACGTGTGGTGTTTGAGAGTGGGGGAACACCTAAAGAAAGAGACCAAAATTAAACTCTCAAAATAGAGGAAAATAATCCCAAGACTTACCAAAATCTGTTGCAGAGACCAGCAGCTCGTACTCGCCGCGTTCCGTGTCCATGGATCGAGCTGCCTTTTGGATGATAATCTCGCCCGTGTCCGGCTCTATGCGGAACACATTCCCCGCTATGCTGTTCTCCGAGACAATGGCATAGGTGACCCGTCCATTGCCCTGGGTGGGACCATCCGAGTCATGGGCACGCACAAAGAACTGCGGCTCAAAGATGGCCGCTCCCTCGCGAATGGTGCGACTGTACTCTTTGCTCTCGAAGCTCGGATGATTGTCGTTGACATCGACAACGCCGACGAAGAGATTCGCATTCGACTCCCGACCACCACCATCGACGGCCACAACTGTCAGGCTGTAGCTGCTCTGCTTCTCGTAGTCCAACTGCCGCTGGAGGTAGAGGCCGCCCGTCTCGGAGTCCACATTGAAGTTGTCCGCTCCAAAACCCTTGAGCACATACCTCACGCGTCCGAACTCACCGGAATCTGCATCCGTTGCTTTGACATGACCAATGAGCGCATCGATGGACATGTTTTCGGCTGCGGTAAAGCGATATGTGGGCTGGGCGAACACTGGAGCATTGTCATTGGCATCCAGCAGGTGGATCTCCACACGAGCCTTGGCCTTCTCCACACCCTTTACCTGGGCCACCAAATCGAATTCGAATTTGCGCTGCTCCGGATCGGGTACATCGTAATCCAAGCGACTGGCATCCAGAACTTTGACCACAACAGGAGTACGACCCTGCGCCTCGGTGGGGGAGATGGCAAAGACGCCCTCGGAGTTGGCAACATTCCGCAGGGCCAGCTGGTAGCGACTGTTCTCGCCCATGTCCCGATCATCGACGAATATCGAGAGAC
The DNA here is from genome assembly GCF_900245975.1 of Drosophila guanche. Lineage (NCBI taxonomy): Eukaryota > Metazoa > Arthropoda > Insecta > Diptera > Drosophilidae > Drosophila > Drosophila guanche. The sequence goes on from NW_022995754.1 coordinate 2,018,672, forward strand.
CCGGCAACGGCATACCGTTGGCCAGATTCTCCGCAATCGAGACATTAAAGTGGGAGGCACTGAACGTGGGCTGGTGATCGTCGACATCCGTTACGACGATTGTGACGCGCGTTATCGAGTGCTCGGCAGGAATGGCACCGTCAATCAGTTCGGTGGCACGAATGGAGAACACGTAGACGCCGCCGTTCTGCAGTATCTCCGCATTCTCGCGATCCAGCGGCTCCGCCGTGGTCTGCAGCACAGCGCTACCCTCTCTGGGATCCCCGAAGGGCACCAACTCAAAGTGACCGAAGGGTTCATCCTCCAGCGATAGGAATATATCCCGTGGTATGCCCACATCCCCATCAATGGCCTTGACAGTCAGAATGCTGACTCCAGCTGGTGTGTTCTCCGCTACAGTGGCCGAGTAGGGGGCATTGGTGAAGACGGGCGGCTGATCCTGTATGTCGATCACATTAATCGAAATGGTGGCCAGCGAGGAGAGGCGATTCTCGTGCGCACTGTCCGAGGCCGAGATGGTCATGATGTACGATGGACGACTCTCAAAGTCCAGCGGCTGCTTCAGCGCCACTCGAGCGGTGTAATTTCCATCGGAGATTTTCACGGCACGCACGGCAAAGATGTCGCAAATGTCGTTCTCCTGGAAGAGGTAAGGAAATTTAAGATTTCTCTCTATATACAAATTTCTCTAAGTCTCACCTCGACGCAGCTCAGCTGCACCTCAGCATTGATACCCTCATCACGATCCACGACAATGATTGCTGGCTCCACATTCAGTTCGGCGCCCACTGGCAGGGATTCGCTGGCGCTGGCTGTGTAGGGTCTGCCGATGAATGTGGGCTGATTGTCGTTGTAGTCCCGCACGGGTATCTCGCGACGCTGCGACACCGTGTTGGGCTCTGTGCCATAGACGCCCTCGTCGGTGATGCTGATGATCACCTCGATGGTGTCTTGCGTCTCCCGATCCAGTTCCTGCCGCAGTCGCACCACGCCCGTCTCCCGATCCACCGAAAAGACTGGCCCACTTATGCTGTACTTGAGGCGGCCACCCTCCGGATCGGTGCCTGGGTAGAGAGAGAGAGAGAGAGAGAGAGAGAGAGGGAGATAGAGAGTGCAACAAAATTAGTTGGAGAGTAAAGCGGTTTGTCGGTCTATCATCCCACTGCTTGACACGCTCACTGCTTTAATTACGAGTTATCCGAGCTAACGTCATAGCCTGTCACTTCATGGAAGTCGTTCAGTAGTGCCAGTGTTACTTCCCGACTCCCCCGGCGATGGGGGGTTTTATGTAAAAGCGTGTGAAAAATGCTAATTTAGTTCCCACAACCTCCTTCGCCTTCTGTGTGTGTCTTTCTAGTCGAATGCGTTCGCGGTCTATGCGCGCCCTATGCCGGTAAAACGGGGCCAACTAACTAGTTGGGAGTTGAGTCGGTAAGCAGTCGCGTTTCTGTCTACCACTAAGTGGATTGTGTCATTCCCCCGGCAATTTCTCTTTCTCTTTGCTCCAGTCTAATAACAGGAAATATAAGTAAATCCAACAAAAATATACAACACCAAAGCCAGATCCCAGCTTGAGGGCAACACGAAATTACTTTGGAAATTCTTTCAGAGCAATGCTGGAGGGCAGGGAAAGGGGAAAAATAACTGGAGAGAAAACAAATGAACCCGAGAAGAGCTTACCAAAGGAAAACAGAGAGCAATAAGCGGTCGGGAAAACTGCTTTTGGCACTGCTTGCCTGCCTGCCAGATTTTTTCAAGTTTGCTCTAACCATTCAGTGGGGTACTCCGACAGTGGCGGTGGGGGGATCTAAGAGTTGTTGGCTATATGGGAGCGGGTCTGTTGTGGACCGACAATTGCAGCGCACGACCAGAAAGACACGACACAAAAGCGGGAAGCAAACAACAAACAACCGAGGCAACCCAACCGCTCCTCCATTTCACATACACTATTGTACATATGTACAACCAAAAACATAACGATTGCGGTCGCCAACCCAGTCCCGTGCTTCAACCCCGTTCCCCGCTTTATGATCGTTGCATTCCGCACCTCACTATCACCATTCCCACTCTCCCCTTGCATTGGGCGCGTGAGTGACCGTTTCAACTTTTCAATGTACATAATCATACTTATATTTCGGGTTTACACATATTCATACCTTGTAGACATCGGATGGTTGGGTATATAGAGTTTAGCTACTAAGAAGATACACATCTTCTGCGAATCAAATGACAAATGAAGCCACCCACAGTGGCTAATCCCGCACCTTCACTTTACTTTCAATGCTTATTTGGAGCGACATAAATTGCTAGTGAAGATCTCAAAGAAGATAACGATCAGCAGAGTAATGTATGAGTGAAAGGGATGAAGCTATGTCTGTTCTTGTTTGCGCACGCTCGCCGTTTATTTGTTTACATTACAATGGCAGTGGAGAGAGAATGCAAAAGAAGCAAGGAATAACGGGAGCTGCTGCGAGCAGAATAACCTGAAGTCTTTGGAGGTGCAATGTATGAAGATATGTATGTAGGAAAATACATAATTATGTACATACAGATTCCAAACTGCAATATCTTGGGCTAATCTCTTTTTAATATAATTGCAGTACAATCTCGTATCTGGCAAATGTAAATTCAAATTAAATTGAAATTATTTTTACTTGCAGTTTCTCTTCAACGAAAAATGATCGCTCTGTAAATATTTATTTATGGATATATAATGTTTGTGCAGGGTATTCTTCAAGTCAAGCCTTCCTTTGTCTCTACACACACCCGTTCTTACTCGTTTTCTCTTCTTCTTAGGAATTCTCGTGCTCCGCATGTACACATGAGTTAACAAAGTTTTGGGTAAGAGTTTTTTTTTGTTTTTGGGGGAAAAGTGGAAAAGCTGAATGAACACTATAATTGCGGGTACATGCGAGATGTGGGTAAAAAGCTTTTCTTCTTTTCACTTGGTCCATCCATCCCAGATATCGTTGATCGTTGCCCGGCGGGGGTGGATGTGTTCGTAATTGTTGTAGTAGTTGCTGGTTGCTGTTGGTTGATGTTGATGCGGCAGAAATAATTTGTGATTTCATGCTTCACGAAGCGTATTTGTTAATATTTGGCTCTTTATTACACACTGAATACGTTGGGTTTTCTTTTTCGTTTTGGATAACCCGAGAGAAACGCCCGACACACCCGCCACCGCCAGCCATGTGCCAACATTCGGACAATTATTTTATGCTTTGCGTAGCCCCTCCACTTCACTCCATTTCCATCCATTCATATGGGCAGACCAAAATTTGTAATTAAGTAGCTGATTAAGCTAAACGAAACTTAAGACTAAATTGAAAGAAGAGTTTCAGAAACATGCTTTGTAAATTGCTGAATAATTCCATAAGCCAGCTGTGGTTTCAATATCGGAACTCTCGAGTGCGGAATATGAGCAAACTGTTTGCTGTTTCCCAGGCAATAATGGAAGTTATGCAATTATTGTGGTGTTCAATATTGATTTCCCGTCTGAAGTTATGAACCAGATGCAGCTGGACATTTGCTTCCTAGCTCACAGTTTAGGCAAAGCAATTTTCATTTTGGTCTGGGCAGTTTTTCAAATTGGTTTTACAAGTGTTTGTTTTGGCCATGTTTTTGTATGCTTGGCCTGCCCCGGCCTGGCTTGGCACTTTTGATTTCAAACGCAGCAAACGTGTTTTGTATCTCACGGATGCTGCTTGCAAAACGAACCTGATGAGAGGCCGCTCACCCAGTCGCAGTAACAGTCTCAGTTACAGTTACAGCAACAATCCGGCCAGGCCAAGGCGATTTGGCACACGCTCAGCAGCAGCCAGCCCCAGCCCCAGCCAGCCCCCAAGCAACCAGTTAAGACAATGCTCCATCTGATTATGAAGTTGGCGGCGCGCCTGATGAAGTTGCAGTGGCATCAAATTGCAGGCCTCTCCGTGTCTGCTATGGAATCGCATCTGTAACTGGGTACGCGGACTGGGCCTCTGTGTTAGGGTGTCAACTGTGGAGCAGGTGGATCAGGTGGAGCAAACAAGATCTGCTCAGTGGCTTGTGTTGGCTGTTGAATAATCATTTTTCGAGGGAGTGACGGGCCTGCCTCCTACTCTATGCTGATTGAGACAAGACTGCCATTTGATTGCCAACTCAACTCTCGATTGATTGGCACTCTCAATCGGAGTAAAAGTGTGGAGAGCATTCTAAAGCAAAAGCGACTAAAGACTATCTAATGACGGGCACCCATTACAGCAATCATCATTACCGGATCTATGGCTGTCAGTGTTGTCTGTACGCACAAACGTGTTCAAATGCATTTCCGCATGTCTATCCATCAGATACAGAGACATCCATGCATACATATGTATCTGTGTTTGTTTTTGTTTGTTAATTGATTACCAAACTGCATTCTTGGGCGCAACTTGCCAAAAGCAATAAAGTGCTCATATCTCAGTGGCTTATCGCACATTCTGCCAGATCTCTGCAGTTGCATTTTTTGTACGGCATTCACATTGTGTAATCGCATATACACATATGTCTCTACAGATACGTATGTTCATATCTGAGGCCGATATGCCGCTGTAAACGTGCTGCCACCATAATAATAATCCAATACCCCACACAAGGTTGCCTCCAAGTAGGTGGCGTTGTGGCCAGAGCCAACCCAAAAAAAACCAAAAAAACGCTGAGCCAAGAAATGAAAGTCAGCACGGGTAATTTGAGGTATGTCCAAAATCCAAGTTACAAAATTATTAAACACTTAAGAGCCAGCAGCAGAGGGGGAGTATGTGTTCGGGGATACCCTCTAAAGTTGGTTTTGCTGGAAACTTCGAGCTAGCAGCGCAAGAAACATATTTTATTTACGCAATTGTAAGATTTTTATATCATAATAAATAATAATTTAAATCATTTGAAAGCTGCTTTCAAACACTGACAAAACACTAGACGCAATCTGTTTCTTTTTACACAGAATTAAATATTAATTTTATGGATGACTCAATAATGTACCCAGCCTTCCAGAGCATTTCATTGTTAAGCTTTGATTGAAACTTTTCTTCCTAGAAAGATTACATTCTTTAGCTACCCAGATAATACTTAATCAAATGCTCTTTGCTATCCCCAGGGCGCCTGCCTATCATCTCGTTGGGTTAGTGGGGAAGCTCTTTGTTTTTCAATAACAACAAACTCCCGAACTGCCTGACTGACTGCCAGTGAAAGGCATCTCGGCAAACTTGCGTGGGAACTGGGCTATTGTTGAACATTGTCTCAATGCTGCAATGAAAGCCATGCAGCAATTTCGTATAAAATTATGAAACGTAATGCAAACGCTCCATGACTCCCCCTCGACTAGGCCAGTGCCCCAGATCTACCACAAAGCCCGGGAAGAAGTTCTAGATTAATGGGACAGGGAACGTGTTTTTGTGGGAGTTTTCTTATCCGTGTAGCACCCACAAATAACTTAGTGGCAGTGTCACTTACCTTTCAGCTGGAAGATGGGACTCCCGACTGGCGTGTTCTCCGACAGGCTGAAGCGGGACATGTCTCCTGTTCCGGGCACAAACTGCGGCGGATGATTCAGCAGCTGAGCCATGGAGCGGCTGGAGCACAGCAGCAGCACTAGCAGAAGGGGCAGCCCCAGCGGCAACATGTTGCCGTTGCTAATTTCACTGCCGTTAGGTATTTGTATCCGTTAGCTCGCCGAGATTTTGTGGCTATTTACTTTAGTTTTTAGCACATAGATTTGATAGAATGACAGACACAGTTTCGATTTAATACCGCTCGCAGCTGGGCTCGTACTGTGCTGACTGCTGCCAGAAAATGCAAAAGCAAAATTTCTTGTTATTCATTTGTACCGAAACAATAACTATTTTCAATGTTAGCTGCAACCCCACACCCGCCCCCAGTTGGCCTTGTCCGGCCACAGTACAGAGAACAGAGAGATCTCGCTCTCGAATGGAATCTGGCTGAGTTTGCTGTTTCAGTTCTAGTTTTGGCTAATCGCAGCCTTGCCGTTTGAACTTTTCCAGCGGCACTGTGGCTACAGCTTTCAGCACATTCGCTTTGATGGGCAATAAAACAAAAATGAACAAGACCATTTTCTAGACCAGAAGCTGAACAAGAGAGCTGAGAGCAGCGCAGCAGCGGGAGCGGACAGCTAAATTTCACTTTATGCACATGTGAAAAGTAGCACATGATGATGAGGTGAGGCGGCTGCTGCGGCTGCTGGCTGGACGGGAGTTCCGATCATTGGGCACTTCTTGGCGATTGGCAAACGCTGCGAAGATGATGATGGCTTTCTTCGCTGGCACACACACACACACACACATATACAACACATCAGCAGCTCATCACGGACGGACAAAAACACACAACGAACAGGCGAAGGAAAGCGGAGGAACAGACGCGCGGCAAAGCTAAGAGAAGAGAAGAAGGCTAGCCGAAAGAAGGGGACGAATATTTAGATACCCTAGCAGATTCATGGCGAATTCAATTTTGGTTTATTAGACATTTTTTACCGTCGAAGTATGTATATTCTGCAAGTAGTCAAAAACACACACAGACACTGCTTGCCATAATCTGCAGACTCTGAGCTGAGCCCATAGTCCATGTACACTCGCCTCGCGCGTACATATATCTACGAGTTCTCGTTTTGGGCAAAAAAGAACAACAAAAAAGAGAGGGAAAAACACCATGACAGAGAGAGAGAGAGAGAGAGAGTGAGATGGAGTGAAAAAATGCCTGTTTCAGGAAGCAGTCCCGTCCAGTCCTCTCCGCTTCTAAATGCAAGTGTAAAATCCACAAAACTGTAGTTCTGACTGAAGACTCAGGTGCAATTACTTTGGCCCAAAACACTAATTAACACTAATGCCCATTTAAGTTCAGCTATTTCCCATTATAAGTATTTTGGGTTCGTTTTGCTTTCGGTTTGGCCAACAACGCACGCAAAAAAACACACACACACAAACACACACTCTTGAAAACGGCGAATGGATGACGCTAGGGTCCGAAACTTGATCTTGGCCAGGCCACTCGCGACTTCTTGTTGTTGTTGTTGTCTCACTCACGGTCTCACTCACGAAACGGTACGGAACTCGAATTCGAAGCGCGGCAACGTCTGGACGGAGCGACGCCTGTTTACCTTCTGTCTGGTAGGTGACTCTTACCTGTTGCTGTCGTGCTGCCGCCTCGCCCGTTCTTGGCTCTCAGCTGCTGCCGCATACTGGTTTCTTGTTGTTGCCGGCTCCCAGTGGTTTCTGTCCCATTTCGCGCATGCGCAAAACGATTGGCAATGGAATGCCCAAGCTGGCCTGAAAACTAACAATACTTTTGGGCTTGCTCAGTAAGCGTGATGTATACTTTTATGCAGCAAGGGAAAGTGAAACAAGCACTTTTGTAGGGTGGATGAACTGCTTGCAGGATGAAAAAGAGCCAAACGCTATGTATTGCTTCAGCCGGATAAAAGTGGATAAACTGCTTGCAGGAGTGCTTCAAGCAGTCCAGTGCGGTTCTTTTGAATGTTGACTGCTTTCAACCTTGTTCCTTTGTCGAATATAATTGTAATAGAAACCAGTTGTAAATATATTGATTTAACTTTTACACTAACTAAAGGCTAAGATACAGCTAATACAGCTACTATTTAGAGTTAGAGGGCATCATCCACGTGGAATTGTATCAGATCCTCAACGGGAAAGCGAAAGAGCGATGCTGTCTGTGCCTCTGCAGCCAGTTGCTCGATATTGGCGCTCTTCTGATAGCGAAAGTGTTCATCCACTGGATGATGATGATGATGTTGCTGATGCGTCTGTGGCCTGTGGTGGCGATGATCGGTCCGGAAGCTGGCCAGAGAGGCTGCCTCTGGCATCTCAGCTGCCACAATCGGATGCTCAAAGTCGATGAGGGGCAGATGGTCGCTGCGTGAGATGGAACTGGAGCGATTCACTTGCGGTTGCTGCTGCTGTTGCTCCGTTTGATTGAGAGATATCTGCTGTGACGTCTGCTGTTGCTGTTGCTGCTGATGATTATGATGTTGCGGATGAGCAACTGCTGGTGTTGCAGAGCCATTGCCTGCCTGACGCGGCTCTATGGGGCTCGGGGGATTGGGTGGCGGCAAATCACTCGAGTTGATCGTGTTCCGATGCAAGTTGTGGTTGTAGAATGGATTCGTGGATGCGCGTATTGTTGCCGTGGGCTTTTGCTTGGGAAACACATTCAGATGGAGCATAATGGGACTCGTCTGTGACTCTATCGTCTGCGACTCCAACGTTTGTCCCTGTCCCTGCACTTGTCCCAGTGCCTGCACGTGTGCCAAACCCTGTCCTTGCGCATAGCCCTGGCTGTGGCCCTGCCAATGAGTCTGTCCCTGATTTTGTCCTTGTCCATATACCGGAGCATTGCCATAGATGGCCTCATCGGGATGCACGCTTTTTGGAGGAGGAAACTTGAGTGCCTGCGACTGATATAGCGCCTGCTGCTGGCTGAAGCGCCCCGCTTGGTCGGGAAAGTTGATCTGCATGTGGCCGTGGTGAGGCGCTTGGGTGGGAAATTTGAATGGCGTCTGGTAGATGCCATGCCCCAGATGCTGATAAGCGGCAGCTGTCGTTCCAGTCAATGCTGCCGGTGAAGGCATTGCGTACTCTGGCTGGAAAGGATTGCGCAGCATGGAGGCGGGTCTCGATGGTGGCATCACGGGATAAATGTCAAGATTGAGCTTGAAGGGAATGCGCTTGTGCTGCTGCGGCTGTCGTGTGGCATTCAGGGACAGAACTGGCTGTGGCAAGTGCTGGCCAAAAGGATCGGCCACATAGTGCTGCTGGCTGCCGTGCTCCAGCAACAAGTTTTGATTAGTCTGAGCCAACTGTTGTGGTTGCTGTTGCTGCTGCTGCTTTTTCTTATTCTTCTTTTTGGACACATTCTTGCTGGGTGCCAGCTGCTGCTGCTGCATGGCCAGCATATTGATGTCCTGCGGCGAGCGTGGCTTGAACGGATACAGCTGATCAATGGCCACGCGCTGATGGGGCATCACTCCGGGACCGTACCACTGCATGGGCATTGGCATGGGCATGGACATCGGCATGGACATCGGCATGGACATCGCCATGGACATGGGCATTGGCATGTGACCCATGGACATGGGCAAGGGGATGCTGAACTGCATCTGCTTCTTGTTCCGCTTGCCGCGGAAGAAGTTCCCAATGCCGCTGCTCTTTAGGTTCTTGAAGCTTCCAGCTATGTGCAGGCCCGTGGGCATCATCACCATCGGTGGCAGCTTGCTGGGACCCAGCCCATTGATGTGCAGATGCTGCAGTATGTCCTGAATGTTGTTCAGCTCCGGCCGCGGACGCTGCTCCCGCTCCGCCTCGCCCTTGGTGAACTGCTCGGGCAGCGGACCATCGTAGGGAAAGTGAAATGGTTTCGGCTTAAAGTCCTCCCGCCTGGCCAGAGTGCCCGGCGTCTCGGAGTAGTGGCGCCTCAGCAGCGTCGTTGTGGGCGGCGGCAGTGGAGAGCCGCCAGACACCTGCGGCTTGTGCGTGTCCTGGGTGGCGAGTCGTGGCGGACGTGGCATCTGATCACGCAGCAAGCCACGCAGAGGTGTCATGGTGGCTGATCGCTTGGGCAGCCGCTCATAGACATGTCCATCGTCAACATCGTTCCCCGAGATGGCGTGCTCAGGCGGTGCTCGTCTCGCTTTCGTGCGCCATGTTCCGTAGATGTGCGCCGGGGCGGGTGGGCCGTGATCGGCACGCTCCAATAAGTAGGCGGTTTCGCCAGCAGCACCCGTCGCATGCATCTGCTGGAGGTGCAGCTGCAACTGCTGCTGCTGCTGCTGTTGCCGCAGATACTCTTGCTGCTGCTCATGCTGCAGCTGCTGTAACTTGGCACGCATCTTCTCGATGTCGCTGCTGCTCTGACTCTGACTGTGGTTCAGGCCCAGGTTCTGGGTCTCACTCTGGCTGGGTATTGTTGTCTCTGCTGTGGACTCAATGTCGTTGAGTGGTTGTTGCAGTGCTTGTTGTTGCTGGTGCTGGTACAGAGCTGCTGTGGAGGCGACCTTGACTACCATGAGAGACATCTGAAAGCAGAAAGAAACGGAAAAACGCAACAGCTCAATTGTGCACTCCACCTAAAGGAAAGGAAGAACTCTTTGAATCTATACGCACAATTGTGTGGACCAATAACCAGCCCATAATCCAGTGTCGGCTGCTGCTGCTTGTGGCCAGACCAATGCCAGGGCTCGCTCTCGGACACTGTCGCGTTCTTAACTCGTTGTCTCCTGTCTGGCTGGCTGGCTGCATGGACATCTTTCCGGACTCTGTTGGCTGCTGCTCGAACCGCTCGGCTTGCCTATCGCTCTGTGAATGTGGGCACCTGGCTCGACTTCTGCCTCATCGCGGATCGCAACGACGACTGGGTGCAGTTGGGCGCCGGCAGCGCCTAAAAACTTGCCGCAGATATAGATATACATATCAGTGAGTGGCGACCGCTTAATTAGAAAGTTTAATAAAGTTTTGCACCTGCGAAAGCAAAGCAAAATACTTGCACAAGTACACCGAAATAAATTAATTGCTGAAGCGCATTCGCGCATTCGTGTTGGGTGTGTTGTGTGTGTTGTGTGTTTGCCGGCATGTGGAAATGAAAGAGATATTAAAAAAAGCATTGACCATGAAATGCTCAAGATCGCAGTGAAATGTCTAGAAATGCACCAACAGATGCACCACTGCTTAGCAATCCGAAGTACTTATGCTCTGACAGGTAGACATCTCCATTATCCAGTTGGTTTGGTAAAAGATTCTCATCGCATTTGAGGATGCCATGCACGCTCTTTATTGTTATTTTGTTGCACTCGTTAGACGTTCTTTCGGCTTTACTTTCTGAAGCAAGGATTCTCATCTCGTTACTCTGGCTACTCGTACTCGTTACTTTGATTGGTTTCGTTCTCGGGTATCTTTTTGCATTTCTTTCTGAAAGAAGCATTTTCCTCTCGTTACTCCATACTCTCATTTGGTTCCACTTTTTCAAGCTTCTTCGTTATTCTGTTAAATTCCTTCGCCTGTTTTTTCTGCCCTAATTTTTGCAACAAACCCAGTGATAAAGTCATAGAGCTCTCATTTTGGAAATCCTCCCCGCATAGATGCAGATGTTAAACGAATAAAACCAAGAGATCTCCCGGACATGATCTGCGCTCACTTCCCGTTGTTCAAATTTGATGGAAATGAAAATGCGTCGAAGTATTCGAAAATCTTATTTTATTGTTCAGGGTTTTCAGCAATCCGAATAAAGGTTTATTTAATCGTAATATAGAGCTATATAGTCTTGAGCTTGTGTGGCTTGCGTGTCATAGACAACAGACAGACACACGTCGATCGATAGCGTGTGGTGGTAGAACATAGCAAGAGTTGGATAGACTTTTTAGCTGTACACCGCATAGGGGTACACTGTATCGTAGAGACACAGCGATCCCTATAGGCTGTACCTGTATATGAGTATGCGATTCATTAATTACAAAAGTACGAATACGAATAAAAAAACAAACAATTTTCGTCCTTGCTGGCGCCTCCAAGGGTTCGTAGCACCCCCGGAAACGTTGAAGTATCGTTACACTGTATTGACTAGATCTACAATATCCAGCCCTAGACATATAGTAGCTAATGCGCTGCTAGAGACGCTCTCTGACCTCTCTCTCTCTCTCTCGGACCTAGAAGTCGAAGGGGATGCTGGGCTTCGGGTACTGGTAGCCCTGGTGCTTGGTCGTCTGTGGGGGCACGCTAGCTCTTGTCGGGGGTGGGATGTAGATGGTGGTCTTGCGGGTAGGTGGTGGCGTGGGTGGACGAGTCACGCGGGTCGTGACGGGGGGCAGGTACGTGGTGGGTGGACGAGTTGGTGGTGGGGTTGGTGGACGAGTGGGTGGGCGAGTTGGTGGTGGGGTTGGTGGACGAGTTGGAGGAGGGGTGGGTGGGCGAGTTGGTGGCCTAGTAGGAGGCTGTGTGGTGCGTACTGGTGGACGAGTGGTTGCTGGTGGTGCAGGCTTGTTAGTGGGTGGCAAGTAGGTTGGTGCTGGGGTGGTAGCCCGAGTTGGTGGCCTAGTCGGTGGACGGGTTGGAGGTGGAGTGCGTGGGCGAGTTGGTGGAGGAGTGGGTGGCAGGTATGTGGTTGGTGGACGAGTAGGTGGGCGTGTTGGAGGAGGAGTTGGAGGGCGAGTTGGAGGACGAGTTGGTGGCCTGGTGGGTGGCTGAGTGGTGCGTACTGGTGGCCGTGTGGTTGCTGGCGGTGCTGGCTTGTTAGTGGGTGGCAAGTAGGTTGGTGCAGGTGTGGTAGCGCGTGTTGGTGGCCTAGTTGGGGGACGTGTTGGTGGTGGCGTGGGTGGACGAGTCACGCGGGTGGTTACAGGTGGCAGGTAAGTGGTTGGTGGACGAGTAGGAGGCCGTGTTGGTGGTGGGGTTGGTGGGCGAGTTGGTGGCCTGGTAGGAGGCTGAGTTGTGCGTACTGGGGGACGGGTGGTTGCTGGTGGTGCAGGCTTGTTGGTAGGAGGCAAGTATGTTGGTGCTGGAGTGCTTGCTGGGCGTCGTGTGGGTGGCTGAGTCGCTCTCGTTGGTGGAGGAGTACGCACAGTTGGGGGTGGAGTGCGCACAGTTGGGGGTGGCGTACGCACAGTTGGAGGTGGAGTGCGACGAGTGGTTGCTGGTGGTGCAGGCTTGTTTGTGGGTGGCAGGTAGGTTGGTGGAGGACGAGTTGGTGGCCTGGTTGGTGGAGGAGTGGCTGGACGAGTTGCTGGCCTCGTTGGAGGAGGTGTCCTTGGTGGTGGTGGTGGTGGAGGAACACGTGTTGTCACTGGTGGTGCAGGCTTGTTAGTGGGTGGCAGGTAGGTTGGTGCAGGCGTGGTAGCGCGTGTTGGTGGCCTAGTTGGTGGACGTGTTGGTGGTGGGGTTGGTGGACGAGTGGGTGGGCGAGTTGGGGGAGGAGTGGGTGGACGAGTTGGTGGCCTGGTTGGAGGCTGAGTTGTGCGTACTGGAGGACGTGTGGTTGCTGGTGGTGCAGGCTTGTTAGTGGGTGGCAAATAGGTTGGTGCTGGAGTGCTGGCTGGACGTCTGGTAGGTGGGAGAGTGGCCCTGGTCGGTGGTGGAGTACGCACTGTTGGGGGTGGCGTACGCACAGTTGGGGGTGGCGTACGCACAGTTGGAGGTGGAGTACGGCGAGTGGTTGCTGGTGGTGCAGGCTTGTTAGTGGGTGGTAGGTAGGTTGGTGGAGGACGAGTTGGTGGCCTGGTTGGTGGAGGGGTTGGTGGACGAGTTGGTGGCCTCGTCGGAGGTGGGGTCCTTGGTGGTGGTGGTGGTGGTGGCACACGTGTGGTTGCCGGTGGTGCAGGCTTGTTTGTGGGTGGCAGGTAGGTTGGTGGAGGACGAGTTGGTGGCCTGGTTGGTGGAGGGGTTGGTGGACGAGTTGCTGGCCTCGTCGGAGGTGGGGTCCTTGGTGGTGGTGGTGGGGGTGGCACTCGGGTCGTTGCTGGTGGTGCAGGCTTGTTGGTAGGAGGCAAGTAAGTTGGTGCTGGAGTGCTTGCTGGGCGTCTTGTGGGTGGCTGAGTCGCTCTCGTTGGTGGTGGAGTACGCACAGTTGGGGGAGGAGTGCGACGAGTGGTTGCTGGTGGTGCAGGCTTGTTAGTGGGTGGCAGGTAGGTTGGCGGAGGACGAGTTGGTGGTCTGGTTGGAGGAGGAGTGGGTGGACGAGTTGCTGGCCTGGTTGGTGGTGGTGTCCTTGGTGGTGGTGGTGGTGGGGGAACACGAGTTGTCACTGGTGGTGCAGGCTTGTTGGTGGGTGGCAAGTAAGTTGCTGGCGGGCGAGTCGCGGGCCTGGTTGGAGGCGGCGTTGGAGGACGAGTCGCTGGCCTGGTTGGTGGTGGTGTCCTTGGTGGTGGTGGTGGTGGTGGCACACGGGTTGTTGCCGGTGGTGCAGGCTTGTTTGTGGGTGGCAAATAGGTTGCTGGTGGACGAGTCGCTGGCCTGGTTGGTGGCGGAGTACGCACAGTTGGGGGAGGAGTGCGACGAGTGGTTGCTGGTGGTGCAGGCTTGTTTGTGGGTGGGAGGTAGGTTGGTGGAGGACGAGTTGGTGGCCTGGTTGGTGGCGGTGTTGGAGGACGAGTCGCTGGCCTCGTTGGAGGAGGTGTCCTCGGCGGTGGTGGTGGTGGAGGCACACGAGTGGTGGCCGGTGGTGCTGGCTTGTTGGTAGGAGGCAAGTACGTGGCTGGCACGCGTGTCACCGGGGGCCTCGTCGTGGGTGGACGGGTTACCGGAGGCCTCGTCGTGGGCGGACGGGTGTAGGGCGCCTCAGTGGTGCGTGGGGGCAGATCGAACGGCACCTTCGGCGTGGGGTAGAAGTACCCATCGGCGTCACGTACCTTACGCTGCAATATACGGACTCTTTAGTTGTGGCTCTGCATCAGGAGTGGGTCCCTGGTGGGGCAGGCTCTACTTACCACATGCGTATCGGCCGTTGCGGTGGCCACCGCCACAGCGCAAAGCGCCAAGACGTACAGTGCACTTCTCTATAAAGGATAGAAGAGAGATTGAGGGTTAAGAACGCGTTGAGACACAAGTTGAGATGTGGCAGAGTGGCTCAAGTGACGTCTTCGACTAACAACTGGCTGTAACGAGCGGCTGATTGCGGCTAATTGCTCGATCGCCTTATAAGAACTAATCGCCGCTTCACGCTTGGTGGCAGCTTGGCCCGAATCGGAGACGAGGCAAGGCAAGACCGAGCTGTCGTCTCTGTGGCCTGTGGGGTTAAAACTCTTGAAAAGTTCAGCCAGAGTCACCGAGACCGGGAGGTGAAGAATTCAAATCAGTCGCAGACACATTACCATAAAATGCATTGAAAATCACTCGAAAATGTTAAAACAGACATTCAACTTTGACAGTCATTAGCAGCTCTAGGTCATGGATAGAGTTTACCCCACGAGAGACGTGCTCTGCACCCCCCTGAGACCTGCTCTGAGGCGCCATTGATTGCTCCGTAGACCTAGTAAATCTCGCAGTTTCGTGTGATTAAAACACAATGCTAATGCGACGACTGAAGATGCTCAGCGACAAACGACAACCTGCTGAAAGTCGAAGCCGAGGAAGCTGTGGTCTGCCTCTGAGTTATGGCTTCCGTTCGAATGGCTCTCCGAGTCTTCATTCATTTGCATTTGTCGCTGCAAGGTCAACGGCTAGTCTCTGTCAACGCTAATGAAAGTGTTCGTCGATGCTCGATGAGCTCAATTAATAGCCCAACGCAGAATATCTTCTTTTTTTGGGAGGAATTGTTATATAAATAGCTGATTATTATGCTAGAAACCGGACCTTCCCCGGCGACAGACCAGTTCTACGTAGAAGACCTAGCCAATGATTATATAATAATCAGCCAAGACCAAGACCAAGACCATAAAAAAATAGCGAGTAAAAACTAAAGTCAGAAATTAGCATACGCACAGCCATAAAAAAATAATAATAAAAAATAATATAACCAAATCTGTTGGATTATAACAAATACAGCGATGAGCAGCTAAGCCCAACATTGTCTGTCTTCTGTTGCCTTGCTAATTTCAACAAATATTTAACTCTTTTTTTCTGGCCTTTTCTTGTATGTAAATTATACAAAATTATTTATGCTAATGAACCCGAAACGTTTGCCAGTTCTAACTTGTTTGAATTTTCATTAAAAAAAAGATTCAAACAGACAAAAGGAATTTCAGAATCCATACAAGCGGGCATGCTTTTGATTTATGTGTTGAGAATTTGCTGGTTTTTGTCTCGAAAGTGAAAGGACACTCATCGATCTTGTGATCTTAATTCCCTTGACTCTCCATTTATGCTAATGGGCAGCTAATTAATCCGATTCACACTGCATCGAGGGCAGTTGGCACATTCAAGGGCCTGACCTTAAGACACTTATGACAGTGGCAAGTCGGCTGGAAGATGTGCGTTGAGTTCTTTTTGGAGTAGGGAAGAAATCTAAAGATTTAGCACACAAATTGGTGGATCTAAAAAAAGCGCAGATGTTGGCCACGAATCGAAGCCAGCTTCTAGAATCTAACTCGCTGCAATTTAAGCTGTTTTTATGGTTATTTACCTAAATACGGCAATTACGAATTACCAATCTTGGCAAATGTCAGAAGAAATAGTGGAAACAAGTTTCAATTTCATCTGCAGTCATGTCAGAGCTGACATAGAAACAGCAGCTGGGTTGCCCAGGCCATCTTCTAATGGTTTAATACGCAAAAGATGATTTGTGGCTCTGTGGGCGGCCCGCTGGCGCATGCGTAACATTGCACTCGTTCGACAAAGTCTCCAAGTTGCAGCGGCTGCGGATGGGACTTGCCTGAGACTTGCTTTGGCACTTGCACAATTTCTACGGTCAACCACTTTTTGCCGCTTAAATGTCAACTGGGCATCCAACAGAGAGACGAGCCGCGCGATAGCGCTCGGCTACGACAGATCCGACAAGACAATCCGTGTTAAATCTTGTAAAATGCAAATAGATACGAATTGGAATCGAGTCGGTCGATCGGTCTATCGGTCGGTCGATGCTTTAGCAATTTATTTGCCTATTTCCCTAACTGTTTGCTGTGGCTCTTCTGCTGCTTCGGGAATACTCTTTCCCCTTTTGCGACACTGTTGTCTCTCGTCTCTTGTCTCTTGTTTGTCTTTACACTGGGGGACACTTGATTTATTGGACACTTGTTGTGTTTTGGGCACACTTTGTTACTCATATTATTGTTTGTTTTTTGGTCTGAATTGATTTGATTTGGGGGTTTGCTTTACCATGTTGTACACTTTTTCTGACTGCTACAGAACGGCAGCTGTCGAGACTCGTGGAGGAGGAGTAAGGAGTTTTTTTTGTTGCTGAAATTAATCCCGATTTTCGTTAGGTAATCCTTTTTTTGCGTGCGTAATCCTTGGCGGGGAACGCGACCGATCGTATCAAAATTCAATGGTCAATTGAATTTGATCGATGCCCAGCTAAAGTTGGTTTAACTTCTAGGTCGAGTGTGGAATACCAACTAAAGCATCAAAACTTGTAGACTTTTCTATATATACTCGGACCAAGCCATCTGCCACAGTCAACCGAGGCAGCAGCAGAGACAGCAGCAGCAGCAGCAGCAGCAGCGGGCAGAGACAATGTCAGAGGCATCTTCTTCATTTGGGCGACAGCTGTTAGCACTCGCCTCGGACAGCAGCAGTCGGGGCAGCGTTGGAGAAGAAACCGAAAGCGCGACCAAGCTGAAGCTCGCTCTCTGCCCGCGCGACGTCGCGACGTCTGCCGAGGCTGACCAGGCGGCTTAACCAGTCCCCAGACCTGCTGCCCGCTGCTGTCGCTGCTTGCGATGTTTGGGAGTTAACAGACGGCTAACATGGGTTGGCCAAAAAATGCGAGTAAGGCCCTAAAGCCTCAGCAATTATGGCAAACCTGATGCGGCAGTGGCAGTAGCTACTTGTACTTGTACTACCGCATGCTTAACTTGGCCAATTTGCTGTTGGTTTTATCATTTAGCTGTCAAACACAATGCGCAGATGCCTTTTTGCCAAAAATATTAACTATTAGGTAGCGTAAGAACTGGCTACAGCGAACGGCAGGGAGACTTTTGGGCACAGTGAAATATCTCTAAAGGAAATGGCATTGAGTTTTGATTAGATTTGGGCAGAAACAAACTAAAAGGGAACTCATCCCTACTGTATTCGTATCAGATTTCTGCAAACTTTACTCAACTTTTTCACATAAGTAAAGCCAGCGAGGCAAACTCTCCCTCTTTGTGGTCTTCCACTGTAGCCAACGAGTGTTAAACATTTTGTCATGCAGCGTTTAATTTTGTAAGCGACTTGAATGCAAAATGCCCCAGCATCGGCATCAGCAGAGACCAAAAATTTCATCAATTTCATCAATCGATTGCCAGTTGCGGCGAGTCAAGGCTCCCATCGTCAGCCGAGCCGAGCCAAGGCAAGGCAAGGCAAATACGTAGAGATCATCTGTGTGTGTGTAGAAATGTGAGAAGATCAGGCGTTGGCTAATGGCAATTACCCCCCACCCGTTCGTAGGCTTACAGGCCTACATGCAGTTGCGCCCCGAGGAACATGAACCGGTTGACTTCGCGCCCAATTGCTGGGCTGGCTGGCAGACTGCTGTTGGATGCGTGCGTGCGGCGTCTGGGGGTCAGCAGTTGGAGTTGAATGTTAAGGTAGGCACACCGCAGAGTGTCATCTCTGACTCGGTTAACCGAATGACCTTTACACACACGGAGCCAGCTCGGAGATTCATTCTCTGAGAAGATCGCTCGCAGAAACCCCAAACTGAAGCTGCATCTGAGCTGCTCATCGATTGACACCAAAACTCGTTTCAGAGTTTGTCATCGCCTGCAGTTTGTTTTGCTGTATTTTGTTGATGTTTAATAACTAGAATTTATTAATTTTCGATCTCATGAGAAGCAGTCACGCCGAGCATTTGGCTTTTAATGAACCAATCAGCGGAACGCCCACAGCCCACAGCCCACAGTGGGGCCTCCTCCATGGACTCTTTTGGCCAGAGCCACAGCCACAGCCAGTGGCAATGGCAGTGCGTGGCCGGCAAATGTTCATGGGCGGACTGGGCCAGAGATCATCGCGTAATTAGACCCACACCTCGAGAGACTTTTGAGGAAGTCACCGTCACCCTCCATCTAAGTGGACATAGACGGGCGACCGTCAGGCGGCAATTAATTCTCGGCTGTAATTGCATAAGCACTGGGAAACCTCCAGCTGGCCAGCACTATTCGGGTCATAACTTGCTTTGCACATCTTTGACTATTCCTCGTCACCTCCGGAGAGGCAATGACACTTGCCAGCGACTGCCGACTGCTGACATTTCAAATTTGTCATTGCGGGGAATTCAAGTGATTTTTGTGCTGCAAAACTTCTCGCCGTCTAGAGGAAAAGCCTTTTTTTTTGCCGCATCATCGGACATTGCAACAGCCAGCAGATTATTCAGCGACATGCCATCAGTTGGCGCATATTTTTGGACTAAATCGAAGGACAATTCAACTCTAAATTACGAAACAAAATCCAAGTCAACCTGTCCCTGACATGTGCTCGTCCAACCAGATTCTAGTCCAGCCCCTTCCCTGCCCCCTTAACACTTTGTTCTCTTAGAGAATTAGCAACTTTTTAGAGCTCTTGGAAGTTCATGTTTATTTTGGGTGTTTGCCGCTTGGGCGGCTTTTGTCTCGGGTGCGGAAATCAACTCGATTGAATGTCAAATATCGATTCGGTTTCTGTTTATATCAAGCAAAAAGATCTCGAAATAGTGGATATTTCAGCAGTGATTGTTTGACTAGGAGGATGGCTTATAAAGCAAGTTCTGAGAGAGTTTTTTAGGGTCTCTAAATAGAAGTAAGAGCAAAGCTAAGGGAGCAGCTGCAATACTCATTGCCCATTCCCCATTTGATCTCATTTACTCAGGCATTTAATGTGCCTGCTTACTCCAAAGAGTTCTTAAATGACGGACTCAGCGACTTATTTCAGGTAGAAGTACTCCGCGCTTATCTAATCCCAGTGCAAAATTAAATGCCCTCACGCACAGGCCATTAAAATTGAAATCAAGTCTCTTGCCAGCCTAATGAAAAGTGTTCGCCGAAGAGCGATAGGGTAAGAGTCCACGCTGAATATTTATAAGAGCAAAGCCTTGTAGGCTGTGGCTGAGATCGCGACCGATCTCACAGAAGTGCGTGGTTATTCAAATTTGGCGGATCTATGCGGCGGGAATGGTATAAATTTACGAGTCAAATGTCACGTCACCTGCGTCAGCATTTGGCCTGGCCAAGAACAAGCGGCGCAGCATTTGTTAATTGTGCTTATGATTTATGCAAATGTATCCCTTATACACGAGGCATTTGTCCGCGTCTCTGTCGGTGGATTCTACACGACTCCGGCAGCAGCCCAGCTCAAGGTGCTCTTTTTGCTCAAGATTTATATTTATGTAAATCCGCCAGCCAACACACAAAACAGCCAAAAACAACCCGACTAACTAGTTTTTCCCATTCTATTCTTTTGTTGGCTATGAAATTGGCTTTGAATGGATTTCTGGTGTAGGAAGTGTTGGGAAAAAGAATGGAAGGTTCTGGCTGGATTTGTGGATGAACTTGAGGGAGCGAAAAGGAAAGTCTTAGGGCGGGAGAACGATGCTAAGAGAGGGCATTTCTAGCTGATAAATATCCATAAAAGATCATTGAATCCGAAGGGGTACTATTGGCAAAGCTGAAGGCTGCCAACTAGTTAAAGAATTTACTTAAAACATGAATGAAATCGATGAAGAATCATTTCTATCTTTACTGCCTGCATTCATCTGCCACTTAATGATTGTTTATAATTGCATCTTTTTGTGTGTTTATAGTAAAGATATTTATATACACGAGGATGATGCAATGCAACGCCAACAGCGATTTGTGATAAATGTGAATAATATTTCACAAGTTGCTCAAGTTCAACGAACTTGGCTCATTATGAGACTCCATTCATTCTGCCCATTCATAGGAAGTTCATTTCAAGCTTGACAGATTGAGAAAAAGGAAACTGCAGCCCAAGGACTCGGGCAAGCCTTGAGGCAGGCAAAAGGTGAGCCATGGGTTTTTGTAAAGATGATTCAAATAAGTTGTTGTTAATTTTATTTGAGCAGCTTTTGGCGTTCAAATTCGATCCATAAAAATAACAGTTAGCTCTGAATAATAAGTCTTGATAATTTGGGAATTTTAAAATGTTTGGATATATATTTACGCCGCTGTCTGTCGATCGTATAAACAATGGGCTAACGGCATTTGTTTAATGGATATTTCGAGTTGATTTGCAATTCGCGTTTTTGCGAGAAATGTGGCCAAAAAACCTGCAGCCACGGTTCGGCGACGCTCGCTTCCAAAATTGCAAAATTAAATTCGAATTAAACGTGTTTTTCCCCGCCCAAGAGTCGGAGAGCCAAAAAGGTATATCAATAAGCCTTATCAAGGACACCGGCAGGCGAGAGCGTTTAACCAGTTTGCTGCGCTTATTTTGTTGGCCAGCAATTTATGGGCCACGATTGCGGGCCATTGCCATTGGCATCCTTTTGCCGCGTTAAATGAAACACCCGAACACTGTGGTTTTTTAAGGGGAATCTCTGAGGGTCACAACGGGTGGGGGCAGGAACCTGTTTGTTCCCCCAGAAGAATCTGCGGCGTGTTACATAATAACCGAGTGACCCTTGAAAGTTTAACAAACTTGCTTGGCCTTTCGAAACGAAAGTTTTTTCGGGCTTGCCACAGCTTATCCAGAATCTGCAAGATACAAAATTAATCAAGCCTCGACCAGCAGATATCAGATATCAGATACTTTGGCTCACATTACGAGCAGTCGAAGATCAAGATCGAAGTTGAATCAATTATTCACTTAAGGCAGACACCAAATAACCTCTAGAGTAGAGTGAGACTGGGGTCAAAACGGAAGGTGCTCCGTAATGGAACTTGAGCCCCGAGACTCTTGACTTGATTAATGGCCATCTCCGGAGTGCACTTCACCTCTGGCGGCTCAGCTCAGGCAGCTTGTGAATTAGTCCACTCAAAAGATACTTTATATGTGAGACAGAAACACTTTTGGAGTGCAAATAAAGTCAGAGATTTGAGCTGAAGGCTGAGGGCCGACTTTTAAGCTTAAATTTAAAACAAAATAAAATACATAAAAACTAGTTAGATACATCTAAAAATATACAGATCGGACTTGAGCTTAAGCTGTGGGCTGTTTAAATTCTACACGAAAAAAAACAAGAAACACAAATCGAAAATTAATTTCGTATAAAATACTGAAAATTTTGGACTGAACCGAACTGGAGGGGAGGGGTAACTGGTTATATCGCCTCATTTCAATAGCCAACTGGTTCGTTGTCCCAGCCCAGATTAAATGTATTTATGGCCATTTACTAATTCCAGCGAGCATACGCCCAAAGAAAATCCAATTCAATTTTGGCTTAGCTTGGTTTTTATTGATGTAAAGGGAAGTTAAGTGCATAGAATTGGGTAGGTATTACAGAGCAGAGCAGCAGCCACTTCTCATTGTTTCTTATGTCAAAATATTCACTCGCTTCCTTGCCCATCCCATGCTATGGCTTCCACGCACTTGCCCTGCCCGATCTACACAATTTATTTTGATTAATTTATTAAAGTCTGGAGCTGCGCTGCAGCCACAAATTAGTTTTGTCAGTGTGCCATAAATTTGCATTGTGGCGTTTTTGATTTGTTTGCTGAGTGCCCCCAGAGGAGCCAACAAGGTAAGGTGTCTGCCGCTGGCTTCCGCATTTCTTGGCCATGTTCTTGGTTTGTTTCTTGGCCAAAAGCTACAGCTAGAACCACCCAAAAAGTAGGCTACAATCAGGCATGAGGCATGAATGAATATCCTTGCCACAATGTGTGCTGGTTTGCCATTAACAACGACAACTTGACACCATCTCAACCCAGACACTTATCGCCAATTTAATTGGATTATGCAATCCGCAGACGTCAATCAAGTAATACAGCGCCCCTCGTTGGATCTTCTGCCCAGCTCGAAGGTTAGTTGGACCAGTTTTCTAATGAATTTCAGATAAAGCCAGCATCTAGCTCGAGTCTGTAGCTCTGAGCTCTGAGCTCTGAGCTCTGGCCACAATGAACGCCTAAGTATTTATTAGCTTTAATTTGAATTTTCATATCAAATACAAAAAGGCGAAACAAAACTCGTTGGACTCTAACTCCATGTAGACATAGATGCTTCTATCCAAAAACACACACCAGAAAAACAGCAACAACAAATACAGTCGAAGCAGCATCCACGCCGCCAAACAAAATCAAGTTCACCTCGAGTGTATCAAATTTGTATAAAAATTCATCAGTTAGCAGATACGATACGTCAGCTGGCAATACAAGATTCGTAGCCACAAAATTATCTGTGGTGTGTGTCTCTCTCGCTCTCTCTCTCTTGAGGCTGGCTATTATGCAAAACAGAGGAAGCAACATACATATCTATGTGATATGTACATATGTATCTTCCATCTACTGCTGCGAGTATTTGCTTGGGCATCTTCAATCGATTAGCATTTTAGTTGCTTTGCTTTGCTGGCTACTAATGATATTCCATCATGGGTGCCATCCATCTAGCCTGCATCCTCTTGGCATGCACTTCTGCCGCTTGGCTAAACTATATTTTGATGTGGAATCGATTAGGTTGAGCCATAGATCACACGCTTGTTCCAAACCATTCGATATGCCCGACTCAAGGCCCTCCCGCTGAGCACATTCAATGATGAACCCATTTAGTGGTTAAACTTCAAAAGATCAACGATATTTGTACAAGTATGAGCAGAGTTTAATTGCTGCTAGATTAAGTGTGTAATATTTCAATTTAAAGACACTTCAAATGATGTACTTTCAGCAACTTATTTAAAGATCATCTGCCACCCCAAAAACCCAACAAAACCTGCTGCCAACGCAACCAGCAGCCAAGTAGCATCATACAAATATTTTTAGATCCAGTTCAATTCATTAGCCAAATGTCGCTTAATCGTTGTATTCATAAATAAACGATTGTCGTCATACAGTTTCGTTTTGTGATCACCATCTACCCAAGCCATAACTTGCTCTGCAGCATTAAGCAGCTATTTTAATTGCCATTTGAAGGAAGGACAAGTGGTCCACCGACACATCTGGGGTTGACCGTTTTGCCGAAACCTAACAAAATGTTGTGCAATTGTTGAGACAATATTTATGGCCCAAGGAACTGGCAGGAATATATATTTTTTGGTCGCCCAGACACGATCCACCGATCATGTTCGAGCATGTATGCTAATTTGGATTCTGGTTCTTCGATTCATGGCTCAAACTTAGCATCAATTAAAGGCGAACTTTGATATTTTGGGCAAAGACAACGATAGGAATCATAATTTACTAAACGTACTATTTATTATTGTATTTATATAAGATCGTTTTCGACATCGTTGTGTTTACAATTAACTTAACATCGGACTCCGATTCTTAGGATATTCATTGTGTCAGACTAAGGGACTAACTAACAACTAGGATTCATCATAATTCAATTGTTTTTATGTTTCAGGCACACAGTTTACACATTAACAGATCCGCTCATCCACTCGTTTGGGTAAACTAACTAGTAGCTAAATTATAATGCTTTAAATGGTGCTTAGACTATGTGTGGTGTGGGTAGATCAGTGCAGGATCTACTCCAGTTACTCCAAGTAATGACAACGGAATTTTCTTGACTTATGCTAAGGAACTAGATCGTAGAACTATGCCTGCTCACACTCCTCTCTCGTTACTCTCTCTCTATGTACAGTTTCGGAACTAGAAGATACACTTTTATGCTGCATAATTCGTTATTCGTTAGCTTATCGTATGGGGGTTACGGGATAGTTGTAGATGCAATACTCGTACTCGTACTCGTACAGCTTACAGATACATTTCTTTTGGATACAAGTCTTTTTTTTTCGAATGTGAATGCTTCGTTTTGTCCTGCTCTTCTGCGGCTCACAGCTCCGTGGAGTATTCCTCCGGATTGACGTTAAACTTCCGCCAGCAAATGTGATCTCCGGCTGCGGCGGATGTCGGCGGTGGCAGCTTGCCATTCACATTGACCACCGAGCTGGCTGAACGCTTCACATGTACTCGAGGCGGTGGCGGTGGCTGTGTGGGTGCCAGGCAGCCCGTGGAGCGTCCCAGCGGATTCCTGGACATGGCTAGCGACGAGTTGTTGTTGGTCTTTCCATTCCCGTAGGTAATAGATTCGTTCGAGGGCGAAATCTCGATGCGTGTGGCATGGCCGGAGTCAGTGCCGCCGTCGGAGAGGCGGCGTATGTACACCACCTCGCGGTGCTTCTCCACTGTGGTGGGTCCTGCCGCAGTCGCCGTCGCCGTCGCCGTCGCTGTCGCTGGTGGTGGCAGCCGTGTGAGGGTCTGTGGCTGCGCCGTCTGGCGCATACGCTGGGAATACCTCATGGGTTTGGCATCGCTGGCCTGGAATGGCACGTACTGCTGCTGCTGCGTGATGCCCGGATACTTGTCCACGCTGATGTCCTCCTCGATGGCCGAGTCCCCGAACATGGAGCCGCTGTAGTTGGGCGAACTGTTGCCCGGCGTTGAGGACTTCCAGTGGGTCTGCTGCTGCATCGGCGTCTGTGTCTGGCTGCCGTTCTGGACGCCATACTTCTGCGCACTCGAGTACTGACCCTTCTTGATGGAGTGCGTGTAATCGCGAGTGCCGCGTCGGCGTAGCGTAAAGTCCCGCCTTCCCGTGTCCTGACAGACGGAGCGCCACTGCTTCCAGGAGTGGCGGGCCAGCGGATCAGCGGGTCCCCACTCCTTGGCCGGCTTGGAGGCCTCGCAGATCATGCCAAAGAAGTTGTACTCCACCTGGCGGAAGATCTGGATGCAGGCAATGATGAGGATCACTCCCAGCACGAACAGTATGGGCGCCCAGCGTGGCAGATACTCCGCCAGCAGATCGTACTGATCATCGTCGGCGCACCACCACACAAGGATCCCCGTGAGCACAGCGGGACATGTGACCCAGAGGAGCATCCACACCTTGAAGATGGGCCTACCGATGGAGAACTCCAAGTCCGTGTAGATATTCTTCGCTCCGTAGATCCACGTTATGGCAATCAGCTCAAAGACCAGCGCTGTCACGACCATGGTGCCCACGAGACGAGAGTCCAGCACCCGAGCAATGATGAACTTGGGCGCCGCGAAGGACATGACGGCCACAACGAGCGCGATCAGACAGATGACGTAGTTGGGACGACGCGGCACGAGGCGCGTTGACGTGTACACGGCCACCGTGATGGACACCATGGCCGAGAGGATGATCAGCGCGTAGATGAGGGCGGGCACGAGGTGCTGCAGCACATCGCTCTCTCCCTCCCGGGAGCCGTTCAGCACACGATCGTAGATGGCCGTCAGCGGCTTGAGCTCCTCCATCAACTGGTAGCCGTTCGCCGAGAGATCAAACTGCACCATGAACAGCGTCACGGCGATGGCATTGATCAGCAGGTTGAAGCAGAGGTACACCACGGAGGTGCGCACTGCGTCTCCCTTGTACAGGAACTTGCCCGTGACCATGGGCAGGGCGCCAAAGCCGCAGTTGAGTGCAAAGAGGACCTGCATCAGGGCATTGAACCAGATGTTGCTCTCCAGCAGCAGCGTAGGATCGAAGCCCCACAGCTCTGGGAAGTAGTGGCGACTGAAGGAGTTGCGCACCTCCCAACCGGTCAGAGCGCAGAGCAGGACCAATCCACTCAGCCCGTAGACGAAGAGGCTGCGACGCAGTATCTTGGCATTGTGGGTGCTACGAAAATGGAAGGTGTGAGTGGGAAAAATATTAGATATTCCATTGTGGTACTCACCACAGCATTACCACAATCCAGAGACCAATTAGGCCGGCTGCCAGTAGGCCAAAGTACAGCGGATTACGCCAAAAGGGCGTCAGAAATGTCAGCTGCAGGCACTCCTGCCCGCTGGTGCCCGTCACCAGATAGCCAGTCTGTGGGGAGTTTAATTATATATAAAGTTTGCACATTTCTAATGGGTTTTCTGCTTACCGTTCTCAGCTTGACGGGTCCGGCACACTCCCGAAATGGCAGCGCATTGGAGGCGAACATCCCGATGTAGGCCAATGCCAGCACGGCCTGCAGGGACACCCAAATGGCAGACAACCACGAGGCGAAGCGACTCACGATGCAGGCGCCTAAGAGCAGAGATTGGTAATATTTATATGTATATGGAATAACATTTACCCCCCCCCTGGATTGGCTTTGCGGAAGCGCGAAAGATTCCTTCTTGTATTTTTAATTAAATTACTTTTTGTTGTCATTTAAATGGCCAACGGCAAGTGAAAACTAGTTGTCAAAGGTGTCCGAGAACGAGATTTTTGTTATGTTTACATTTACATTTAAGGCCCATTCTGTGGCGATTCGCCAAACTAGATCGATTCGACCTTAACAGCGCGCCGAAAGCTGTTAATATATTTAACACACACACACACACAGACAGAAATCGGAATCAGTTCCTAGACCCATAAAGTTGGCATTGGAGCCATCAAATAAAATGATCATTCGAAAATATCAATAAACAATAAATAAATGATTAAGATGAGCTTTTTTTTCCACCACTCCACACCACACCCAAACGGTCGAGCAACTGTATTTTTCTTTGACTCCAAATGGAAGTTAATTATGCAATTGCTCATTTCGTTTTGCGCTTTCTGCGCTTGTCAATTCCGTTACTTAGCCGCTGTACTGTAAAGACGAAAGCGCCAAAAGAGGAGGCAGCATAATTGATTCATTCGGAATTATTATTACTATATTTGCACATGGAAACTCTAACAGAAGGTTAGAACTGCAGAAGCAAGCAAATACTCGGAAGCGACCATTTTCTACTATAAATCAATCAATGTACAAAAGTTAAACTGATTTATGGAGCCATCTTTAAACGCCGCTCAGATCATACATCGACTATTATCCCATACACGAATACTCGTATAGTTCTTACAGAGGGAGCGCTACTCCGCTCGGTCTGCCTGTGTGGGGGACTTTCAAACCATCCCAAAAAAAGGGCGATACAACGAAGGCGCATTCCCGCAGCCACATTTAGCTAGAGCTCTGGCGCATGCATGTGACATGTACGTGTTTTGCTTTCTTTCTGTTTATATTTTTCTATATATATTTTAATTACTGAGGTCGATTTTCGAAGGTGTTGTGTCGTAATTTGCAGGTTCTCGATTTTGCTCTTTGCCTTTATAGGGTGGAGGGGTTGTTGTTGTTGTTGTTGCTGTTCTTTCTGCTCAATATTGCTCATGTATATGTTGTAGATACTTTTTGAATTCGCTTGTTTCTTTCATTACAATTGTGCTCCTTTTCGGTTTGCTTGGATTTATACTTTTGTTCATTTAGAATTTGCCTTAAATGTCTCTATGGTTATTTTTGTGGACGCACCTCATCCACCGCCAGTCCGGTCCGAGCCGTTCTCCTGTGAGTTCCTCTCTGTTCAGCAAGACTCGAACCGTACCGTACACGTTTTTGTGCCAACCGCCGGCCGTTCCCAGCGCGCAAACCCCCCCTTTAGGGCAGAGGGCGACGGGGGGCGCCGCTCACAGGTGAATCTCTTAGCTCCTTCTTCCCCCGCACCTGATGTTCAACGATTCGTCGCCTTGCGGCAGCCTTGGGTTGGTGTTTGGCTTTTCTCAGCCTGACGACCCCCGAGAGCGGGTGCTACCTATGGCCCGTCTACCCACTTTGATTGGCTGGGTCGGGGACGGAGAGGAGGCGGTTGTTGTGCGGCACGCACACACACGGGCGGGGACTTGGCGCGTCGGCGATTTTTCACGAACGGGACACACACACCACAATGCGCATTTTGAAGTTTTTATATTTTTTTGTACGATTTTCTTTGCTTGTTGTCAGAGTTGTTTGCTTTTGCAGTTTTTTGTCCTGATAACACACACACGTTACGTTGATGAACATACACATTATTCTACTAGGGTCACATTTAGGTTAGTCTTCATATTTTTTTAGTGTATTTTTTATGTATTCTTTTATAGTTTTTTTGTTCGCATTGGATATAGTATATACTTTGGTCTGATATTCCTCCTTTTGTCATTGGCCAAATCCTCTATGTTCGTGATTTCTCTTGTTAGACTTTTGGTGTTTTTTTTTTCTTAGTTTTTCCTTCTTGTTGTTGTTCTTTTTTTTTGCTTCTGCTTCTGCTTCTGCTTTTGCTTGGTTTTTGTTAAGTGGCTCCTTGTGCTTTTGCCCTTGCATTGGCCCCGTCACTTCCCCGTCACTGGGGGAGAGAGAGGGGAGCGCCTGCTCCGGCTTTGTGTTTGCTCGGGAGAGCGGGTAGTGAGAGTGTGGAGAAGAGATGACACGAAAGTGTGTTGTTGTTGCAATCGTAACTTCGGCTACCAACGGACACAATTTGAGAGAGTTTTTTGTGGATCGACGGGATGTGTCCAACCGTCTTTTACTGCCAGAATGCTCGACCGCCCAGTGGTTGTCCTCCGGTTCCGGCTATTTATGCGGCCTCTAACGGAATTGCAACTTGGGAATTACAATGACGTGCACACGGACACAATTGCATTGCATCCGCATCCGCTTGCAGCTTTTGGCCACAGAGCTTTTCGTCCTGCACATGCACACGCGCAGCTTTTCAAAAGGGGGTTTTTCCGCCACCTGTTGCATGCCGCCTAAAAGTATGCTACGGCCGAGTGCCACCTGTTGTGTGTGTTGCTTACCTTTGAATATGGGCGAGGCGCGCCAAGTGTGCGCCGCTCCCTGGCCCAGAAACTGACCCACAGATATCTCCAGCAGCATCATGGGCAGCCCGACTAGAAACAGCAAAACCACATACGGCACCAGATACGCCGATCCATAGCGGTCCAGCTCGCGTGGGAAGCGCACAACATTCGCGAAGCTCACATTGAGGCACAAACAGAGCACAAGGCCACGGAACACGGAGCATTTCGTCTGGAATGAAAAATATTGGAGTAAAGAATTCAGTCAATAGAATTTGCATTTTAATTAGAAGCATAAAAACATGAAAGAAAATGCGTGCATGATGGCTGAGGAGTGCCTTCAGTGCACTACTTTTCATTTGTAATTCCATCTGCCAGAAATATTTGTCTTAAATATTCTTTAAACTGCAAAAAAGCCAGAAAGAACAGTTCTAAAAATGTTCCTCCATGAATATCTTTCTAAATATTTTAAATATTTTTACACTTTCATTTTCCAAGCATAAACAAACTTAAAACCCTCAAAAATGTTCTTTGCAACTATTGGGAAGTTGCATTCTATTCTCACAACCCGTGCAATTTGATATGCCACCACCTCTTGTATTATATTTCACTTCTGGCAGAGTTGGCGGAGTACAAATTATATGGAAAGAAAGCAAAAGTTCACTCAGCTCAGTTGCTGGGCAACACACAAAACACATACACGAAATGACAAATTGCTGCGGCTGGCATATGCAAACTCATCTGAGTTTCGGGATTTTCTTTTACTTCTTTAGCAGGAAAGCTGCGAGCTGTGAGCACTAGCAGCCGTCACATCCGCCGGCTGTGTATTCCGCTCGAATCAGACAAATAAAAACAAACAAAAACCAAAAAGAAAGATACACCTACAGTGGCGCTGTCATTTCCGGCACTTCCGCTTTCGACTTGTGTAATTTCGCTATGGTTTGCTTTATTTTCATTAATTACACAATTTTTGCTTTCTGTTTATTTGTCTTACGGCTCATATTTCTCGAAATTCCCCACTCCCAAGCCGGTGTGTGCCTGTGCCTTAGTTCTTTGTGTGTTTGCACTGGCAGAGTGAGCGGCAAAAGAAAGTGCCCAGCAAGCAGCGCCAAGAGGGATCTTAATAAGCGGCGGCGACCAAATTCGTTCACGGCTCTAATAAGTCATCTGCAAAATGTACAGCATAAGCCCATTAGATGTGCGCTGGCAAAAAAAATACAGCGAAGACATCAAGCAAATACCACAGCTAACAGCAGTCCACAATTTGTTTAGTTTTGGAGAGGGGAACAACAAAGTGCAAGTTAAGCAACTAAAATATGCCCTGTAGAAGGGTTTTAAGTTAATTAACGTGGAAGCTTTTGCTGCCGAAAGATAAGCTGTTAAAGGGGATCAAATGTGCCATTGGTACAGCAATAATTCGCTCAATTATGGCTCCCTTTTACAGCACTATTTGTGGTCCATTTGCTACAATAATTCATTGAAAATGCAGCTGGGAAGAATTCCCAAATTCCCCTAGCAGCCACTAAGCATTGCAGGGTACATCAAAATCGCTTGCCAGCCAAGCGCTATTAAGTGAAATTCATTCAAGAGAGCTGGAGGCAGCAGAGAGAGACTCCTCTGTTAGACAAACGAACTGCCAGGCGAGGCGAGGCGGCACAGCATCAGCCACAGCAGTCAGCGGTAACAACGTGACGCCCAGGTAAACGCAGTTAATAAAGCGAAAACCGCACAGTAAATAAAAACAACAACAACAAACCTAAAAAAGAGCGCCCAGCGATGCCGAGCCAAACGGCAAACGGTTTGAAGTTTATGAGCGTGCAGAGATGACGACGAGCATTACGCGGGGCACCATCGCCATATCATAGATATGTGCCATATCATGCATGATATGCTGGGATGCCCAACCCCGACAACCCTCCCCCCCCCCCGCGGCAGACACTTACTTTGCGATAGTATCGAAAGGGCACATCCTCGTGCACCACGTACAGATAGTCGGCCAAATACTTTGTGGTTGCTATCTCCATCTTGGGACAGATCTTGTATTGCTTGTAGGTGCAGCAGAATTTTTCATTTTCATGCATTTGTCGCTGGTTCTTGCATACAAAATGGACTTTTGTATTTCGTTTGATCACTTCTTTGGGCTTACAACAAAAACAACAAATATTGCTGTTGCTTTTGTTTACGTTTACTGCGAGGTTTGTTGAGATTTCAAAAATCTAAATTCAAAACAAAATTTGCTTATTTATTAGGGTTTAATATTTGACATAATTCGAGTGGATCTTCCTTCCGGTCGGTGCACGTTAGGGAATTGATTGTTAATAATTAAAACCGCGACTTTTAGCATTTTAAAGCTGATTGGTTTTGTGTCAAGAAAAATGTAAATATTTTCATGCATGTGGAACAAGTTATCACGTGACGAAAGCAACAACAAAACGAAGGCAACGACGAATGCGCAGACTTTAGAGACTCAAATAAATTGGCAACACCTTCACACTGGCTAGAGCCTGGCCTTGAACCGCTTATTGAATGTCTGATATATTTTTATTATCTGCGTGCACATTGACACTTCTTCAAGGGGAAGCGGAACCCCCCCCCCCCCCCCCCCATCGAATCTCGGTTGGGTTTTGCTTTGCTGTTGTTGTCGCCGATTAAATTACACTTAAATTGCACACAATCGATCACACATCATAGCAGAGTTAACGTTTCACACTTTACACTTTTAGTTTTGCATTTCTCTTTGTTCTTAATTCGTTTCCTTTCTCTGCTTCTGCTGCTGTTTCGGTTTCTTTTGCTGCGCATCCGCTGTGCACTCATCACCGAAGCAGCGCCGACGTGCGACTGCGCAGACGACAGACGAATTTGATTGGGAGGGGGGAAAACATCAACTACGCGGGTTGAGTTCGGCTGTGCCCAGGTGAAAGGGGGAGCAGTGGGGCGCAGAGTCAGTCCGAAAAGAGAGCCAGAGAGAGAGAGAGAGGAGAAACAAGTTTCCCACAAATAAGAAAAACTTTTGATTGGGAATCTCTCTCGGGCTCTCTCTCTCCGCTTGATTTTTCCACTGTGCCAAGCGGATATATCTTTCATCTGTTTTTGGTGAGTTTTCATTTGGAGCAGCGCACACTGAGAGACACTGGCAAACCGAACCTGGACAGATTTCGTTGGAGGATGAATGAATGGTTGGAGTAGACGACCACACGGAGCGTGCGAGCGAGCGTACCTAACTGCTCTCTCATTAATGCAGAACTGACTCGAGTTCGACGCAGGCAGGCAGGCAGGCAGGCAGCAGCAGCACCAAAGCGTGGCTTTCCATGCACAGTGGCTGCGCAAAGTTGGCGCCCGAACAAGCCAAAACGAAGGCAAAGGCAGCGGCAGATGGCATGCCTGACTGATTTTCCTTGTAAATTTATTCATGCTTGCACACACACACACACACACACACACAGCACACACTAGTGAATTTTCTTTTAGAATTTCCTAAGATCTTGAATGGATTTTATTGAATGTTCGCCCACGCAATCTAATTGAAAGAATGGAGCGGAGAACACCAAATGCTGGCCTAATGATGCCCTCAGGTCGCGTTCCCACATCTCTCTCTTGGCTGGCAATATCATCTGCATAATTAACTTGTCTTGCCACAAGAAAGAGCTGAAAGAAGACCGCCTCTTAGCCGGTGGGTCTTTTGAGCCTGCTTCTCATACTTCAATTAAATTTCATTTTAACACGTTCTTAAAGCACAGCGAAAGAATGCCAGAGAGACGCAATTTCATCATCATTCTTTTTCCTTCTTCTAATTATTATGTAAGCATGCGAGCGGGAAACTGGCGCAACAAGTGGCACTATGTTGAACTGGTCGGGTCGCATAATTAACAGCACTCACTGTGAGAGCGCGCGCGCCTAACTGACAAGTGGAATGAATGGGCGTTAATGGAAAATAAAAATATTAAATCTATCTGCTGCCATTTATATATACATATATTTGGCTTCAAAGCTAATCCGAGTTCCATAACCCAAGCGGAAATTCAAATAAAATCGCGGCAACGACCATAAACGATCGACTCGAATGTGGCTTTCCCATTGGTGGAGGCGCATCAAGAACTTCCCTACGTTTGGCATAAATAATTGCTTGATTTTGGCTTTTTGACTGCTCTGTCTGTGTGCCTGGCATTTCCAATGAGGCCCAGCCAAGTGGCCGTTAAGGCTTAAAGCAAGAAATGTATGAAATATGAAAAGCAAAAACCAAAAACCAAAAGTAAAAGCGTGGGCCATGGAACCCAATTAAAATGTTTCTTTGGCTGCCAAAAACTAACCCAAAAATAAATACTTGGTTTCTCTGCAACAAGAATTGATTTCTAGATGCGCTCAGAATTGAAAGGTTTCGTTTCTTTGACAATAATTAGACACCGCCCTGAAATTGGAGTGTGAAAATGTCCCCACAATGGTGCGTCTCACAAAAGGTGTCCGAAATAAGGCTTTTGTCTGCCAAAGCAGGCCCTGACAATCTCTCTCTCTCTCTCTTCGCAGACAGATCTGGGCACCAGAGCATGTTAACTGGGGGGAGTCGCTGTCTGGGCATTGTTTTTACGAGCACAAGTACGGGTATGGATTGTATGACTGCGATTGCGTCTCTAGGGCTCTAATCAGAGGCAAACGCAAGTGAAAGGAGAAGTCATGAAGCCGTGCAGTGCCAGCAACTGGCAGCTGTGTGAATGTGCGATATCGTTAACTAGTCAAATGGTCTCCGTTACACCCAAAACCCGGTAGAGCAGTGTACCGTGGATTGGCTTGGACTGTCCACGGATTGTGTTTCGGTTATGCCTCTCTGCCTCCCGGGCCCATTCTGTCCACTCTCCTCCACTGATCGAAATTCTTCTGTCCACTTTCACTGAACTGCTTTCCCAATCCCAGTGCCACTCCTTGGAGTCACTTCTAATAGCCCCATAATTATCGTAATATTTCCTCCACCGTCGATTTCCCACCAATTTCGAATGCAATAAACAGCCGGGATGACGTCACACCAACATTGGCTGGGCTATGACAATTGTTGTGCAGGCCTCTGGCTGTATCTTTTGTTTATTGCTCATTTTCATTTCTTTTTTATGGCTTTTGGGCGGACCACCAAAATTTTGCACCGAAAGTACATTCGAGCAGT
The DNA here is from genome assembly GCF_900245975.1 of Drosophila guanche. NCBI lineage: Eukaryota > Metazoa > Arthropoda > Insecta > Diptera > Drosophilidae > Drosophila > Drosophila guanche. The sequence goes on from NW_022995754.1 coordinate 2,053,103, forward strand.
AGCTGCACAATTTCGGTTGGTTGTTGCTGTTGTCTTTTGTTGAACTTGTTAATCAGCGAATTGGAAACAAAATAACATAAGAGATGAAGTAACCGATGCGAGCTCGCAGACATGCCCACCGAAAGACACAGAAAAACAGTAACAGACCCCGGCAAAAAGGCAACATGCATATGTACATAGTATCCCTCTCTCCCCCTCTCTCTCTCTCTCTCTGTGTTTCTTTTTTTGGCCACACTCCACGAGTGGTTTTCGATTGTGGTAAGCAAATTGCACATTCAAAAAGTCGCAAGCTTAAAAGTAAAAATATGCGAATTGCTGGCAGGTAGGGGCTTTCAGCCCCAAACGATACATTTTTTCCTTGGAGCTGTCGTATTGGAACCATGAAATTGGTAAATTCGCTTACATTTAAATGCACACTAAACAAATAAGAAATTAAATGGATGGCTGAGGTTTATTGGCAGTGTTTAATTTTATTACTTTATATGGCAGTTGTTCAAGTTAATTGTTTTAGGTGCGGATTTTACTCATAATTATTTTTTCACAATTTTCGAATGCATATATTTGGTGTGGATTGTGGATTTATTATTTTTTTTATTTTCTCCTCATGTTTATATTTATTTAATGCTCACAAATATTTTGTTTACCTTTAGAAACAAAAGACTGAGAACACAAACGCTCTAAAGGACAGTTGAGGGGGCGCACCACAGCCAGCAGCGGCCACTGCGGCAACTAAGGCAAACGAGACGCCAGAAAGTATGCAGCACTTCTTCGAAATTTGCATTGCACACCTCCAAGAGCTCGCTGCTATGGCTGTTGACTGTTAGCCTCAAAAACTGTATAGCCGACGAACACTTCTACGCTTTCGCTGCTGATGCAGAGGTAAATAAATGGATAAATATGTGTATATAAGCAAGTATTTATAGTAGGAATATACATGGTGGCGTGCATCAGTGGTTTCTACTGTCTGTTTATATAGAATAAAGTCAAACAGTTCTTAAAATATCTGCCTGGATCTTCGCTGAGAGAAACTCGAATAATATCGCTTAATATCCATGTCCTATTTTTGAATATTTTGTATCAATTTTTGTGCATTTGTTTACTTAAAAGTTGTGCACTTTCTTTTGCCGTTTGCTTTTTGCTTTTGTTAATTACATTTGTTCGACTAGTGTGTTCCTAATTGAAAGCAATTAGCATCGCTGCGACCCATTTACAGACTGCACTTGGCACTTGCACTCACACAGCCAGAGAAGAGAACCTAACCTGAACCGTTCTACTATTCATGAATAGAGCGAGTGTAAATTGTGTAGAACAGGAGAACAATTGAAGCGATCCGAGAATCGAAAGACAATGGTCAGGCCCTATCCGGTCTGGTCCGGTGCGGAGTGCCGAATGCCTTACTAACCCAAATAATAGGAGACAAATGCGAGCTCCTAAACTAGTTTTATGACAGCCCGGACAGGTGACCAACCCCATAGACAATGAAAAATTTGGAAAGATGGAGAGAGACAGAGAGTGCTCCTCTGTGTCAGATATTTGAAGGTTGCGAGTGCCACGCCCTCGTGCTGCTGCTGCTGCTGCGATGCAATCTGGTTTGTGTAATCTTCATCTTGAAAACAAAACCATTCAAACACCTCAAATCAAAGATCAACAAACAAAAGACGAGAGCAAACAAAAAGCGCGAAAATTAACGCATTTCCAAGACAAGAAAAGGGGGAGAGAAGATGTTACACTGCGCTCGTAAAGTCTGCTGTCACACGGAAGTCTGTCAGACACACGTATTATCAGTTAGCGGACGGGAGCCAGACGATCATAGAATCGATCGATGCGAGTAAACAAACAAAAATGCAAAAATTCTGCTGGCAATCGGCGGGGCACGTATTAATTTCGAATATTTTGAGCATTATTAAGCGGATAAGCGAGACTTACAGCGTGAGCCGCGACTCGTGAGTAATCGATTAGCGGAATCAGCACCAGCTCAAGCCATTCATAAGTCAGCGCACCTGATAAGCAGCAACGACCCCACCCAAACCCAGAGATCTCCCTCACAGATCTCTCTCTCTCTCTCTCTCTTATTTATCTTCGTTCATGTTCAAGCCCAAATATCATTTCTCAATTCTTATTTATTCTCAGCAAATCTCCCAAGGGGAAGATGAGCCAACTCAGCACTGAAAAAAGGAGTTCAACTTGAGAGTTGTTTATAGTTGCAAACAGGTAAGACTTGTGGCCAAAATAAATGGCATACACGCGCACCCCAGACATGATGAACTGTTCTGCTGAAAGCGCTTCGATTTCGATTCGTTGGAATGCAAATAACCCAAACAAAGAAGCATAAATTGAAGTAGCGATTATCTAGTTATTAGACTAATCATATACGATAAACTGGTTGTCATATAGATATGCCAGCGAAAGGTTTCCATTCCCCTCTTAGAAGTTTCTTTTATAGGAATTTTATGAGCTGCACAACTGTTTCTCTGGCTTCAAAGAGAAGATAAATATATCCTGGCAGAGGCGTTTCAAAAATTGATTATAAACCTGTGGGGAATTTGACCCAATCAACTGCTGCCCAACCTGCTTAGAACTGGCTTCCATGTCCCAGAAATATAGTTTCCGCCATCTCCACTCGACTCACCTGCTTGTTGGCCTCATCCTCGGCGGCTGGCAGCAGCTTGGCATTGCTGGCCGTTGTGATGTTGTGCACTCCGGAGACAGAGTAGTTCTTGGACACTCCATCGTGATGCAGATCGTGGTGCACATCGTGATCGTGGTAGCCGCCATGTATCTCGCTCAGCGTGTTGTTGCTGCCGCTGAGTGTGACAATGCCGCTGGAGCTGATGCGACCCGAGGTGGCGGTGGTGCGTCCCCCGCCGCTGTCCACCACACTGGACACGGTGGAGATGCAGCTGCGTGTGGTCTGCGGCGAGGGTGTGATGGCGGCCAGCTCTGCATCGGCCTTGGCCCTGCGCATATTCAGCCAGGACATGCGGTGCGGCTGGCGGCGATCCAAAGTGGCGGAGACTGGTGTGGGATTCGGATTTGCTGCACCGCCAATGTAGACGCAGGTTCGGGAGATGGAGGACTCGGTGTCATGGCGTGGCAGGGTTGCCATGGCGCCAGATATCTGGCGATAGATGGGCGTGCCGCCGCTTAGGGGCTTGCTGCCACTTCCGGTGCTCCGGGCCAGACTCAACTGCTCGGCGAGTGCCTCGTCGCTGCTGCGTGGCTTATAGCTGCTGTTCATCGATTAGATCTGAAAACACACACACAAAAAACAATCCCAGAAATCAGTCAGAATGAAAGGTGAGTAAATTTCGTGGAAGCATTTCGTATCATGAACAAGTTCAAAGCCCAACTCCCGGCTCCCAGTGGAGTTCGCACGAAAACCCCAAAAAAAAACAACGAAAATGAAATGAAAAATATACAAAAATATTATAATTCGCTGTTGTGTGTGCTTGTGTTTTGTTTCAAATGAAATGATTCATATGAGAGATCTGCTTGGGCTGTTGGTTTTTGTTTTTGTTTTTGTTTTTGTTTTGTTTTGACATCGAATTTACATGCGAATCGTCAGAGAACAATGTCTATGCCCTTCCCCTCTGGCAACTGAAAGTGAAATGCGTACAACAAAATCTGCCACAATTCGCTGTGATCCGTGAAAGTGAAAGCCAACAATTTGCTCTTCTTCTGTGGCCTATTCTATGGCTTACAGATTACTGAATTATGAAATATTGCCTGGGCTCCGCTTTCTGCATATTCTTTTGACTTGCATGCAAATCTCTCTGGGAACGAAGTCTCTTTCAGCTCTTCTTTTTTGTTATCATTCCAGTGAAAATATCTGAAAGTCGGCTAAACATCTGTTCCAATACGAATCGAGGCAAGTACACACACTGCTGCTATCAGTGGCCAAGTGTTTCTCTTCTCTGTTTCTGTATCGTTTTCGGTTTCACAAGTTATTTTTATTGACACAAAAATTGAGCGGAGTAAAGTGAAGTTTCTTGATGCCTGAAATGGCGTTCACTGCTCCATTTTCATTTCCATTGAAGCACCAACAGCAGATGCCTTAACCCACTGGCGGTGATACAATGGAAAGTCTGTATACTAAATGCAATAAATATTTAACCCGTTTCAATGGCTGATAAGTAACTTCTAATCTATTTCACATAGTTATTAGGTTCTAGTCATGGGTATTTTTATGCCTAACGATTGGAGGGAGTCGTAGAAATTATTTAATTGTGCAATTTATAAGTTTCTGATCAATTTTAAGTGCGTAAATTCTCAAAATTTGATCACGGAAGGGTTAATTAATTTCCCAAATCTACGATCTGCTTAGCTCTTGATTAATCTCAGAACATTCCCCACTCTATTCCGGTTATATTTCCCATTTAAGCATTCTTCTCATCAACTTCCGAGAAATAATCCAACAGACAAAAAGCCATGCAAATTTATTAATGAATATAAAACTGTTTTAGCCATCTCCTTGGCAACGGGTGGAGCGGGGGAACATTAAACAAATATATGCGGCTAATAAACATTAATTAAGCCAAGTGCGTAAATGCTGTTCAAACGGAGACCCAAGCTGCACTGTTGGCAACGAGTGTTCAGGGTTTCGTGAATGACTCACCACAGCATTTGGCTTGGTTGGGTCATTAGACTAATGAATGCTGTTCGAGGCAGGCATCAGAAGTCAAGCAAATCTTGTATCTTATCAGCCACACACATTGGCACACATTTATCTGTGGCCAAGTCGGTAGCCTCCTCTTCAGTGGAAATGCATATTTACCAATGATTATGCATGCTTGCATAAATGAACACAAAATGAACCAAAAAAAACTTGCAAAAAAACAAAAGGGAACAAGAGAAAGAAGCCAAAATCCACTTTGAACATGCGAGATCGAGTTCGGTGACCAGCGAAACTCCGAAAGAGGCCACATATACTGGGATATATCTCAATCTGCCCCGAGAGTACGAGTGTTTAAGCAAATTTGTTGGCGTTCATTTACTGCAGTTCCAGACCGCCCCGTTTTTAAAGCCGCGTCATAATGAGCAAACAGGTGAGATTACACAGCGGCATGGTAGGGTATACACGACCCAAATGATGCTCAGTAGTTGGGAGGGAAGTTCGGGAATTCAAAAAGTGTTTTCTGAGCAAAAGAAATTATGAAAAATGCTGACACTACCTGCCCAGACCTTCAAGCGCCAGACAGACAGCTGGCTAGGCCCGATCCAACTGCTGATTCCCATAGAAATCAATGCCTGTCGTGTAAACAAAACTCTAAGCCTCCTCAAGTGACGGGTATCAAAAGTATGTGCCTCATCTGGATGAAGGCAACGTGCAGCGTGGCGGCGTCTCCGCGCTTGTTTACTATTGAACAAACGAACGAACAATTTGCAAACAACTGTGGCGCCGTAATGCCAAAAAGATTTTGCATTTGCATGCCACAGAGACAGCCACAGAAGTCGATACAGATATTGTCTGCAGATAGATTTGTGTCTGCAAATTAAGCAGAAAAGTAGTGGGAGATGGCACGGTACGGGGACGGGGACGGGGACGGGCGCTCGTTCAACCGTTTGGCTGGGTGGAAGACTTGGAAAGTCAGTCCAGTGAGACGGGGACGCCCCGTACCGGGCCGGACCGAAGCGAAGCGAACCAAACGGAACCCGAAAGGGATCGCGTTGGTGGTGCATCAAGTTACAAGTTATTAACAGGTACTATACGTGTACGTGTACGTGTACTCCCAAGAAAGTACAACAGATACACATGTAGCGAGCCAGTCGTATGGCTCAGTCATTTGCTTTTCTTTGTGCACTCAAATTGAACGGCGACAAGTACAGCGAGAAGGAAAAACTATGACACTTGATAAAGGTTCTGACGAGGGCAACAAACACCAACAGCAGTAGGGGCAGGCAGTGGCACCACCAGCTCATACTCAGCCGGGCGTAACCAACTGCCGCGGCTTTTTCCACCTTCCACTTCCCTGACCAAAGTCAAACCGAACATTAACGTTGCCATTTAGAGGAGCAAAGAACCGAACCTCCACAGAACCTCCACAGCACCTCTGTTCACCTCAAAAGTCTGCCCGTAATTTCGCTTTTTTTAGTGGTTACTTACGATAATTAAGGGTTCATTTTCCAAAGAAACACCGCAAAAAGGCAGCGAAAAACAAAGGCCTACTCAAGATCAATCAGTTGTAAGTCAAGGAATACACACTTTTAAGGGTTAATAAAGCTACAATTGAAATTCCAATTATAGAGCTAATGGCTCTACAAAGTTCATAGAACATTTGCTAGTGGAATGGCATGACAACCTTTACCTTAGAGCTAACATCCAATCCAGATTAAAGGTAATTAAATGGCGTACTCTTATTAATCACGTCAACAAGTGGCTGACCTTTGACAGGGCGAAAGTCCAAGCAGTGCCCAGTCCCAACCCCACCATCCAAGCAGTGCTCTGTCCAGTAACCACCAAGCAGACCAAGCAGACCAAGCAGTGCCCGATGCCATACCCAACGCCTCCCATTAAAGCCTGAACCTGAACCTGAACCTGCAGCCGCCAAGAACACACAAAAATGTCACAAATGGCAAACGGGCAAACATCTCAGCAAAGTGATTTCCATTTAAGTCCGGAGCGAGAGCAAAACGAAAAGCAAGCCAAAACAGCGGCACTAATTAATGTCCAACTGTGTGGCTAATTAAGAGATGATCTGATGGATGCGGGCACACGAGCAGAGCAGGCGATACAGCGATATGGAAAGTGGACTCAAATGGCAGTGGAAAATCAAAGAAAATCAAGTGCCAGTGGAAATGCCCTGATAAACCTTCGATTTAGAAGAGTGATTGTAGCTGTGTAGCTGCATTTACATTTATTTATTTATGTATATCTTCATCTTTTGCACAGCGAAATTAAAGCAATTGAAAGTCTGCGCTTGACTTGTCTCTGCTTGGCTTGGCTTGGCTTGGCCTGTCTTAAATGGAAAGTAAAACAAAAACTAGATGAGTTTTTCCATTTGTTAGCTGCCTTCCTGCTGCCAGCAGCAGTTTCCTCAGTTTTCCCGCTGCGATCGGAACGAAAGTAAAAACAACAAAAGCCCAGGCCTAATTGTGGCTCCTTTGCGTGGCCATTAGATGCCATTACTAACTATGGCTCTAGTCTGTGTCTTGGCTTGACACAGTTAGTGGCAAAAGAGACAGCCATAGATTATGTAAAATTATGTGTAAATTATATTGAATCGAACGACAGACAGACCAAAAGACCAGCCAAGTAAAAGTATCTATGGCTGAGAGTCTGTGTCTGCTTTGATTGCTCTTTATTGATTGTTCAATCGAATGTAATTTATGCTGTCCGCTGTGGCGACATGTACCAACTGTGACAATATTTGTATTTTCTTTGTATTTCTCGTTGCACGCTTCTTGTATTCCAATTTTCGCTCTTTCCGGCTGGGTTTTTAGCAAGTTTTTTGTCACACATTTTCGCCATTGCCCTACTCCGAGATGTGGCTGCAGAGATCTTCAAACACGTTCCGCCATTAAGGCATTTGCCAATTGCATTTAGCACATTAGAGCTCCGGTAATTACATTTATCCGAAAGATCAAGGCATGGCATGGCACGGACGTGGTGGACATACTTTTTATTGGACGTGTTTAGGCATGCGGCAGGTCATAACCATAAAGATGACACTCTTGCCACTGGGTCAAGAGCACAAAAGAGGCAAAGGCAGAGGCAAAGGCAGAGGCAAAGGCAGAGGCAAAGGCAAAGGCAAAGGCCCAGGCTGTGGCTTTGGCTGCAACCGCAAACTCGATTCAATAATTGCTGTGGTTCCAACTCCAACTTCAACGTCAGGACTGTCTGCTTATGCAAATCATTGTAAATGCTTCATGTTTGCCCTTGCTGCTCGTTAATTGCAAGTTGCTGGCAATCATAATCCCCATCCGTACTCAACAAATCGCTGGCTAAATGTTTGCCTCCCCCCCTCCACTCTGCCCCAAACCTCTTGTTACACAATAAAACGCGAAGCTTTAGGGGCAAAACTCGCACAATGGCAATTATCAGAATCATTAGCAACTGAATGGCGCTGCGGCTCCTCCTCCTGCCTTGGGCCCCCATGAACTTTATTTGCAATTGAATCGAACAAACAAATAGACAAAACTGGCAATGAAATTGGGCAGGGGTGGAGGCAGGGGGAGATGGGATGCTGCTAATGCCAGATACGAAATTATAGATACACAAAAATATTCATGGCAGGTGTTTAAAAATAACAAACTAAACAAAAACTCTCAGAAAACGAAGGTTCAGCAGGTGCGTGCTTGGAGTTTCCATTCCCGATTTCCATTCTCAGTTGGAACCAATTTTAATGGCATCTTTCAATCAGAAAAACACACACCCAAATAGGGGATTTAAAAAAATGTTCAACTAATCTCCTAATGGAAATTTAAAGACCCAAAAGGCATTGGGTAACCACAGAACGCATCTTTGGAGAAGATTAAAAAGAGAACTGGTGGGAAAGTGTAGCCTGGATGATGGCAGAGAAATTACTTTGAGTTCTGATGCTTACAGAAATATTTCCCCACAAATAAATCCCTTAAAATATTAATTCACACTTACACAAAAAATGTATTTACCATAGAAAGTAACACATCAAAGGTAGAATTTATCTAACAACTTGTCACGCACATTGTAATTAAATTTAGAATATTTTTAAAGCAATTTGCACACAGAATATTTCGTTCTGCTTTCTGCTCTCATAAACTTGAACTTCTTTGGCAGCTCTGCAGCTATTCTTTAGATTAAGCCGACATTCCCATTCATCACTTTGGTCGGAAGTAGATAATTTTTTAATTTGTATTCAGCACTGGCTACTGCTCCTTATTTTTGTATTTTTTTTTTGGGGCAACACGACACAACGAAGCAGAGGCAGAAACCGAAACTGGAGTGGGGTAATCAGAGACGTAATGCCGCTCCAAAAAACTCATTTGAATGCCCCAAAAAAACGGGCGACACACTCGAAAATCAATTTCGATTCAATGGCGAAAATTCGCTGGAAGTTACTACGTTCTCACAGCGAAACAAAAAAACATAACATAACATTGAAATTCAAATCGCCGATAGTGCCGAGAGTGCGAGTTTCGAAGCGTTTTTTGAGGTAACGCGATGACGGCGACAGGTTCAGTGAGACTGAATGGGTCTGGGCCTGACTGTGCACCGACTGGGCTAGTCAGAGATAGTCACAGAGAGAGAGAGAGAGAGAGCGCGCAAAGTCTCTCTACACGTACCTGTCTGGCAGAGTCTACCTGTGGGCAAAGCGCTGGTCAGGGTATGGGAATGGAGGAGACTGTGGGTATTGGGCATTGACTGGCACAACACGTGTAAATGTAACATGGGCAAAGCGTATGTACATATCTGCTGGATACATTACTTGTATCTGATCAGGCGTCTGGTAATTGCGGTAATATCAGCAAAACACGCAAACCGTTTGAAGACAGCAAAACAGCAAAACAGCAAAACAGCAAAGAGGCAGTTAGATCTCGTCTCTCTGGCACTCTCTATCTATCGCCTTATATCCTCTCATCAGCAAATACACATAGAAGACCCATCGAAAAGGTTCAGCCAAGATTCCATTGACTGGGGAAGCCTGCGGAAACCTTTGGCAGGAACGGCTCGCAGCACGGAAACCTTTGGCCAGCCCAAAAGAAAGAAGCCGCACAGCAGACAAAGGAAAAATGAAACGTAAAATGCTGCTCATAAACAGGAAATTAATCACTCGAGTGTGTGCGTATTACGAGGCGAATTCCCTGAGACCTCTCAGCGGCAACATCGCATGTTCTTTCACATGCCACATGCCCCGTCAGGTAGGTAGCAGTGGCTCAGACCCTGAAAGGAGGAGGCAAAAGGGCCCGATGTCCATGGGTTTGAGGAAGTGCCCGCTGAGGGTAAAAGGTATCCGGGTATCCGAGTATATTCCCACTTTTCAAGGTCGCTGCGGCATTTACAACTTCATTCGTTCGCCATTTCGCAGCGGCGTGTAATTGAATTCTGTTTATTTTGACTTTTCGACTGCTCGCACAATGCAACCAACACACACACACACACAAACAGAGGGTTCGGTTCCCAGAGAGACACAGATACAGCAAAAGATACTGCGCGCCAACGTAATGCTAATGAGTTCCTCCATCGAGATTTTTCCTTAATGATGATTCAATGGAGGAGGCAGACAGCAGTCAAAGATTCTTAGCCAATAACTAATTACAATTGGAGATGTGGAGATGTTCCCAACATCGTGTTACCGGTTTCCGGCTCACTTCTAATTATAAACCAAACAACTCAGCAAACAATTATTCTTAATAATAATTTAGCATGCATCCAGCAACATACTCGTAGCACTCACGGACCCACGCCAGAACATTTGCGCATTTATTATTGATGATGATTATGGGATGGGGTAGAGTAGCAGGAAGTTCGAGAAGCCCTGAGAAACAGGGCTTAAACATTTATATATTTTTATAGGAGCAGCGAATGGAGAGTGCTTTGTATATTGTCTTAGTATATTTCCATTTTTGGTAGCCAGAAAATCGGACTCTGAGTTCAAGCAGTAAAGGCAAAATCATTGATGAACACTCTTCATTTTTTAAAGTGCCCAAAAAGTAATAATACTTTTCTGTTCGTGATCTTCTTGATCTGTTCTTAGCATTATAAATTACCCAACAGCATACAATATTCTAAGCTTAGAGCTACGGCCAGCCAATGCTCGATGTTTTTCAGGCACTTTGTGCTTGCCACACTGAAATGTGATACTCGAAAAGATTTTCGTTGATAGTTGTTGGGTAATTTGTAGAGATAATGGTAATGGAAATCTTCTCGGATGCAACCTCCTAGTCCCATGCAAATGCTGTCAAAAAGAGTCTCGCCTTCAAGTCAGATTTTTGTACTCGGCAATCGGCCTCGGGGGTAATTGTGTTGGAAAAGTGGAAACAACGAGAATGAATGTGTTTTGGAGGCGCATTAGAACCGGGCACATCAAAACGAGGAAACTGGTCTATATATAATGTAAGACACGAGTTCCACCACTCTCCTCCCAAACCCAATCACGTTTCCACGGAGAAAACAAACCAAACCAGACGCAGCAGACACACACACAGAGCAACAACATAAAAAGGGGACGAACATAGAGAGCCGACTGCCTTGGTTCCCCAGGCCGCCCCAACTCCAGCGTCAGCCTCAACCTCGTCTTTGTGGAGCTTGGAGTCAGCCTGTCAGTTACCAAAATGAGTGCAGAGCTATTTTCCCCGCAGCATGCTTTACTTTATTTTTTTACATTATTTTTTTTGTTGTACTTTTTTTTGTTTTGCTATTCTCCACTTTCTAGCAACAGTCTGGATTCAAGCTGGCTGGCCAAGAACCCACCATGCCACACCAAATTGCACCACTTTGTGGCGTTCTGGTGGCGAGGCAGCAAAGAGGCATCATTATCATGGCCATTACAGGCTGCAGTGTACCTTACTGACACCATAAATGGTCTCCAGTTATGGCCCGTGTAGGTTCCGAGTGTTCTCCTCTCTCTGCATTTGGAGCTGGAGATTCTGGTTAACTTTCTGGCTGGGTTTTGCCATTGTTTTTGCGCGACTGGCCCTTCCCCACTGGTTCTAATATAATCTGCCATATTCAGTACTTCTACACTTAATTGAATGTGACGTGCTGGCTGGAGTTCTCTTTTTTCTTGCTAGAGTTCAAACACTCCAACACTTTGGATGATGAGATCATTACTCTTGGGAGTTAATTTTATTCTAGGATTTTGTTAAGGGAGAGCGCTGCTTGAAACCAACTTTCCTCTGCAACATCTGTTGCATCTGTTGCAGCTCTATTACATCTCTATTATAGCTATCTACTGTCATGGCCTTTGTGTGTGTTTTCGTTGGTTTGGTTCACATGGCTCACTTTTTGAGAGAATCTCTCAACAATAAAGATTCACTGCGCTTCCACCCCAGTTTTGGAAATACACTTTGTATGAATATATTCAGTTAGCACTTGCTGCAACATTTCTCGCTTCGCTTCGAGAGTGACTTCATTTTCCCAGGGCCCCCCCAGTAGAGGTAGAGGTGCGCACAGGTGACATGCAACCCCCGTTTGGGGTTATTTATACACATTTTATGGTATAACGTTCCATTGTTCCACACACTCAACACTGACTGTTTTTCCACATGCATAACTATATGCGGAGATGGAGACGTAGACGTAGTCGGAGACGGGTATTATATACACATAGCACACTTACGCTGCATATTGCTTGAGCTTTTGATTACCAAACGCTCTGAAAACTGCATAGAAAAGAGGTTTTAGTTTTCAATTTATTTTTTTAGCAGCACGTAGAGCAGTGGCAGCCAGTTCCCCAGTGCAGATTAGAAGCCAAGTACAGGGGCAAGCCAGCGAGCAAGCCATTCTGCTGATGACAGCAGCTGCAGCGGCAGCGCCAGAGAAGAGACCACCAGCAAAATTTGTGCAATTCTAGGCCCGAGACCCGAGGCCTGAGTGGTGCCCCAGAGAATAACGGTCGCAAACAAGAAATGTGCGGCCCACAGCACTAACTCTTTATAGACAGGGCGGGCAACGGCACCCGCCCCAACAGTACCAACCCACCAGCAGCAACAGCAGCAACAGCAAAAGAACAAACCAAAAGAGCAAAAGCATGAAAGAAAGAAGGAAAGAAAGGTACCAGAAGTGAGACGAACTGTGTAGAGTCAGAAGGCGGGTTGCCTCTGGCTAACCTCAAGTAAACCTCAAGTTAAGTTCTGGCTAAGAACGAGGAAAAACCTGATGACTCAGTCACGAACCACAAAGTTAATGGGAAGGCAGCTTGTTCTCCAGCCTGCCATTATACTCCGCACTGCAATGTCTAATGAATATATTGAAAAACAAAAGATAATGGACAAGTGCAAATATTTACGATGCAATTGCAAAGGCAGGCATCTGGCAGCGGATATTACACACACACACACACACACACACCACGTACCACGTACCTGTGAAACAATTTGCGGAACAATTTGTGCCAAGTAAACACTTGATTAAGAACGAAAACAAGAGTGAGTATCTGCAGTATCACCTTTCGCTCTCTCTCTCTCTACATATCTCTTGCCAGATATTATCACCGCAGACGCCAGAGATTCCACAAGGTGTGGATCTGTTAATTCTGGCTGCTTATCATGTGCTAAAAAGACGTATTCTATATATAAGGAAATGGCACAACAATTAAACTTGAACAAATAGATATTTCTATGGCGACATTCAAGGAAAATTACTGATATTTGTCTGAGAATGGAAACTTTGATGGCGCCGCAAAGACGCAACTGAGGCAGAGGTATGGGCACAATAATGATGACATCTCCTCAGATTCTTTTGTACTGAAAACACTGCAGAGAATAAATTGTATATAAACACAGCAGAAACTCTCAGTTGTATTCTAAATGATTCCAAAGATGTAACAAGAAACTTTAAATAGAGTCTTATGTTTCAAAGTTATGATAAGATCTCTTTCGCTTAGCTTTAGCTGAGTGTGTGCCTCCCTGGTGGGATGAGTCAAGCTCTCAAGATCACAAGATAAACTTCATGATTACAATATTTGCTGATGGCATAGATAACTCCTGCATATAATCTTCGTAAACTACAGTAAGCTCTGCCACTAGTTGGTCTCTTATCAAGATGTATCCATCCAAGGAACATTTACAGTTTATCTCGATGTTGTTGTTGTTGTTGTAATTGTAAGGTTAAAACATTTATACTAACTAATTGTTGTTCGAGCGCCGCTTGGCGGAAGTTTGAACTGCATTGGCAATGTAGCATTGAACTTGCCTGTGTGTGAGTGGAGACGATCTTGGGGGTGGGGGATTTTAGTTGATCAAGGCAAAACTTCGTTGAAATATACAGCAAAGCGTTGACCGCCAGTCAAAGAAACAACAAAAAATGTAAAAAGCCCACGGCACCAAAGGAAGGAGAGTAGGAAGGAAAGACGAGACGAGACGAGACAATGCAACCGAAAAAGTAGAAGAACGTGAGCACAAAAAAGCAGCAACAGCAACAACAACACACGTAAGAGAAGCAACAGAGAAGAGAAGCGTGTGTGCATGAGAAATGCAAAGGAGAGGACGCGACAGCCTGAAAACTGGTCGAACGAGTCGTTATATTCGTGAGGTCTCGGTCTGGGTCTGGGTCTGGGGCAGCAACGCCTGCGCAGACAGGAAGGAGGATTGATTCGTATTCGGATCCGGACTTTGGGGGGGGGCAACGAAGCGGCTCAAATATCCAAATAAAAAAACAGCAGGCGGGAGTTTACACAGTTTTTCGTTAAAATATGCACCACATTTAATTTAATTGCACTCGTTGCGGCTTTTGCTGCCATTATTTACCATTTGCATTTGCATTTGCATTTCAGGGAGTTATCAACAGCACGGGCACGAACACGGCACTTCACACACACACACAGGAATACTGCATACACGTACGCGGCAAAGAACGAAACGAAAATTTAAAATGCACAAAAGTAAAATACTTATTGGCTACGAATTAGCGGCAAACGATGGAGACTACGCGATCACACGACCGCATGGAACGAGGCTTTAAATGTTTTTGAAAAAAGTTCGACTCAGAACTTCAAACGGCACTAACAAAAGCTCTGGCAAAAGCTTTACTTGCTCTCTCGATCCAATTCTACTGCGCTCTCTTGCTCTCCTACTCTCTCTCTCTCTCTCTGTGGGTAACAGCTGTTTAAATATGTGCGCGCCATATATTTTCCAATTAAAAGAAATAACGCTTTAAATACGATTGCACTTAAAAATAAAGCTCGGAAAGGCTCAAACACTCGCTCCCTGTACTCCTCCTCCCACTCAGTGAGAGCGAGCTATGTCCGAGAAAAAGGCGAGAATATCCTGTATGTTGAACTCCAGATTGATCATGGCGCCCGCATAGCACTTCTGGATACGCTCCTCGAGGTAGTTGTACTGGGCAATGAACTCCTCCTGCATGGCGTGCCACACCACCTGCAGCAGATTCTCCTCCTCGCTGAGATGCTTGTCCACCTTCTTGTAGAGGTTCTCCAGTCCCTTCTTCACCTCACGCGCCGGATACTGGGCAATCACCTTGCGCAGCTCCTGCTTGGAGAAGGCCATTTGGTAGCTTATTTCGGTCTCCTTGACGCCCTGGCCCACCTTTAGCTGTACGCCCTCAAAGAATTGCTGAAAGTCAGTCGAAAAGAAACGAAGTGAGAGAGAGAGATAATTTTTTGAGACATGCGACTGGCGGGGGTGAGGTCAATGACTTACATTCAACTTCTCCAACGGCCTGCCAAAGTACTGAGTCACATACGCTTTCAGCGCTTCGTTGTAGCGTGTCTTGGCCTCCTTTTTGAGTGCGTCGAGGCCGGGGACCTTCAGCTGGGCGAGCAGGGCGTACATGTGATGGTAGTTCTCCATGCGCACCACCTGCGACGGTGTCTTTGGATGCTCCTGCGAGTGCAGGCTGATGCCCTCGAAGATGGCATTGACCAGCTGCAGGTACCATTTCTCCATGTCGGTGCGGCGATCCGATTTGCGGAAGATGCCCTCCGCCGTCTGTGCAAAATTCTCAAAGTTCTCCACATACGGCAGTATGGCCTTGGAGCGTTTGTGCAGCTTGGCCTCCCGTATGGACTGCAGCTGCTGCTGCATAAATCGATCAAAGTTGCGCTTCACCTGCACCAAAGCCGAGGCGAAAGTCATGCTGAGGAAGGAATGTGTGTCCTGGGCGGACATGACATGCTGCGTGAGTCGCACCAGCACGTACAGAGAGTAGCTGGAAAGAGAGGATTCCATCAGCTATAGCTTCAGTTTTGGATACTTCCATTCACTCACAAACTATCCACCCGCTCGAAGCTCTGAATGAACGTGACCAACTCCGGTTCGAGGCAGCCAAAGAGACCCATCATCAGCTTCCTCACATCCTCGTTGATCTGCCGATCGATTCGCTTCTGCGGCACTCCCTCTGCTGTGGGCGATGCTGCTGCTGCTATGGCAGACTGGGACATGTCCACCGCTTTCTCCATCTCCAGCGTTGTCTGCGTGTTCTTTGTCGTGGGACTGATCACATCCATTTGGAAAAAGTTGATGCAGAAAAGCTGCTCCTGCAGCGCTATGGGCTCCAGCTCGGCTAGCACCTTCTCCAGCAGCGCATCGAAACGCACACGATCTGCGCTCTCCACGCCGGGCCCCCACTGATCTCTATTGATGCCCAGCGTGCCGTAGGGAATGGTGGAGATTGTCGACTTGCGGGATGAGGTGGACATGTCCAGATCCTCGCGAGAGCTGCGTAGCTTCTCCGAGACTTGCATTTTAGCCTGGGTCAGGGAAGGGAAACCATAAGAGCCAAGAATTTTGAGACGGGAATCGCTGCCTTACCAAATTAAAGAAATTCCTCACATCCCTGTCGTAGATTTTGCTCAACGATGCCGTGTAGACCTTCATCAGGCCATCGTAGGTCTTGCGATCCATGGCCTTGGTCCAGTGCATCAGCTCCGTGTAGGGCGTCAGCTCACGATGCACATTCGAGTGGTTGGGCAGCGACAGTTCGGTGTTTGTCAGCGGCATATCCCCAATTTCATTGCCCAAATGAATGAACAAATTGTTCATAAAACGACTGACGGTGGCCGAGAACTTTTGTTTCCACTTCTCGAAGCGTTTGCGCTGATCCTGCACAGCCTCCAGTCGCAGCAGCGCCGGATCAATGTCACTGTTCATGGCCTGCTGTAGGCACTGCGCCGCGGCAATGGCCACTTTGCGGCCAGTTGCAGTCTTCAAGTCGGGCTCATCCAGCGCCTGTTGTTGGCTGTGCGGCAAGTCCAATTGGCTCTGAGGGAGAAAAGATCTTATGAGCCATAATTTGAGACGATTTCGTATAGATTCTTACGATAACTTTGTTGAGTTCCTTCATCAATTTGATGTTGTTATTGTTGGCTATCTCAATCATCGCATTCTTGCCGCCAATCTTCTCCATGGTCTCCTTGACCTGCCAGAGAAGGAAATATTCAATAAGAAGTTAGTTTCTCCCACAATTTAGCTTGCACTTACATGCCCCAGTATATCCTCATAGGTGTCCAGGCGAGTTTCAAACTTATCCGCCTCGGAAATGGCCTTGTCAATGTGCTCCATCATCTTCATTACCTTTTGCTCCGATGCCAGCACACTTTGTATGTTGGCCTATAAGGAAGATAACTTTAAGCAAGAAAATCTCTTTGTTTGGAACCTCCCACTTACCCCATCCAAATCGTGCAGCTCCCTGGACAACTGCTCAATGAACTGTTCCGCATCTTTGATGGCAAAATCCGACTCTGAGAACAGTTTTCCCAGCTCATTGGCCTCTTTGTCCGTCAGCGCAGTGAACTCTTGGGCCTCCTCCTCCTCATCATCCTCGTCATCGGTGTGTTGAGTCTTCTGTGCTGCCCGACCCAGGGCTACCTTCTCCGGCGACTTCTCTGAGAGCCAGGCACTGGGAACGTTGCGGAACTCAGCGCGTGTACCGCGCACGTACTTCTGGATTTGTCTATTGAGGACGGCGAGGAAGTTTTGTCGCTCGTGCAGGTTGAGGGCATACCACTTGTAGAGCTTCTCCAGCTGAATGTCGAACTCGTGCGTCTCGAACTGCTCGTTCCGCCCATCGACAGACTTTATCTCGTCCAGCTGCCAGCTGCGTTTCCGCTTGTACTCGGTCTCCCGCTGCTCCAACTGCTTGACCAGGCACAGGGTGACCACCGGCACCGGCGGCGCTGTCGTCACCACGCACAAATAGCAGGGTTTCTTGTCTTTCTTCTTGACGACCGTCACCACTGAGAGGAGACGTTCGCCGGAGGCCAGGAACAGCTCCTTCTGCAGGATGTGCTTGATGTTGGCCAAGGCGCCAATGGACAGCATGGCTAGGGAATGTCTCGAGTAGCGCCGGGCAGAGCAGTGCAAATTCTTGCTGCAAACTATCTATTTACTAATTGTTTTTGCAAATAAAACACCTCCGCAGACACAGTTCAACAGCTGGCTGGCTGGCGTTGCCACTTTAGCGCACTCGCCTATCGTTATCGCGAACGCTATTGGTATCGATTGACACGGTCACACCACAAAATCTTCTGGGGTGAGACAATCGCAAACGAAAAAAAAAATTACTCCAAAATATTAAACAATTTTAACCTTTGCAGCAACTTTCGAGCAATCATGTTGTTTAAGCACATTGTCAAGCAGGGGCTTATGCTCAAAAATGGTAAGTGCAGTGTACAGGGCCACTTTCACGGCTCATCTACTAACCTTAAACATTACATAATGCGTAATGGACACCAAATGGGGGACAATCGCAGGAGTTGAAGCCTTCCCAATGCCGTGAATACAGTTATTAATGTTGCTTTGTGTTTTTTACAGTTGGTGCCATGTCACGCGCTGCTTACCACGGTGGCGGCCACCACCAGCACTCCACGATGAACGATTTGCCCGTGCCCGCTGGTGACTGGAAGGAGCAGCACAGCCAACAGAACACCAAATACAATGCCATCCTCATTGCCGGTGTGTTGGTGTTGGCCGGAACCATTGGATTTGTGAGTGACCAATCATTTGTTCTTCCTTCTATGCTAATTGATTCCCCTTTGCAGGTCAAGTCGTCTGGTTTGATTTACTTCAACTACAGCCCCCCCAAGGATTTGGATTAAACCACATCTCCATCTTAATGTATATTGTACTTGAAATGTGTTTGAAATAAGCTTAAAGTGGCGACATAGTAAATCAGAGATCCAACACTAAACAATTATATGACGGGGCCATCATCCAGGTTGTCATCCTCGTCGTTGTAGGCTTCGCCATTGTCGAAATAGCTGTTGCCATAATCGTTCTCGTCGTCCATTTCATCGTCAAGGGCCGCCTCTTCGTCCAGCTCGTCTTCCTGCTCCGAATCCGATTCCTTCTTGGCATCGTCTTGCTCATTCTCGGTGCCGGTCTTCAGCTCCTTCTGCTCCAACGCTTTCAGTCTGTCCTCTATGTTGGTCTTCTTGGCCAGCAGCTTGGGTCGCGCATCTGCGCCACGACGCTTGCGATTCGTCGTATTCAGCTCCCTGGGCATCGCTTTGTAGTTGAACTCGGGCTCCGATTTCAGCTTCATTCGCTCCAAAGCTCTCTACAGGTATAAGAGAGGAGTCAAGTGGTTTATCCATCACAAAAACGAGGAGTGTACTTACCTCACGCCAATCTTTGTGCTCTAAATGCTGTTTGTCCTGGCACGCTGAGACGATGTAATACGGCGAATCGCGCATACGATTCAGGAATTGCTCCTTCCACAGCAGCTGATAGTTTTGTGCGGTTGTTGTCTGCCAGGGGAGCATAGTGAAGATTAATTCTGATCAGTTTTTCTACCCGGCTCAGACTTACCTCCACTGCAATGGGCTTGTTCATCACCGGCGGAAACGTTGGCTGCGGCGCTGACTGCACGGGCATATCCTTCACACAGCCAAGCATCGCAAGTTGCTCGGCCGTAAGTGTGCCAGTCTTTCCACCACGTCCACGTCCTGCCATTGCTTATATTTTCCGCTTAATTACAGTCTAAAAGTTTTATAAACACGTTTATTTTAGTTTGAAATGATCAGCTGCTAGACGGCGTTGCCACATTGGCGTACACAAATCACAACAGATATCTTGGTTGCAAGAGGGTCGACCTGAGAGTACCCTTTACTGATCATAGATAGAAATTTAACTTCATTCAAATTTAGACATAAAATACACATTATTTATTGCGATTTGCACTTTGTTGCTTAATTACGTACAGTATATAGACATAAACATTACAGAGCATTCCAAAATTACATATTAAAATTAATATTCTATTCATTAAGATTCATTCAGATCCTGTGGCGGGGGGGTCGGTGGCTCGTCAGTTGGCGCCAGGCCCACTTTCTGCATCAGCTCCGTGAGCTTCTGCGCCTTGCGATCCTCATTGTGGGCAATGACAGTGCAAAGATGCTCCGTTAGCAGTTCCTTCTTCTCCGAGGCCTTGTGCAGGTCCACCTTAGCCTTCAGGAATTGAGCCTCGATTCGCACATATTGTTTTCTGTATAAGAAAAGAAATATAATGAATCGGGAGCCTCTTTTAAAGGGTCATTTACTCACTCTACATTGGCAAAATGTATGCAAGCGTTGTCAATCTGCTTCCTCAGCATGGCCACATCCACTGCCAGATCGCTCTCCAGCTTGGAGAGTTCGTGACGAATTTCCTCGATTTTACGCGACTCCGCGGCCGTTTTCTGTGTATGCTGCTCGATGGCCTTGTAGAGCATTTGCTTCTTCTGTTGGTTCTGCTCCTGGATCATCCTGCGATGATGCTCAAAGTCCTGCAGGGAGACGCCCTTGAAGGGCGAGTCCGTATTCAGGCCATCCCGCGACGAGTCTTTGGTGCTGGGCAGTATGCTGGCGGCATCATAAGAGCTGCCGTTGGTGCCATTTTTACTGCTATTGCTTATCTTCAGTATTGAGCTGTCATCTAACGTCGCTTCGCTGCTGTTACCACTAGCAACGACACAACTACTAGGGGCCACAGCATCCGCATACGTGGCAGTGGTAGCAACCGATCTGCCCGTCGAGGGAGCCGAGGCCGTGCCACAGTAGAGAGCTTCCACCAGAGAGTCGGAGAGCGGACGCTCCAAGTTGAGTGAAACTTCTGCTGGGGCGACGTCAGTGTTTGGCGTGGGTGCTGCCGTCGCTTCCGTGGGTGTACTCCGGCCCGATTTGGTGATGATCTTCTTTGCTGCTGGCACTGCCGCAACTTGTTGAGTCTTCGCTTGGGTTTGTGGCTGCCTTCGCAGTTGATCTGCCTGCTGACCCTGCCGGATATGCTTATCGGGCATGCGCCTAATGCCGGGCTGGTTTCGTAGAGCTTGCTTCACTGCAATCACACACACACACACGTACACGTACAGTAATTTGTTATAAACAAATCTATTATTGAGGATTATTCATGCCACAAACCTGCTTCTGCACTGTTTAGCCTGTGTCCGTTGCCGCCCTCCTTCACTCCGGTTATTTTGAGTATGTCGTCGTGGCTAAAACCATTGAATTTCTCGGCCATCGTGGGAGTTTAATAAGTAATTAGCCATTAGCCATTAAACGAAGCAGCAAAGCAAAGAAAACATCAACAACAACAACAGCAACACATCATCACAATAGTGCTGGTTCGTTCATGATCTGAACCACTTCACGATCAGTTCAGCTCAACTCGGAGCTAGTGGTTTTTTCGTAAGTCGATCCCTTGCGTACCATAAATTTATTTATTGTCTTCATGATATGCTTATTTCAAAAATCTCTTATTGCGCTATTTTAAAAATCTTAAAAACAAAACAATGATTAACTTAATTGAGCGAACTAGTTGATCGGAATGAGCAGAACAAACGATCGCAGGGCTGCCAGATCGTTCAGCGATCGATAGTTTCTTTATCGAAATCTGATAAAGGCGAGTTTTATAAATAGAATTCAAACTTTATTCAACAATTTAATGCCCAGCTCGGCCCGCAAATCGTTCACATTCTGTTCCCACCGTTTCTCCCAATACACGGGCATCAGGGGCTTCATTTGCTTGCCGTTCTCTAGGGCCCATGGCAAATAATGCTTCAAGTACGCTCGCCGCTGCCTGCAGACAAAAAAACAAGAGTCAACATGAAATAAATGCTTTGGGCTAGAGAGGGTTCATCGAACTCACTTTGGACGTAGGCGGACCGCACCGAAAACCGCTCCACCGTAGCACATGGGCAGACCCGTATTGAGCGCCTCCACCCACTTGACCGCCACCTCGCCGAGCATATTGGTGGGCATGTCCAGCACCGTGTGGATCAGGTCATGGCACTCCCGGTAGCGCGTCATTAGATAGGCCAGCTTGGGATCCTCCAGGAAGCGCACGGCCATGCGACTGTCCGGCGTGACTTGCTGTAAGGGTAGAGAAAAGTGAAAAGTTTCCTTTTTCCCCGCTGCCCTTGATCCTTCTTACATTATCCTTGAGAAACTTCACATAGGCGGCTCCAAATGTGTCGGCAGGCAGCGATTCCAGCAGCTTAAAGTCAATGGTGCTGGTGTGAATGCGCGGCTTCTCGCTCATGATGCGCTGCCCCTCCTCGCTCTCCTGCATGGTGTCCAGAATGTTCCACAAAGCCTCCTCCCCCGTCGTCTCACCCAGACAGGCGATCATGTCGTGGCTGTCGAGGGGAAATAAACTTTTGAATAAACAAAAACATCTACAAATTGAATCCCACTCACCGCCTGGGATCCAGCAGGGCGGCAAGGGAGGAGCCTGCACCCAGGAGCATCCTCTGAAATGGTGAAATCTCAATGCGCTCCTTCAAATACTGCTGCTCAAAGGCATCCAAATGCTCCGCCTCTGCGGCATCCGTGACCGCCGTGTGTCGGTTGTGTGTGCTGACGGCAAGGCCGCGTTTTCCCAGCGGCACTGAGAGGCGCCAGCAGCGCTGCATCATCATGTTCTGTGGATACGACCAAAATCATGTACAACCCGTGTTGACCTTCCCAGCGTTGATCATCATACAATAAGCTTCAAACATGAGCACAAACATGACCCTGGCTACCTGTGTCTATGGTTTACCAATCTGCACTCGTACGTGCCCCCAACCCCGCACCAATACCATAACGCCCCGATGGCAACGAGTTTGCCTCAACAATTTGTCCATAATGCGAAGACGCTGACTAACAATTTACTTCAGCAGTTTACAATCAACCGCCCAACGGTTGGGCATGGGCAAACCTGTTTCGGGTGCTGCCTGCTCCCCACAGCACCGACAATCTCAAAATAAAAGTGCCGTAGGGCCGCCGCCACTGGTAGCCCAAAACTCAATGTCGTCATTGTTATCTCTTTGCAGGTAGCTTCAATTTACTATCAAGTTTGATTTACTTGTAATGTAAACGCTACTGGGCTGCGGAAGAAGTGTTCCGATTAGAGGGAACGTGCAGCAAACTAGGTATAGAGTAACCAAAGACTACACCTGATGGTGGGGAAGCAGCTCATCAAGCGTCGCATTAATCATTCCGTTCCACTAGCTAGCAGCGATAGGACCTTGCCTGCTTATCAGTCTGTTGTTATTTTAAAAGTAATTAGAAAATATTTAGAGCACAACCAACATTGCCTTAAGGTAACCAATAATTAAGAGCATTCAATAGCCCATAGCTAAAGTATTGTTTGATTATTCCCGTGTTCATTTATGCGCTGATTTGTTGAGTGATGACGCTGCGGGACTATAAGATTTAAGTTTGTTTACTCAGAACTAGATAAACGAAGCGTTAAGAAAGAATATTCAAATTCCAATGCAGAGGGAGGGAACATGTGGCGCACATGTGAGCTGGTTATTTTGTTGTTCCTTAAAATGTTTCTTATCATGAGGGAACAATCTAATCATTCCACAAAAAACCTTTCTTGCTTATCTCGCCCCACTTTTCCGCTGGTACAACGAACGATTTCTGTCATTTGTCGTTTGTATATTTTCTATTTACTTATGACACTCTTGGATGCAGCAAAAACACTTATTGCATGGGACAAAATGTACAAAGTGATTAAAATTACATAATTGCTAATTAGTAACTACAAATGTTTACATACTATCTTTCATATATGTATGTACAGAGACGATGCTGACGCTGGCGATGGTGTGTGTGCGGTCTGGGGATACGCTAAACATATAGATCTATGTATTATGTGTTATGGCTTTGGCTTGAGTTGGAGCTAAAGCTGTGGAGAAGCTACAGAGGCTAAACATTCTCGCCGCGAGCGCTGCTGGGCAAGTGGCTGATGCTTGGCTTATCGGGCGCCCGTTTCCGCCGGAAGGTCACGTACGTGTAGAGCAGGCTGGCCAGCACACTGATATTGATGCCGATACAGTTGAGCCACGAGAAGACATAGTCGCCGCCAATGAACATGCCCAGATACGTCACGCAAATGTTCTTCAGGCAGCCCACAATTGTGGTGGTCAGCGCCGAGTTGAACTGCGTGCACAGAATGGTGCTGTACGACAGTATGAAGCCCATGACGCAGCTGAGCAGGAACTGTGTCACAAACACGGGGTCGTGCCACTCGCTAAAGTTGATCGCCTGCTCCAGGTCGCCGGTGAAGAAGTTGAGCGCCAGCGCGGGCAGAAACATAAACAGCGAATTGTAGAACATCAGGCCGTACTTCCCGATCTCCGACGTGTCCAGTTTCTTCTTCACATAAACCCCGTTTGAGGCGGTCAGGGCGTTCGTGATCATCACGTAGATGTAGCCGCGCATGTTGAAGGACAGGTCATCGGAGGCGGCCACCAGAGCCCCGCCGATCATAGCGTACACGCTGACCTGCACCGCCGTTGAGGGCCGCAGCCCGAGTATTTTCAGCTCCAGCAGCATCGTCATCAGTATGGAGAAGCGGCGCAATGCCGCGAACATGGGCAAACTGAGCGACTGAGTGCCGCCCAGGCCGAACATCATGTTGCCCAGAAAGATGAGTGGCAGTGGGAATATCTTGGCGAAAGTGTTGCGCTGCAGCGGCGGGAAGGAGACCAGCTTGAGGCGCTTGCCCATGCCCAGGACCACTATGCTGGCGGTCAGCTGGCCCAGGCTGAGGAACAGGAACGAGGGAAAGTGGTAGGACGTCAGCACGGTCTTGTTGATCACGGTTATCATGAAGGACGACAGGCCGTAGAAAAGCGCGCTGCTTATCTTCTTGATGAACACCGCCGACTCGTCCCGCTCGCGCTCTCTCTCCCGGTGGCCCACACTGCCGGAGCGAGACTCCTTCGAGGAGGAGCCATTCAGCAAGGCACCGCCGCTGGTCGTTTTATTATCCGCATCGCTGTCTTCATGGCTCTCGTCCAGTAGTGGCTCCAGATCCAGCGTTGTGCTGCCCCCGTTGCCGCCACGCGAGACACTCATCGTAATGGGTTGGTGGGGGGATTTGTACTTTGACTTATGCCCGTGGTAGTCCGTCAAATCTGTTCACCAACTTTTCTGCGGCTATTTAATTAGTTCTACGGCGGACTATAATGCGCCGCACACATTTGCACACACTCGACCGTTCCACCACATTTGTTTGTTCGACGCTACTTCGCTACCAACACTATTTGCACTTAAAAAGGTTTTTGCTGAATGGCTATTTTTACCGACGCTTTAACCCCCCTTGACGACTCTTCCGAACATATGTTCGAGTTCAGAAGAGTGGCAACACCGCAGAGTGGCGGTAACACTTTACTAGCTCGTTTTCTTTTTGGATATCAATCTACTAAATAGCCTGTCTTTCTGCGCAACCTCTGTGTATGCTTGTAAAATATTTTACCAATTAATTACATACCTCAACTTTTTGTTTGGTAATTTATTGCAAAAAAACACAACTTTTCTGTAATTACACACTCTCGAACGTCGGCGGAATCAGCTGTTCTGAACTGTCAAAAAACTGCGGCGCGCTGCCACTGCAGTTGAACGCGCAAGTACGGCAACGCCCGGCTAAAAGACCGAAAATTGTTTATAACATTTTATGAAAAATGAGCAGCAGCATAAAGAAAAAGGTTAAGGTGTCTGACCAAATACCAAAGCCGATTAGCATCAAGAAGGAAAAGACTGAGGAGGATCGCACGCTACATCCCATTTCCCACTACATCGATGACCGTCTGGAGCTGGTGAAACAAATTTTCGGCACCCTCAAGCCGAAGACCATCATCAATCTGGCCCCAGAGTTTCTCAAGGTAGGAGAGAGAAAGAAACTAACAAATATAAACTAATTGATCATTTATAACTGCAGAAAAACTCCCTGGATGAGATTGAAGAGCTCTGCCTGGAGGAGCTGCTGTGTTTGTCCACCAAGCGGCTCAGGTCAATAATTGATGGCACCCGCTGTCCCACAGACACGGAGAGCTCCGAGGACTCGGATGTGGAGCACAAAGAAGGTGAGCCAGTGTAAACACATTCTATAACCGCTTAATTATCGCTTGCTATTTGCAGAACACATTTCGCTGGAGGAGATTTCATCTGACAGCGACATCGGTGGACAAGAAGCACGCAGAAGTGAGTAATACTGTTACTATTTAATTTGGAGTTAAATCTGCACAAATGCACGAAACAAAGTCTCCTGCTTTACGTGCCATATTTGAACTTCTCGCAACCATCCACGGGAGACACGTAGAAGGCGCGAAGAATGCACACATCCTCGCCAATGCCAATGACCACATTCTCCTCATCCTCCTTGCCCACCTCCAGGGTGACCACAAAGTCACCCACCTCGAGGCAGCCCTTGCGCCGCATGTAATCCACACCAAACTCGATCGGACTGTAGTTGCATTCGTTCAGGTCCTTCGTGTACAGCACGGGATGCATGTTGCGGCGCAGATGCAGCGCTCGAGCGTGATCAAAGTGACACTTGATGGTGGCCTCATCGTCCTCATCCAGCAGCGGCATCATAAGGAAAACAGGGCAATATATCTCTGTGCGAGCCAAGGCAACGCTGGCATTCTCGCACTTGGTGAAGATGAACACCGCTTGGCACTCGATGGAGCTGATTGTGCGTATGATAAAGTTCACAATCGTCTGGAACGAGGTCAGAATGTTCTTCACTGTCATCTTGTTCTGGACCACGCCGACGCGATAGTCGCGAATGGGCATAAGTTTCTTGACAATCAACGGATACTTGTTGCACCACGCACTCTTCTGGATGTGTATGCAGTCGATCTTCCACAGGAACTCGTGCAACTCGAAGCGCTTAAAGTCGCTGCAGCGCTCGAGTGGCACCGTGCCAATCACCGGCTTCTTCTGGCACTGCGCAATGGGCAGCACATCCTCCATGATGTAGTTGTAGACGCAGCAACTCACATTGAACATGTCCGGTATCCAGATGTAATCCAACAGCTTGATAATGCCCAGCAGATCCAGCATGTTCGTGCGCACATACTCAAAATCGATCATTCCAATCAGCTTCAGGTCAAACTCCTCCTTGATGGACCGCCGAACGGCCTTCAGGAAGTTTTTGCAGCGTATTTTCGGCAGCACCACAAAGTTGGCCTTCAGCTCAGTGGCCAGCTTTAGGTCCCGCATGTAGAGGTCTGGATACACAGCAGGATCCAGCGCATGGCACTGTCTTGGCAGCTCTATAAAGTCGTAGCCCGTTAGCAGACCCGCATCGATGATCAGCACGGTGAGGGCCTCGCGCAGCGTCTTCACCACACGGCAGCGCACCTCATGGCCAATCAGCAGAATGTCGTTGATCTTGACTGACTTTAGATACGCCAGAAGATTGATCACAAAGATTATCTCCTTGTAGCCCCCGTAGCGATATTCCTCGTTCGTGGTCAGCGTCACGACAGCGCCCCGTGCCAGCATCACAGCGGAGTTGTTTCGCAGTCTGCCCACTCGACAGCACTCGCCATTGATCTCCAGAGCCAGGCCGGTGGCTAGGCGCAGCTCCCGCTCCTCGATATGCTCCGCAATGGCAAGGTGTAGCGTCTCCAGTATGGCATTGAGCTCCTCGGGCTTGTTGGACACGGCGTCCACATGAAAGGTGTAGGTGCCATTCTCCAGCATACGTCGCAGCTCGTCGGGCGTTGTCTCCGTCACCAGTTTGGCCATCAGTCCCATGTGGTAGTAGCGCCGCCGCTTGCGTCGCCTGGCATGTTTTTCATGCGCCTCGCAGGCAGCCTTGAAGTCACGCAGCCGCTGCTCCAGATCGTGTTGTCCATTCAGCCGCACCGTGAACTTGTCCAATTGATTCTCATCCTCTAAATGTTCGTCTTCGCCCTCTACAGACTCCTGGCTGTCCAGCAGCAAAGGCTTCTCCATTGCACTTTAATTTAAATTCAAACTTTCTAATAATTTGCTAATGTGTGTCGTCTTCTGTTTCACTTTTAGCCAAAAGGAAGAAACTGAAAGCGAAACAAGTAAATAATGGAAACGAAAACAAGGCGTGTAAGTGAAACTAAAACAAATGCGAGAGTAAATTCATGATTACTCTGTTTATGATTGCTACCTGTACACAAAGACCTTAATCAATCTCTTCTTTATCCACAGCTGGTGGACAAATTAGCGTTTTGGAACTGCTGGAGCTGCAGGCGAGAGCACGCGCCATACGCTCGCAGCTGGCCATGGAACCCATCACCAAGATTGAGGTAAAATCAGATGATGACGAGGAGGAAGAGGATCAAGCAAGCAAAGCGACATCTAAGGAAAAGGAGAAGCGCAGCGAAAAGAGCAGCGTGCCGGAGAAACGCAGCAGCAGCAGCAGCGCAACACAAAAGCGCAGAAGCAGCAGCCGCGTGCCCGACAAGCGCAAGCTTAGCGAACAGTCAGCCAGAAAGGAGCCACAGCAGACAGCAGCTGCAGAGAGCAGTAGAAAGGAAACAACGCCGCGTCAGAGAATCAAAATCAAGCGAAACTATCGACAGCCCACAAAATCGCCAGAGAAAATTGTTGCGCCTGTCGCAACCACAGCTGCTGCTGCCACAGAAGATGCGGCCAAGGACAGATCACGTTCGGTATCGCCAGATGTAATACCCATACCCACGGAGACCGAGACGCTGCTGATCAGCGACAGCACCGACGACGAGGCACCACAGCAGACAACGAAGGAAGTGGCAAAACCAGCTGCTAAGGAACCAACGCCAGAGCCTGTTGTGGAGAGCGAGCCAGAGGAGGGAGAAGTGCGAGATGAGCCTGTGGCGCCTGTGGAGGCTACTAAACCAATCGAACCAATCGAAGAGCAGCCAGAAGAGAAGGAGCCACCCACAGAGACTGCACAGCCGCCCACGCCAGAAAAAGCAGCTGTGGCCGATGAAGAAGCAACCAAGGAAGAGTCGCCTCCACCCACTGCCGCAGATCCGCCCCTACTGGAAGATGAAGATCAAAACGATGATGTTATATCGATAGGCGGCGATCTGGACATGATTGAGGAAATGACCAAGGAGGACGAACCGCCCGCGGCGACAGTTAAGACGGAGAAGCAGCCAAATGCCGAGGAAATGGACAACGATGTCATTCTGCTGGACACCAGCGAAGATGAGCGCGAAAAGCTAAAGGAAACCGATCCCGAGGTAACTAACAAACACCAAAGCAAGTCTTTCCTCTAGCTAAAGCTCATCTTCCTCTCTGTTTTGCAGTCATGGCGCACTCGCTACCTGAAGAGCTCCAAGGTCAGCCAGGTGCTTGCCGCATCACGACTGAGCAAACGCGTGCGCGACAAAATCAAGAAGACGAAGCGTGCCCAAAAGTCTGCCAACGTCGGCAGAGACGCCGCCGACGATGCGCAGGCCAAGACGGCCCAGCCGGCATTCGCCTCCAAGCACGAGGATGGCTCCGTGGAGCAATACCAGGAGCTACTGCAGCACCGACAGCGGCAAAGTTCAACCAGCAGTAAGGGCGACAAATAAGTGCGGGGCGCGTGGCATGCAAAACAAGTGAAATAAAGCAACCATCTGTCCGCTGGAACAACCGTAAACGCAGCAAAATTTGAATATATCGTGCTAAGCGCATATTTGATTTCTCATTCGCCTTTTCTAGTGAAATACTCTAACGAAAGGTTTGGCAATGACTGACTTTTGGTTACGAATGTTGCAGTGGAGTATTTCAACTCCTTTATATTATAATTATTCCTTAAGCTTTGACACATTTTAACAGCTTAGATTATAGCAATTAAATGCTGCATGGCCCTGCGGTAATTTGTAATTTATAATTATGCAGAAAGGTCAGCTGGAATTTATTTCCAATTTCCGTAATTTATTTATTAAAAATATATTTAATATGTGAGCTATATTTGTTCGAAATATTAACGCCTTTAATATGATTGCATACATAAATAGCAACTATAATTAATGCATCATAATTTATCGGAACCTTTTTTTCTCGTCAAGTGTATTCTGGCCTCTGACCTGCTCCGTTCATTCTACTTCTCCCGTTTTTTATTATTTTTTTGTTTGTAATTTAAAAGAAAATGCGAAAAACTATGCCTTCTCATTTCCGCCGCGTGCCCCCATTTCGTTGGATGGGGAAGCCAAACCGTTTAAGGGGGCAGCGGTAGCGGCAGTTACCGAGCAAGTCGCACGCAGGTTCCGCCTTTTCACTGATTTTGTTTGTCATAAACTAGTTCAAAAATCATTTAACGAAAATTTGAATGGTTTGGGTTTGAGTTTAACCTAGTTTCACCCGCCTCCCGCCAGTCGGGCACCCTCAACCCACCCCCTCAGCAGGACATTTTGTCATCGACTTTAGTCGATTTCTAATCATGCGGTTACGGAACATGTCCGCACTCCACACGCCACACCATGCCCACTCGAGTGCCACAGCCACCACCCCCCACAGTAAGGGTTCTGGTCACTGGACTATCTCTCAATTATGCTGCAGGAATATCCGGAGGGTGGGCAGGGGGGAGCAGCGTGTTGCACCATAAACGATGATTGTTTTATCAGAGACTTGCTCGTGTTGATAAACTGTTTTAGCAACAGCAACAACAACAACAACAACAACAACTACAGCGTGGGACTCCCTTAACTGCTTGCGAGGGCACAATTCTCTTCTTTTTTCCTCTCTTTTTTTATACTTTCGACCAAATACGCATGTCCTGCGAGCTAAGGGTAGGATTTTAATACTCATACGTGTACGTTTGTGTGTGTGTGCGTCGGTGTGTGTTTAATTCCCTAAGAATCCATCAAGTGGGCGCGCTGTATACATATAATTATGGTATTAAGTCGAAAATCTTTCATTTTCATTGGAAAAGTTGAAGATTTTGTGGAGTTTTTTTCGTAGAATGTGAATGCCCACAAAAGTAGGCAATACTTTCTTAAGAACTCATTTTTACCTTTCGTAGCGCACCTTAAGCCAGTTTGCTGGCCGCTGAAAAAGGTTAACACATGTTTTGGCTTGTGGAGCAAACACCCCCGCACACCTCCCGCCGCACTCCGCACTCCACACTCCACTCATTTCTCTTGCCGCCCCCACAGCGAGAAGTAAACAAAATAGCAACAGAGCGTTGTGGCTGTCGGGCGGTGGGGGTGGTGTGCTGCCTCTTGGTGGTGGTTGTGGCTGCTCGCTCTCTCTCACGCTGTGTCTCTCTTCTGCATGTGTCTGTGTGGGTGTCTCGACGCTGCCTGTGCATCCTTTGGCGGGCAGGCTGGCGCATGGGAAAACGGAAAAGCCCGATTCAGTCTACAGAAAACGCGTACGTGGTGCAGAAGTAGCCGCGCGTGGCTACCACAACGTCGTTTAAGACTTGTCGGCATGATCGAATAAGTGTAACGCCCCGTACAAGTTCTGTAAGTTTGCCAGAAAACGAATCTCAGCTGCAGATTTGGAATCAGAATAAATATCACAAAAATGAGAAGCATTATGCATAAGAATCTGCCGATTTCAGTGTTTCCAAAAGTGTTCAAGTGACAAAAAAAAAACCCCCAAAGCCAAGGATTTGTAAGCCAATAACAATAAGAAATAATTAATTCCTGTCAAGTGGTGGCTCATTTTTGTATTTTTCTAACCAAAAACCATGTGCTAAAAAAAACAAAATCAAAACCAATAAAGTGCTTTAATCGTTAACAAAATCAATAATAATTAAACAAATATTAGCCACAAATATGCATTATGTGTGGAGTTTCCGTTTTCGTTACCGTTTCCGCTCGAAGCGCTCAAGTTTACACTTAGGATTAAAGATGCTCTCTCTGGCCAGAGACATTGTGAGTGCACGAATAAAACCCCCAAAACCCCCTCAGCAACATTAAACCACCACCAATAATAATCTGATCTAATCCTATAACCGAACTGTAGAACAATATAAAAACTCTATCCGCTTGCATAAAAGAAACTCTAATGAAAATTCCATAAATTGGCTTACAAAAAATCAAAATCAAATCAAATTAAAATTGGCAAATTCATCAAATTATATTGCTTAATGCTTTGGAATGCTTAAACAAAAAATCGCATAACATTAAGTTGTCTTGCAATCCACGTTACTTTCCAGACTTACCAAAAGATTGATAGCTTGAGACGTAACTATGGAAATTGACGGATTGCATATATATATTTATTACCTATGTACATTTAAATCTATCTAGCAAATACTCAATATATATCCATAGAATTCAACAAGAGATGCATGTACTTCATGGGGTTATTTCTCAATTTCTTTATTCTACCTTTAATGCTGCCGCATTTTAATAACTGATTAGGAATTGCATTTGCAGGTGTATTGCATCTTAAAATGCAATTCAAATTCAAATCAAAACTCAAGAATATTCCGCTTAAAACAATTTGAAATTTTTCGCACAGTTCTACTAGGCGTCTAGAGATATTTCTCGACGCGAAATGCTAGAAATTGAGGTCAAATATTTCATGGTTGGATTACCCAAAGCTTCAAATAGATCCTGTTGTTGCGAAATTAACTATTTATTTAACAGAATAAGATCAGCTGCCAAACTACACGCCGAATCGAATTTTTACATTTAATTTGATAACTTTTATTCTGTTTAAAAAATGTGGCCCTTATCCTTCTCCTTATCATTCATTATTTTTTGTGGAGAACTCTTGGCTCCAACAATTGTCGGCATTAGAAAACGCATGATCGAAAATGGTAGCCAACTTTTGATAGCTGTCAAATAGGTGACGCACACACGCCCGTAAAATATATGCAGGACAATGACAAACGAAGTTGGTAAATTTAATTGGAATAATATATCGTGCATGTGTGTGTCTCTGGCCCCTTTTTTTATGAAACAAACACAGATATAGATGTCATAAAGTTTTATTAATAATGAAAATTGTACTAAAAACGTGCCACACAGGCCAAAGGCAATTTATTAAAAAGTCTCATTAGGCTTTCGCTCTCTCTCGCTGTCAGTCTCTCTGTCCGGTTTTTATCACACATTGAGCATACGCCATGAGGCTCCCCTACGGGTGCTAATAAAGCAAAAAAAACAGAACACAAAAATGATAATAATAATATGTACGGACGTACCGGCTAGGGATAGCGATAAAGTAAAATTTGCTTCGATATGGAACATGATTAAAGTACTGAAATGCCCCCAAATATATACGTGTGCATGTGTACACCCACACTTACTGCACCATTTTATGACAGTGTGTGTGAGTGTGAGGGCCAATAACTGTGCCCCGTCGGAGATTAAGTATTTTTAATGACAATAAAAATATAAAAATTTCAACGATAGCCGCGTCAGCGTCAGCGTCAGCGTCAAATCAATTTCAATATAAACATATATTTCTACACATACAGATACACACATATACTATGTGTGTGTGTGTGCCCTGCGTACATGTTAATATCAAAGCAGACTGATATTAAGTCACTTGTGCCATGTGCTCTTCCAGCAATATTTATTCGCTGAAAATCAATAAATTCTACACACAGACACACACACCACATATAATTTTATATTTTTCTCATTTTCTCTTTGCGCTGGCGCTGCGGCTCATTATTAATATATGTACTATGTATACATATACATATGTACATATTTTTTTTACATTTTCATATTTCGCTCGAGTGAGACATGGCGTTGGGGCCTGGGTGGCTGCTTAAGTGTTTTCCTATTACGCCTTTTGCCCATAATCCTCCCACATAAATATACTCATACAGCCGCCCAGCGCTTAACTCCCCCAATATTATATTTGCTTTTAAATATTTTGATATACAGCCTGGGCCCAGCCAGCACACACCCAACACCCAACACCCAACACCCACGATGGCTGGCTGGCCCTGAGCCCTGAGTCCTGGCAGGCATTTTCTCATAAAAATTTCGTACTCGAATAAGACGAAGTAGCTCCCACACACACAAAAACACACACAAACACAAGCAACACACATAAAAGTAGAAGAGAAAGGCATGCCGACTAAGGGATGCCCTTTAGCAGATTGAAGGATGAGCAATGCCCTTCGGTTCTGTTAGGCAGAACCGCTCTAATTACACCATTTTTATACTATCTATAAATATAATCCAACATCAGTTCATGCTGATCAGAATTGTGCCACGAAAACTTCCCAGAAACCCAAAATATACCTCCCAAAAGTACCGAGTAAAAACACACACGGACCGACGGACTGGGCAAAAATGTAACCCGCAGGCATTTTGGGTTAAGAAAGAACAGCAAGAAAATCACGAGGAGGGGGATGGAGTGCTGGCTGGGTGGCTGTGGGGGGGTGGAGGACTTAGGGCAAAAACTTTGAGCAGCAAAATGTAATGTAAAGGATGTGCCAGGGCCACCATGGAGACGCAGGCGAGGAGTGTAACTGGAAAATAATAATTTTTTTTCCTTTCTTTCTCCCTTTTTGTGCTTTCCCTTCATTTCTTCAGCCTGGCTTTCACCCTCCCACACCCAGCCAGCATTCTTGCTTTCCTTCTCTTTCTCACACAATCTGCTGTCCCTTTCGCACTCTTGTGTGTTTGCCGTTTTCTTTTGAGTGTCAGAAATGGAAAAGAAAATAATTTGATGGTTTCATAAACTCGCTTGGGGGGTCGGTCGCCAAAGTAGAGAAGTTTCGCCAGGAGGAGGGTGGTATGTGTCTGTGTGTGTCTGTGTTTCTGATAAAATTGCAAACTTCTCCCACCCAATAGCCATGTGTGCACGAGAGAGAGAGAGAGAGGGCAGAAGACCTAAGCAAAAATGTATGGAATTTTTCTGCTTTTCTTTTATTTTATTTTGTTTTTGGGTGAAAACTTTTGTAGATAGATTTCTTGCCAAATGTTTTCTGCCTGCATACTTATGGGGGTGACTGTGTGACAGGCTCCAAGATAAAAC
This sequence comes from Drosophila guanche, assembly GCF_900245975.1. NCBI lineage: Eukaryota > Metazoa > Arthropoda > Insecta > Diptera > Drosophilidae > Drosophila > Drosophila guanche. Next base: position 2,087,870 of record NW_022995754.1, read on the forward strand.
TTCATCATTATGATGCTGATGATAATGAGCAATGTCCAATGATGATGATGGGGATCTCATTAGACAGAGAGAGAGAGAGAGAGAGACAGAAACTTTTGTACATGGAACTACTCGTACGTACGGGGTACACTTGCCTTATTATCAAAATGATTATTATAAGCAGGCTGCAACCCCAACCCCACACTACACCCACACACACATTTATAGTGTACACCCACACACACACACACACACACACACACACAATGTATAGAAATGGCTTATGTATATAGAATTTGTCCTTGTCTCTCTGTGTTTGGGTTTCATTATTAATTTTTCTCCGTTTTTTTTTCCATATTTTTCGTATTTTTATTTTATCATGCCCTACGCACACTCTAGAGCTTAGGGGGTGGAAAACACACACACACACACACACACACACAGTCGCATTTTAGTTTATTGTAGAAAATAATATTTGATAGAAACAAAATTTTAGTGGTGCCCAAAAGGAGAGGGAGGGAAGGAGCGAAAGATAGTTTCTGGGTTGGTTGGTTCGAGTCGCAACGGGGGAAAAAATGTCGCTTGGGAGAGGGGTAGGGGGTGTGCGACGAGTGGGAGTATTTTTTGGGTGGGTTAAATTAATTTTTTGCCATAGATGTGAAAGTGAAAATAATTACACAAAAATATCGAAAACTGGCGCCCCCATAGAAACTGGCAGTTTGTGTGAGTTTTTTTTCCCCTTTTTACTTTCTTTTTGTGTGTTGTTTGGTGTACACTGTACAGCTAGGGGCTAAAGGATTTCGTGCCTGCAGTCATCATTAAGGTTGGTTGGATGGGGACATTTCGGGGAATAATGAAAGCAATTTTGGAAGATGTTTTCGACTTTCGTTGAAACTAAAATCTGCTTGGACACTGCCAATAGAGCAATTTGTCGCACACATTACTTGCCCCTTCCCCCTGGCATATTCCTCCCCCGCAGTCAGCCAAAAACCAACAGAGATCAGCACTCTACGGCCGAGGGTTGTTTGATTGGTTTTCCTTTTGGTCATTATGTGTGTTTCCTCCCCCCCCTTTGTCAACTCTCATTTTAGAGTCCACGCATAATTTCAATTTGATTTTCATCAGAAATATTAATTGCATGCCACAGACAGGGGCAATCGGGGGCGTCCGTGGGTACGTTAGTGTGGCATATGGGCCGACAGGGGCGTGCATCAATCATAACCGACGTTTCGTCGGCCACAGGACTCGGGGCAGGGTGGTTCCATGCGGTTGCCTCGAGTTTAAATTTCATAATTATTATTTTACTCGCATGCCTAATGGCAGTGGCAGCGGGCGGTTTCCATTCCATTATCCTTTCTGAAAATATCGAATGCCACAGCGCTCGGTTTGTTTACGTTTTTCGTTTCCCTGCACCGACAGAGACATGCGCCTACAAATGGAGCAGACGGGCAGTGGGGGCCTGTCGGGGGTGCGTGCCACGGAAAGCGAAAGTGCCGGCACAACGTCACAGTGGACATGTGCCCGACGCCCGACGCCCGACATGTGTGAAAGTGAAAGTCAATATCGAAACCTTGACCACGACCACGACCACGACTACGGCTACGGCTACAGGCCAGAGCACCGGTGGCCGGCCCAGTGCCCGGTGTCCGACCCGAAAATGGCACCGAACCGAGAGATCTCGGGCGCCCACGCAGCGAACGACCAATGGGTCGGTCTCCCGTCTCCCTAAACGGGCTGTTGCTGTTGTTGTTGTTGTTGCTGTAGCGAGTGTCGTTCAACCGGCGCGACATAGCAGCAGCAGAAGATAGCAGAAGAGCGGGAGAGCAGAGAGAGAGAGAAACCGTTAACTGGCACACTCCATGCGCAAGCGCAGTCGCTGCGTCCCAGTCCCGCAGCGGTCCCTGAACAGGCAGGCAGAGGCAGAGGAAAGAAAAGAAAGGGAAGGGAACGGAAGGGAAGAGAAGAGAGAAGAGCAAGGAAAGGAAAGGCAGGCTGGTCTCCCCAAGTCACTTTCGCTTTTGCGGCTTTTGATGTGTGTGAAATGCCGAATGCCGAATGCCAAAGGGTGGCCAAGGTTGGACGCACACAGATACATAGATACACATGTGCATACACACACGCACACACGCATACTTGCACACTGGCAATATATCTATCGAAAAGTCAAAGTCAATCTATCAATCTGGGCAAGAAGCAAGAAGCAAAAGCAAAAGCAAAAGCATTTCCTTGCACAGCTCTGGGACGGGCTTTTAGTTGAGATTTATAGCTGCTGATTGGGAGAGAAAAGGAAGCTAAAAGGGAGCCGCTTCCCGCAGCTTAAACTATTTAAATTCCATTAAGCACCAAAATTCAAAAGTTACTATGATGGGAATTTCTTTAAGAAAACATTTATCCAAGAAAACGAAATTGTAATTTCTTTACTTTTCAATTTACCAGCAGAATTTGTCATATATTTTGATGCAGGAACCTTTTATCTATCTGTAGAGAGTTCACCCGCATAAATATGTGACATTATCGTACTTAAAACCTCGAATCTCAGCAGCCGAAAAGTGCTCGACATAGCGGAAATTTACACATAAAAGAGCTCCTAAAAAGAGTTATCATTCCGCAAACTATTTCCCCTTTTTCTATTCCTCTTGACTGAAATTGGCATTAAAAGACTCGAAACTTTACCCTTCATTCCATTGAAGTAATCAACAAAATTGTGCAAGAAAGATCCCTGCCAAAAGACACACATAATAACACAGAACAATGCCATTGCCAAACAAAAGATGCCCTTAGCTGAGCATCTACCTAAAGAGGAGTAAAAATATCCACGTAACCGCAGGACACACTCCCTTCAATTGGCGCAATCCAATCGTTGGCTCACACCTTAATAGGCGTATAACAACCCCGAAAATCTCTGCCATTAACTCTTGACTTTCGGAATAAATAGTTGCATTATATGAGAAGAAAAGGGTTGCAGGAAACCATAAGACAGAGTCACAGGAAATATTCGAACAGCAACGATTGAGAACTCACTCTGAGCTGAGCTGACTCCACTGTCGTAAGAAAAACAAATGGAAAATCCTATTGAAATATGTGATAAATAAATAATTGGCACGACAACAACTACAAGACCAACAACAACAACTCGTACTCGTACTACAACAACAACAAAGGAAAGGAAAACTCATTGCGCGATTCGATTGTTGCTCATTCCCCCGGTGTCACCCCAACTGGCTCTCCCTCTTGCCCACTTTCTATCAGACAGTCTCTATCCCTATCCCTTTCACACCTCTGTACTTGTGTAGTTGTGGTGGTAACTGAAAAATTTTACTAAAAAAAAAGGGGCGGAGCAATAATGGTTTTCCGGGCAGCGCTGCTCAGCGTTGTCGTAGTTGTTGTGTTTTTTTTTTTTTAAGGGAAAATCTATGATTTTTGATATTTTGGGGTGTTTTATTGAGGTTTTTACCATGATATGGGTTGGAGGGAGAAGCTTACTCTCTCTGTGTGTGTGTGTGTGTGTGTGTGTGTGGAAAAACTATTAAATGTTATGTAGGGGTAAGGGCTTGGGTTCCTCGTGTGTGCCCGTGTGTCTGTGTGTGATTTCAGTATCATTGTTGCTATATTTGCTGTTTTGATTTTGAGGAAAAAATCGGGTAAATTGATAGTTGATATTTTTTGTTATTCTGCTGCGTCATGCGGCAGTTGCAAACGAGCGGGCCACTTGGCAGGACACACAACACAACCACCAAACGAGATCACAGCGGAGTGCAGAGAGAGAAAGAGCAAAAAGTGCAAAGTGCGACACGCGCATGACCAAGTGACTTATCAGCTACACAAATAAAGAAATTTAATTAAAACTGATCCAATGATCCGTTAGGAATTACATTTTGAATTCCATGGAAAATGTTTTACAACTAAAAGTGCACTTAAAATTCAAAGAAAGTTTAACCGATCGCCGAAACAGCAGCAACTACAAATTATTCATGAGTATGTGGATGATAGATTTAGGCAGTTAAAAGTGTGGCTTAAGGAGCATATAAGTTATGCCTGAATGGTGTTCTACGATCTGTAGTTAAAACTGATCTTTAAAGAAGATAAAAGCAGTTCGGAGCACTTCTCCTGATTGATCGGTGTTGCTTTTAGGCGCTTATGATCAATGATCAGTGGCAGAAAGTGCCAATTAATGGATGGGGAAAGAATCTCAAAATCTTGATGACAGCTTTTGTTAGCAGAATTATGGAATGGAAAGCCATAAAAGTTTACAAAATCGATTGTTTAAGCTTGCGAGATTTGATTTTGTGGCATACGTTTCAAGGATAAATTAGCCGTAGAATTCCACTAGATATCCTCTGCTGTTATAGAAATTAATTAATTAAATATCAGACTAGTTTTTACCCCAAGCTCTGCTCCGTTTGCCTGCCCCCTTTGCCAATTGCCAAAGTCTTGAGCAGAAAAGGTTGCCATAACCAACAAAAACCAAAACCCAAAACCAATTTCACGTTATTGGCTTTTGGCTGTGGCAAATGTCTCAACACTACCGCCTGCCCCTACCTGCCCCTCAACCCACAGTCTGGGGTATTGGCCATCGAAACAACTTTGATATGTTGCGGTGGTGGCCAAAATTAGCCTTTTCGCCTTTCGTCTTGGAGTTTGCTCAAATATGCGATATGTATGCCATGTGCGAGTATATGGTACATATTAGGAGTGGGAGTGCGAGTGGGAGTACGAGTACATGCTTCTGTTTACACTCGGCTGCCATTTTCATTTCGAACCACCTCGGTCCAGTCCACCTCCTATGATGTCTTCAACCCACCCAAAAGATGGACGGGCAGGCAGGCAGGCAGGCAGGCAACAAAAAAAATCAAATAAAATAACATCAAACTACCTTAGGCTTTATAAAAATCCCAACCAAAATACAAGCAACACCCACACATAGAAACTGCACACACACACACAGACAGGCAGACACACAGACAACAACAGGGAGTGAAATGCTGAAGAGAAATGCGCACATCCTGGCAGGCATTTTTGCTTAACTTCTCAAAGTACCAGAAGGCCAGAAGGATGTGCTGCTGCTGCTGGTCTAGGGGGGGGAAGCGGGGAGCGAATGTCCTGAAGAAATTGTATAAAAGAAAAGTCAACAAGAACAACAACAGCGAGAGCAAAAGGAACAAAATGTAGCAAGGAGAACCAATTTCCAACCATGGAAACTTAATTTATGTCTGCAGCATAGTTGAGAATATTTTTCTTTTGCCTCTTTCTTTGCCCCACTCACTGTCCCCTTTCCGCTGCTGCTGCTCTCCTTCGTTGCCACCTTCTTGGGCGTGCTCCTATGCCACCCTTCCCCCTCCCTGCCTTGCTCTATCCCCCCCCCCTCAGTGTTTGCTGCTTACACAAATAGGAAAAAAGAAAGAAATTTTCGGTTTATTTCGAAAATTTTTGCCCCTGCTCCCACAGCCACTACTCACAGTTCGCCTCCCCCCTCCCCGCACTCGCTGACCCTGGTTGCCTGGCATTTTCTTCTTCACCCTCCCCCAACCCCAACCCCATCCCCACTATCCTCCCATTCCCTCCCTTTGGTTTTGCTTCCTTTTTCGCTTTTCTTGAGAATCAAATTTATTTTACCAAGTCATGTTGAAGAAAATTTTTATAAGTTTTATGCTCGGCTCAAGTGAGAGGAGTGCAGAGACAGAGGAGAGAGTGAGTGAAAGAGATGGCTGATATATGTGTGTGTGTGTGAGGCGCAAAAAGTTTTGCTGGAGCGAGACAGAGGGAGTGAGCGAGAGCGAGATCGAGAGCGAGAGAGGGCGAGAGAAAATAAGCAAAATTTGTATTCCTTAAATCGGATGACTTTGTATAAATTTTCGTGTGTGCCACCAAAAAAATGGGTTTCTATATGTATGTGTGTGTGTGTGTTTGTGTGTTTGTGTGTTAGTGGGTGGCATAATAAATGCATGTGTGTGTGTGTGTGTGTGTGCGCTGAGGACTGGCCTGCCCGGGTATTTGTGTACATAATGGAAAAATTTTTCATAGAATTTGCACAAAAATGAAAAAGTGTAGCAAGAGAGGGGCAATAGAACGGGTGGGCAGAAGAGAGGGTAAGCAAGAGATGGCGTAGGAGAATGGAGCAGAGGGGGGGGGGGGGGGGGGGGGGGGGGGGGGGGGGGGGGGGGGGGGGGGGGGGGGGGGGGGGGGGGAGGCTCAAGGAATGATGATGATGACGAAGAAAGAAGCAGCAGAGGAGTAGGGGAAGCAGCGGCAGTAGCGGGAGCAGCGACAGAGAAATGAAATTAAGCGCATACGGAAATGAGACACAAATATTACATAGCAAATATGTGTGTGCAGTGTGTGTGTGTGTGTGTGTGTGTGTGTGCTTGTGTGTGTTTGTTGGTAGAAAAGAAAAATGAGTAGCCGCAAGAAGCCAACAGCCCAAAATTGAATGAAATTCTCGGCACACAAAATGTATTCCATGTGGGTTTTTGGCTTCTTATTTTCTTTCAGCTTATGGGGAAGTGGGAACTAAAGCTCAACCAAGGCTTGTACATTATGTACAGTATAGTGTGGGGGGCAGAGGCCGGCAGATAAGGAACTTGATCTGCCAAAGAATTGCTCCCAAAAGTTGACCATTTTTAGCCCGTAAAAAGCACAACCTTTGCACCACACACTATATACTCCCTTAATCAAAAATGTATATATAGAAGAACAATTAATTATGTAGCTATCCCCCCCTTGGAGCCACACCCCCTGCCAGCCGCTAGCATGGCTTCGGCTTCAGCAGTTGGCTGCGACTTCAATTAAAAAGTTCTTTCAACTCATCAATACCAATGTCTAGCCCCACTCTATCTATCTCTCTCTCTCTCTCTGTTTCTGTGTTGCAGTAATATCATCCAAAATGGCTGCATCCATATATGCCACCCCACCGCCAGATCTGAGCAGCGAGGACACTGCTCTCTCCGATGTGTCCAACTCATCGACACTCAACACGAATCGCAGCAACAACAATAATACACATGAAGCCACAGCAGCAGCAGCGGGAGGAGCGGGAGGAGCAGCAGCTGGCAACCATTCACCCACGGAGCAGTTGGTCAAGGAGCGGGAGCCCTCGCAGTCGCCAAAGACGCCGACATTGCAGAAGCCAGCGGGAAGCAGCACAAGCACAAATGAGGCAGACAATGCCGAAGATGACGATGATGTGGCAACGGAAACGGGAGAAGCAACAGCAGGAGCGACAGCTGGAGGAGGAGTGGAGGATGGAGCGGCAGCGGAAACGGAAATGGAAATGGAAACGGAAACGGAAGAGGGTGCCAGCAACATGTCGGCAATGGCAGCGGCAGCAGCCAATGCGGCAGCCATGCAGCTGCAGCTGCTGGAAGCGCTCAGCGATGCGGCCAAGAAGCGCCGCAAGCAGCACAATCCCAGTCGCCTGGAGGCGCTCAACCTGAGCGGGGTGGAGGCACAGCTCGAGGATCGCACGCGGGTGGACTATGAGGAGAAGTTGTCGAAGATGTTTCTGCCCAAGTCCATGGAGAAGCTGAAGGAAACCTTCGAGCTGCTGCAGCAGCACAAGCAGCAGGAGCAGCAGGAGGAGTCCGAGCACATATCAGAGGCCAAGCAGGATCAACGTCGCAATCCCTATCAGACCTACTGCAAGCAGTGCGGCGAGAACTTCGAGACCGAGTTCAAGCTCAGCCTGCACATGCTGCAGGATCATCGCGAGGGGCAGCAGCAGGAGCGCGATGTGGAGCCCATGGACTTTCTCAGCTCCATAAAAGTAAAGCTGGAGCGCGAGGAGAGTCCCAATCAGCTGCAGCTCGAGCAGGACATGTCCAATGGGCATGCCAGGGAGCAGGAGCAGGACCAAGAGCAGGAGCACTGGTACAATGCCATGGCCCAACAGCAACAGCAGCAACAGCAGCAACAGCAGCAGCAGCAGCTTCATCCGCATGGCTCGGCGCTGGGCCCTGCCTTTCCCTTTCCAGCCGGCATGGGTCCAGCGGGTTATCTGCCGCTGCTCGGCATGTCTGGCTTCCCCGGGGTGGATGGACTGAATCGGCCACCGTTGCGCATCTTCAATCCGGAGGCATACTGCGAGCTGTGCAACAAGGAGTTCTGCAACAAATACTTCCTCAAGACACACAAAGCCAACAAGCATGGAATCTTTGATCCTGTCGGGGAAACGCCAGCCAACAGCACTTCTAGCAGCAACAACAACAACAACAACAACAACACGACTAGCAGCAACAACAACAGCAACAGCGGCAGCTCCATGAGCCACATGTTCCAGCTGCAACGAGAGGCAGCCGCAGCGCCGCAGCCACCGCCACCACCGCCACCAGCAGCCCCGTCCAGTGTGGCAGCCAAAGTGGATGCTGCAGCGCCCGTGGCCAACATACACTGCGACATCTGCTCGAAGCGCTTCACCAACATCTTTGCCATGCGGCGACACCGAGCCAAGCAGCACGAACCCCCAGCGGCAGATTCCTCACCCAACTCGCAGGGACAATCGCGACGCGGCAGTCCCATTGAGAGTCAGTCCATCAAGCAGGAGGCACAGCCAGAGCTGGAGCTGCAGGCCAGGGCCCAACCGTTTCAGCTGCCCGAGGGCTTCCGCGAGGACTTCACCCTCGAGCAGGAGGAGCTGAACTTTGTGCCGCCGCCGCGCAAGTTGCCCGCGCAGCTGCAGCAGCAGGCCCGGGAGTGCGCCTCGAGTGCGGAGAAGCTGCGCCGTTTGGGCGTACACTTCCCAGAGTTCTACTGCGAGCTGTGCCACAAGGAGTACGCCAATCGGTACTTCCTGCGCACACACAAGTGGAAGCGGCATGGCGTGTTTGTGCCACCCGAAGAACTCGGCAAGGATGAGGCACAGCTGAGCGGCTGGCCGTTTATGCCGCTCAATCTGATGCTGGCCAAGGCAGCGGCTGCCGCTTCAATGGAGCAGGCAGAACAGGAGCACGAACAGGAGCACGAACAGGAGCAGGAGCAGGAGCAGGAGCCAGAGGCCGAGCAAGAGCTCAACGAACAGCCCAGCAAGCGCATCAAACTGGAGCCAGATCTCGAGGAGGAGAAGCTGAATGGCTCGTCCGTGATGGGTCTGCAGAATCTGCAGAAGTTGCAGTCCATGTTGCAGCAGCTGAACGACATCAATGGCAAGCGACCGCTGCCCTGTCACCTGTGCGGCAGGGAGCTGGAGAACCAGTACGCACTTCGAGCACATCTCATGACGGAGCATGCCGCACAGATGCAGCTGCCCATGGGCATGCCACTGCAACTGCCGCCCCACGGCATGTCCATGCCACTGTCGGAGCAGCAGCTGCCCCTGCACGCGCTCTACCAGCAGCAGGCGGGGCCACAGACGCCACCGAATGCTGGTGCCAGATCCTCGCCCGGCAGTGGCGAGGAATTCAAGCAACATATCGCCGCTCCCAGTGGGAGTCCGCTGCGCGAGGGCTTCTACACGCCAGAGCGCCCGGTGGCAGCTGCTGGAGGAGGAGCAGGAGCAGGCACTGTCCCCGTGCCGCCACCGAATCGGCCAGCCTACACGATAACGCCGACGAGCAGCTACTGCGAGATATGCAACAAGGAGCTGTGCAACAAGTACTTCATGAAGACCCACATGCAGCGGATGCACGGCATCGAGATCGAGAACGGAGCACAGATCGGCGGCGTTGTGTGCAACATCTGCAACAAGGAGCTGTGCAGCAAGTACTTCCTGCGTGTCCACAAGCACAACACACACGGCATCATCGAGGAGGGTTCCCCGCTGCCACAGCCACGCGGCCAGAACGGAGTCAAGCTGGAGGCGGCAGCCGCGGCGGCAGCAGCACAGCAGGCAGCGCCCGAGCAGGAGCTCAACCTGACGCCACCAGCAGCAGCAGCGGCGGCAGGAGGGGAAAGTAACTCCGGAGCCACCGCCCACGAGGTGTGTCCGCTGTGTGCGCGACAATTCCGCAGCTTCAAGTGGCTGCGCTCGCATCTGATGAACGAACACGGACCGGCGGGTGTGGAGCGACTACGCGAAATGGAGGCAACTCCAACGGCAGCCTCTGGCCGCAGCAAGCCCAACAGTCCCACGCTCAAGATACCCAACGGCAGCAGCAGTGGAGCTCCGCCTGCAGCCCAACCAACAGCAGCGGCCACCGCAGGAGCTGTTGGCAATCCTCCGCCCAATCTCGCTCAAGCGCTGCAGAACCTCAATGCGCAGCATCTCTTCGGACAGATGCAACAGCAACAGGTGCCCAAGGGCATGCAGGGAATGCCACCGCTGCCACCTTTGCCCGGGATGTTCGGGGAGCAATCGCAGCGCTTCAAGGAGTATCAGTGCTCCATGTGCCCCTTCACCACGCCCTACTACGCATTCCTCTTCATCCACGAACGCTCGCACGCGCTGCTCAACAGTGCCGATGGCATGGAGGCGTCCCTGGAGGCGCCACCGCCACCGCCACCACCAGCAGCTGCTCGCAGTCAGGGCAAGTCACGCAGCAAGTCCAACCGAGCGGCAGCAGCTCCACCGACCACAGAGGATGCCGAGCTGCACGTGGAACCCACCAATCTGAGCACCTCCAAAGCCACAACCAGCCACTCTCCCACACAACACACGCCAGGAACTCCCTCACCAAAGGCCCAGTCACCTCTCGCTGCAGCCAAGAACCGCTCACCGAATCTTACAGCACGCCGCAGCTCCAAGTCCAACACGCCCAATGGGCTAGGAGGAGGCCATCGATCGGCTGCCACCTCGCCCTTTGAGGTGTGCAGCGATCTGGCCAATGGCACTGGGAAACCAGCGAGCTACGCACAGCCAGACCGCTCCGAGGAAGCATATCAGATGCAGGCATTCCATCTGCAGCCAGCCGATGCCGACTCGGAGATGCAATTTGCTCCGGCTCTGGTCTATCTGCCTGTGCGGGTACGCGCCTCGGAGACGGCCACGCTGAGCTTCAGACTAACACCAGCCTAAGGATGATGCAACCCCAGTTTACAGTGTTGCCAGCAGCAGTAAGTTACGAAATACAACCCTGAAACATTAATCGAGATCCTCCCTGAAACGAACAAAAGTAAAAGAAGAGTTAGGAACAAGAGACAAAATAGTGGAACTACAAAAGACTGAGTGCGCATATTAGTTGAGCTCATAATTAAACTTAAATATACATGAAATACCCCCCAAACCACCCCATAATTAACGATCTAAACCATGTCTAACATGGTCCAACTATAAACCACTAAAAGTATAAATAAATCCGCGAAAATAACCGAACAAGAACAAGTCCGTTTCAGCTGGCAGCACTGTGCTAAGAAAAACAACAACAATTATCATAATATATGTAAATAAATGCATTTATTTATGTACATTCTGATGGTTGCAAGGCATAAACTATAAACATAACAAACACATATATCTCTAGTGATTAAATATCAAAGTTCCTATGCGTAATAGTAATTTAACGAAACAAAACAGAGTTGCGAGAGTAAAGAGAGAGAGCAGTGGAGCGAGTGGAAATCAAAATACGTACGTACATGTATAAGGTTGGGTTAGTGGCAGAGATCTAGAGAATGGAGGGAGAATATATATCGTAGTAGCAGCAGCTTCAAAATCAAAATTACAATTAGAAATTTCTCATCTACTACCGCATAGAGATAGGTCCATGTGTGTGGTGGCCGGCCCTATAATAATAATTATAATGGCAAAGCTTCGTCGCAGCACAATGAAATTGCTCAAAATCAAAATTAAAATCTACACTCTGAGGGAATGTTTGCCATTTCCTTTGAATTTTTCCAGCAAACCCTCGCTATATCGTAGAAAACTTTAACCAAAATCTTATAACGAACGAATGAATGTCTTCAATAATGATGAGATTTTTTCCCGACCAAAACTTGTACATATAAGAATTTGCTGTTAGAAGAGAACAACTCCATGGGAAATATCGAATTTTAGCTGCAAATTGAACAGAGTTAGCAGGAGGGGCTTCAGAGGGACACACAGCGATGGGGGGAGTATCGGAAAATTGCGCCAGAAGGTAAAAGTTAAGAATAAAACACACACAAGAACGACAAAAAACAAACTCAGGGCAAAAGTACAATGACCATTAGTACTTTTTTATACAAACAAATATTTAATGAAGAAATAAAATAAATATAAATATGAAAAACGATAAACGATAAATGAGTAAAAATAATAATAATTATTATATGCATAATTATGAAACGTTAAACCCAATATAACATACAAAAAAATTGCTACCTCAGACGGACTTGAAAACAATAATTTAAATCAAATAAAATGAATTTATAAAGAAAGAAAATCGATATAAAATCTATGAAATGAAACCTTAAAGCTAAATAAGACATTTTTGTAGTAAATTTACCTCAGAGCAGAACAAACTAAACTTTAGACATATGATTTAATACATTAAAGTTAGCATTGGTTTAATTTACAATTTTAAGTTCGAAACATTCCAAAGACCAACAAAAACCACTAAAACACTTTCTAGTCAAAACTAGTCAATGGAGCTACAACAATACTATATACCATATACATATATAAAGAGCGAACCGAGCAGCCAAATCGGATCCACAGCTCTTTGGTTTTGGGGTTCAACGATTCTTGCAGATTATTTTATAGTATTTAAGGCGTTTGTTCTGCAGCAAGAAGCGTTGCCCCCCACCCCCCACCCCACACGAAGAGTTGGCGGCGATCCGAGTCGAACGTTGTGGAACGCGGCGTTGTGCCATTTGCTATATTTGAAATTCCTTTTTTTAAAAACGTGTGTTTTTTAAAATGCTGCGTGCCTTTTTAGCAAATACTTCGCCGTGTTCCCCGCACAAACAGAATATCAAACTAAAATCCAATACTTAAATATAGAAATTGTAATTTTTAATTTTATATGCCATTTAATTCTTAGTTCTTAAAATATGATTTCGTAACTGTGTGTGTGTCTGTATATATTACGAATAAATGTCTACATTTTGTATTTGTTAAACTTGACTTTCGTTTTCTTTTTCTCAATTTTTAATTCCCTAATTTGTGATTTCCAAATTGATCAATTACCAGATTACATTTTTTATTCTTTGATTGAAGCGTGCCAGACCCGAGGCGCTACTTCAGAATCTTGAAAAATACAAAAAACCAAAAACCACACCCGTGATAGCTCCGAGAATTTCCGCTTGATAGGGGAAGACGACCTTTTTCCTTTGTTTTTTTTTTTTTTTTGGCTACCCTGCCCATAGGGGACCTTCATCTCGGCGCGACTTGCATGCTGGTCCAACGCCTTGGCGACAACAATTATTAAATTGCCAGTTGATTCAATTTGTCAACAGTGTGCCAGATATGGTTAAGCGCCTTTAAAAAAATAAAACTCGTACATGGGCAGCTGTTTCCCCCCTGCCGCTGCTTCTCGTTTTTAAAGCAGCACCCTCATAAAAAAAAAAGAAACAACAATAATAAGTGGAAACTGTTTCCGGTTTTGGGACACGCATTGACCAAAGCAACCAGCAACCCCCTGATTAGTATGTTTGCATTAAAAAATCTACATGGGAGAATGCATAAAAAATGTGAAAGAGAGAAAAGCGCGATAACAAAAACCCAGCATGGTCCGGCGAGGGTCAAGTCTGCGGGGTCAGCAGCTGCCGGCGGCAGTTGTTAAAAAAAAAAAAACTACAATCCAAAATCAAAATCTAGATACATTTAGCCGTGGCTATTGATTAAAAGTAGCCACCCCCGGAGGCCGTAGCCGTTTCTCCCGTTTTTCGGCAGTTAATTATTTGTCACGTGTCCATGCAAATTTCGTTTCTCATTGATTACGCACAGACATCCGATACATTTACGGGCGCTGCTGCAATTAAAGATTGAGCCGCGGGGGTTGCTGCCGCGGTGACCAGGGGGAGGGTAGGCAAATTTCATAAATATCTACATTTTCGCCGACATTTTTGCCCGATAAACATTTTCTATTGAATTTTTATGGCAATTTGGGAGAAATCGTCTGGCAGCAATTTTTAGGGCGCAAAGTCAGGCACCGACAGCTACTGCTACCCCATGGAGTCAGGTCAGTCCCGTCAGTACCGATATAAGGGTGTTCCCCGCTATTTGCATGCTTAAAAGTGAACTGGGAACTGCGAAAACTGCAATTTATGAAAAATCAAATGAAAAGGAAAGAATTGCATTCGCTTAGGGTGATTTCGCATTCCCCTCTCTGACAGTAAATTTCGCTATGCAAATTCTTGGAATTATTTTTGGGTTCTTTCCTCGGTTCTGGCAAATGATTTTCCATTAATTTTATTTCTTTCATATTTTCCCATCATTTTCAACCCCCACAAAGTAGTAGAAGAAGAGCGCACAAATCAAAAAAAGGGAAATAAAAGACGCAAAGATGCTGAAGAGATTTTTAAACATTAAAGCTAAATAAATTTTACAAAAACCAAGATGAAAATTGCAATGTACCTTGAGCATAAATCAAAATTTTGTATGACCTCAGATGCAAGTCGAATGGGGTCAGAGGGCAACAAAAAACACTACGAGAAAAATCAAAAATCGAAAATCAAATTTTATTAGCACTAAGAAAAATGACACAAAATCAAAACAAATAAATATTTTAGTTGTAAAATTAAGTCACGAACGAAAAAAATTATTATTAATTCGAAATGTTGAAGTTGATGAAAGTAACGAAGGAGAAGAAACGAAGCAAAGGAGAAGCAAAAGGATGAATAGAGGAGAAGCAAAACCAAATGCAAACCAAAGACGTGAAAGAGCGCAAAATCAAAAGCCACGAGCAAAAAATCAAAAGAAAATTATATTTAAAACGAAATCGAAAATCAAAATTATATTTAGCAATTGGCAAAATGTATGAGATATATACACACCAAAATATATATCTATATACATATATTATATATATATTTAACAATTTTACTTTGTTATTATGTAAAACTATGTGTGAAACCAAAACTAAACAAACAACTTTAACACAAATTATTTATATTACGAGTAATGTGTAAAATGTGAAAGAGCGAAGAATCAAAAAACTGGAGGAGGAGGAGTACGAAGAGCTGGGAGAAAACATTTTTCATTTTCATTGTAAGCGAGCATTTATCAAAAATTGTATGTGTTTTAAATTGATTATATTAAATATATATACAAATACATATAAAATATATGTGTGTTAATTGGAAAGCAACATCTATAGCCCCTGGCTAGTCCATTTGTCTGTTGGATACGCTGAGACATGGACAGAAATCGGTAAATCAGTTTTCTATTTTGTATCAAAAAATTATAAGGTGGTGAGTGGAAGGCTCAGGGCTCTGCACTCAGGTACAAGTGCCATCATCGTGTGCTTAAAATGTGCTTTGGTCGCCCTGCGATTCCCATTGAAAGTCTCAGAGTCGCTCTCTGTGTGTCTGTCTATCTGTCTGTGGACTCGTCTAAGCTGATTGTGTGGCCCTTGAGACGGGATTTCTGTGTGCCACCCCAAGCGTCTCTGCTACGCGTAGTTGTACCTTTCTGACATGGACAAAAACTTCAACTTTTGCGAGTTTTGACATTTTGCTTTATCTGGAAGGGAGAGGAAAGGGCAAAGGGCACCCTCCAGCTACAAAATGTGCCTTCTTCCTTATGGCTTGTTGCTACCCCCTCTGAGGCATTACTCGGCATTGCGAAATCAAAGTATATCAATATTTGTATTACATGAGGCGCACACAAGAGCAGCGCACACTCAGGCATCTCTCTCACTCACTCACTCACTGTAATGGCCCAACAACAATGCCTGTGGAAATGTCTTATCAATAATTTTTGTAAAGAATGCGACGAAATCAATTCCGAGCCCAGTGCCGAGGGGATGGAGATGCTAGAGCTAGAGGGAGATGCGCGTCAGGCGCGTGTTACTGACAGCTCCATAGTTTCCGTGTCCCCCCGCCTCACTTCCTGCTCGCTGCTGCCAAAAAGGAGAAGAATGAAACTGTTCATATTTCCCAAAAGCAGAAAAGAG
Organism: Drosophila guanche; assembly: GCF_900245975.1. NCBI lineage: Eukaryota > Metazoa > Arthropoda > Insecta > Diptera > Drosophilidae > Drosophila > Drosophila guanche. Next base: position 2,103,808 of record NW_022995754.1, read on the forward strand.
AAAGCCAAATCCGTATATACATTTTGTTGGGGTGTACACACATACATATGTATGTACATATGTATTTACATACTTGTGTACATATAGAATAAGTTTTGTGGAAAGTAGATAGAAAGATATAAGTTAAGTAGACAGCGATATAAATACATAGTTGGGCCGTAGTTTGTAGTATATAAATAATGGAATATTACTTACACCGTGCGACAAATGGCACTCAGAACTCGGTTTCCAAGATCGCCGACACAGCGCAGTGTTTTTGTGTTCATACATTTTCCCCCTCAAGCAGAAAGCCACCGAACGACACCAAAGACCAAAGCTGTTGAGAAACTTCGAGAGATCAATGAAACAACAAAATAACTGAGCTTTTGCCGTTGCTTTGCATTTCTACCTGCACACAGAAAGCGACCCCTCAAGCACCAAACTACACCAAAGAGCATCGATGCTGAGAGAATGCGAGAGAGCAACGCAACAACAAAATAGCTGAGCTTCTGCCAATGTAAAATGCAACAACAAGTTTGCATAGTTTCTTTTCACCGTCTCCTTCGTCGTTCGAACATTGAAGCTATTGCAGTGCGTATTATTTCGGGAATATTCAATGGACATACATATGTACATACAAACATGTTTACATACACAGTAATTGCTCAAATGCTTTCAACAATTTAATTCAATTTAGACAGCGATATAAATACATAGTTGGGCCGTAGTTTGTAGTACATAAATAATGGAATATTACTTACACCGTGCGACAAATGGCACTCAGAACTCGGTTTCCAAGATCGCCGACACAGCGCAGTGTTTTTGTGTTCATACATTTTCCCCCTCAAGCAGAAAGCCACCGAACGACACCAAAGACCAAAGCTGTTGAGAAACTGCGAGAGATCAATGAAACAACAAAATAACTGAGCTTTTGCCGTTGCTTTGCATTTCTACCTGCACACAGAAAGCGACCCCTCCAAGCACCAAACTACAACAAAGAGCATCGATGCTGAGAGAATGCGAGAGAGCAACGCAACAACAAAATAGCTGAGCTTCTGCCAATGTAAAATGCAACAACAAGTTTGCATAGTTTCTTTTCATCGTCTTCTTCGTCGTTCGAACATTGAAGCTATTGCAGTGCGTATTATTTCGGGAATATTCAATGGACATACATATGTACATACAAACATGTTTACATACACAGTAATTGCTCAAATGCTTTCAACAATTTAATTACTATTTTCAAACACTATTCGGCTGGTTTGAGTGTGTGGAAAATTAGTTTTTAATCGATTTGATAGAACTTCACACGCAGTGCAGCCATGGCTACAAATGACACCTACCAACTGACCGCGCGAACAGAAACACCCATTTGAACACCATTAGAGGGCCAACGCCACCTCCCAAATAACCAATACACTTTCAGATAAGTACTATACTATATGTGCGTACATACTCGCGAGTACTCGCACGAGAATATTGTGTGTATACAATTTCAATTCTCAATTAAATTGTTGAGGCGGCGCCAGGCGCAAACAACAATTTTTGTTGTCACCATATGCTTGGGCTATGCTTTCCCTTTCACTTTTGTTATACCCTTTAATACGTGACTGCGAGGGTGTGTTGAACATCTAGCAAGCAGATGGAGGTTTTTGTAATCATACAAAATAGCGGAGTATTTAATTATCGAATCTCAAAGTAATTTTTTGGGGACTGTGTTTCGTTGACCGCTCGCTGAGTCCTTGGAATGTGTCAAAAAACAAAATAAAACCCTAGACGCAGGACGAAAACAACCTCAAAAACAGCAACAACAACAAAGTTTAATAATTTAACTTATGGATTTTTTTGTGGGCCCATAGAGTTTCTGAGGGGTAAGTATTTGTTAGTTCGTTTTCCCATTTTCCAAATGCCTATCAGGGTGAGGGAGGGTGAGTTTTTCATTTGTTAGTGCCTTGGCATATGCACATTAGTGCCCGAAAATGTGGCAATTTAAATAAATGACGCAAAAGGACACGCCACGCACCAAAGACGTGGGACAGAGGACACAGTATATGGCCAGGGAGGATATTCTGTAGGGTAGGGTAGGTGCGCGACTAATGACTTTTCAGAACGCGACAAACAAACATTTTTATGTGTTATTACTACTTTGCATATTTATGTACACTTTTCACTGGTTTCAAAGTACAAAAATAAACAACAATAATTTCCAAATATAATTTCCACTAAAATTTCTGCTTCCATGGACGCTTAATCCTGCCTACGTCCAGAGGTGTGATCAGGTCTTGCAGCACGTGTTCCGTGACCTTAAGATCGATGCTGGCGTAGCCGGCCCTGGCCAGCAGTTCCTCTTCCTCCGGCAGCACAAAGAAGTGCGGATCGACATTGGACCGGTTGCGTTGTACCAGCAGCGCATTGGCATCGCGCCGAAAGAGATCGATGGCCCTGTATTGTGCAGTTCGTGCCTCCACGTAGCACTGTTGGGTGAGCGGATCTGAGAGCTTGCCCGACTTGGGCAGCCGCTCACTGGCCTGGTCCAGCTGCATCACCAGGCGGCGCACAATGAAGTTGGCAAAGCGTCGACGCTCCTTCCGCTCGCACACTCCGATGACCCACTCATGGATCAATAGGTACCGGAATGCCATGTAAAGCAGCCCCGTAAGCTTGGTGGCTATCAGCATTGGCAGCAGGTTGGTTGGTTCCTCACTCAGCAAGGTCGTGGCTCTCTCCCTCCAGTAGGACAGATCGCAGGTCAGCTTGAAGTCCACCACAGTCGTGGCTATAAATATCAGCACATGGAGAAGCCCCAATAGAACATGATGCCGCCGTATCCAACCAGAGACGAGGCGCAACATCCTGCTGAGGCAATGCATATTCGCCACAAAAATGTTTCAGTTTGTTTAGTATTACTTCCAAGTGAAAAAAACATAAAATTAACGAAATTATTTACTTTGATTTACACAAAAATTTAACTAACAAATAAGGCAACGATTTCGAAGGGATTTTGGATGGCTAAAGCAAAGTTTATTAGTTAATGAAGTAACTTCGAGGGGAGATAAGGTTTCGCTATTTTTTTATGGAATTATGTTTACCTGGACGCTCATCCCTTAGCAGGATTAATTTCATCCTTAACCAACCCTCTAAAAAACGAATGCGTTCCAGGGTCAAGCTAGATTTCATGGCACTTTATCGAGAGTCATCGCAACATGCAGGGAACATTAAGAAATTATATGACAAGGAGTCATATAAGGATACCTCTCAATGAATCTGTTTCGTATGCCCCTTGAGTACAAATGACAACTAAGCAATTTGCAGGCAAAGAACACCCAAAAATATGTACCACAAATGTACAATGTATTGGCACCAAGAACTAATGAGAGATTTCAGTTCAATTTTAGTTTCGTTTTGAGATTTCGCTGCTGGTCCCTGGTCCCTTGGTCCTTTCCTTTTCAATTGGATACACACAGCCTCCTCAGCGTCCATGTGCGTGAGGGGCAGGCAGTCAAGAAAGAGCAGCGGAAGGAAGGCGGTTCAACGGGCGTTGATGAGGAATAAAACTTGTCAGGAGAAAGCAGGCAAAGGACACACATGCACGCACACACATGCCTCCTGTGTACTTGTATGGTTACGTTATGTTGCAAGGAGAGTGACAAAAAGAGAGAAAGGGAGGCAGGGAATGGACAGCCAACGAACGGAAGCAACAAGAGGGCAAATAATTTGTTCCTCCCCTCCCCCACATGAAAGTTGAGAGAAAATACGAAAGAAAATTGTAATTTTCATCAACCGAACACAAAACCAAAAAAAAACCAAAAAAAAAAAGGAAAAAGGAAAAGCAAAAACTTCTTCCAGCTTGACCTTAAAGGAAAATTAGATGCTCGTGTTGGGGATTCATTCTTGTGTGTGTGTGTGTGTGTGTGGGAATACACCTATACATACATACATATATGTGTGTATAAATATATTATACACATATATATGCTTGGGCATGTGTGTGACTGATATCGAACAAAACTCCAAAATAAAAAGAAAAATTTAACGCAAAAAGGCAAAGTTCTGGTTCAGAGCCAGGAGGAGTGTCCGAGAGGGGATAAGGAGGCAGGGGTAAGTGGAAGGGGCATCTACAAAGTGTGTGTGTGGGTGTGGGCTTGTGAGACTTCTCCAATTTCTCGGCTAACCAGCTGGCCTCTGGATAGCGGCTAGAGCATGGGAGGCTGAGGATGGTGGTGGTCCCAGAGACTCTTGTCCATTTTTGGAAAAACCAGTGGGGGGTATACGCCTGTGTGTGTGCGTGTGTGTGTGTTTGTTTCTTTGTATGTATGCTAAAGTGAAAAGTAGTAAATTGAACTTTCTTCTTCCTCTTCATCTGCTAAGACTTTCGGCCTCCGCCTCCGCCTCCGCCTCTCTCTCTCTCTTTGGACCATGTCCGGCTTGGTTTTTATATTTTGTGGGCAATTTGTACTTTGTCTGCGCGCTCAGCACTTTTTGCCTGGCTGGCTGGCTACTTTTCCACTTTTCTTTTCACTTTCATTTTACGGCTTTTCATGTGTGCGTGCATGGGGCAAGGATTTTCGGCCAAATGGGCTTTGAGAATGGGATTTGGGTAGGGCTGAGGCTGAGGCTGAGGCTGGCCTGGGCCTGGGGCACATTCGTTATTTATCGCTTTGCAAATTAAAGTAGAGCCGCATAAAACTTGCAAAATTATTTATAGCAATAAATATTACCCAAGCTCTCGCTCTCTCTCTGCGCTTACATTCCCAGACTATGCAGCAAGAAAAAAACTTAATTGAAAAAAAAGGAGCCAAGAAAACTTGTCAGGAGAGGGCAGATAATAAATTGAAAATTCTATGCGAGGCAGCAGCCGGGAATTGGCATTAGGCAAGGGCTGGCAAGGGGCAAGGGGGCATGCCATGCTGATGAAGTGGAAATCATAATGTCAGGATGGACTTGACAGCTAATGACAGCAGCCAGCAGCCGGCAGCCAGCAAAAAACAATATCCACATCCTGCCGTGGCCTTGTGCAAGGAATTTCCTGGGCAAAAAAAATAAAAGTGCGCGAGTAATTACAGTGGAAATTGACAAAGGAAATGTTTACAGCGAAATTACGCAAAAAGAAATAGTTTTAAATGGAAATGCAGGAGCCAAAAAGTATTCTTCAGGCAGCCTCCGCAGCACTCAGCTTTTGATATTCCCCTTAGAGCTGCTTCACTGTATGTATCAAATGATGACAATAAAATTGCTTTGCCATGGGTGTGTGTGTGTGTGTGAGAGTTCTTCCCCACTCATGTGTGGCTGCGTGGCTGCGTGTCAGCAATGACAGGCGAGAGGAAAGCGAAAAAAAGAATCTATGCTTCTCCCCCCCCCTCTCGTGCCAACAGTTTCCCCTGCAGTGATTTTGCAATGAAATGAAATTCGTTGGGCCACACACACACGAGGAGGCTTTGGAGGAGGTGGAAGACGGTGCGATAGCTGCCTCATTATGGAAAATCAATAGAAGACGAAAAACGCAACTTTAGACTATGCGAGAAAGAGAGGGGGAAATTGATACACAAAAAGATGGAGAGAGAAAGATAGTGCTGGAAAGGGAGAGCACGGTGGGGCGGGGTAGAGAGATGTCGTAAGTAGTTCAATGATATCGACTAAGCATTAACTAAAATTTCTGCTGCTCCTAACCCCCCAGGCGAGCTGCCCCTGAGCAAACAAACACAAAAAAAAAACAGAGAAAAACAAAATTAATTAATTTATGTGCCAGCCCGAATTTTCCATGGCAATACACACACAGAGACAGAGAGACAGAGACACAGAGAGCCAACAATCTATATCTATAGATACTCGCACACATTTTTCCAATTTCAACGTCATCCTCGAACAATTTTCGTCCTCATTCGATGTCGTTGTTGTTGCTGTGGCTGTTGTTGGGCTTCGATTCATTACAAAAACATAACAACAGAATAAATATTGAAAGAAATGGCATAAAATTATAAAAGCCTCGGGGTCCAAGGCTCTCCCTCCAAGCCACTCCATTATATTGGTGGGGCATGGGGCACCCAATCTTGCTCTCGCCCCCAAAGCACCAATAAATTTCCTGCACTATCACACGCTGACGACCACAAATACATAGGCAATGGACACAGACACAGGCAGAAATGCGAAGTGCGTAAGCTGCTTATGGCTAAGAGCGCGAATGTTGGTTGCTAGCTCTGTGTGTGTGTGTGGTCAGACTTGTGTCAGAGAGTGTGTGTCTCTCTGGGTCGCCGAAGCTTAAGATATCCTGCAGCAGACTACAGACAAGAGTGTCATGTATCTGGAAAGGCAGTTTTCAATAGATAAAACTCTACAAAGATGGGAAAAGATATTCAGTGAGTATTTATTTTTGGAGTAGAGTTGGAATTATCATAATAATAATCGCTAAAAGAGCATTAAAGGAAGACCGAACCCTTGTGTATATTCCCTCAAGCAACGCACCAGTATGTCCATCATACTTTTATCTCACAAATGTTGCAGCCAGCAGCGCCGCTTGGCAGCGTAGTCAGTGGTCAGTGGTCAGTGGTCGAACGGCCATTTATTAATATTTGCAGATCATCAAAAGATAAAAATGCACAATAATTTATTTAAATCCGCTGTAAGCTTGAAGCTGAGCTTGAAAGGGAAGACTTTCAGCTACAAATTCCCACCCATTAGGCGGATTTTGCAGCTGCCCGCCCATGTGCTGCCGCAAACATTTTACACACTTCCAGCCGACGCGTGTCTGGTTTTAAAACCAATACTTAACACTCAGTCACACGCACATTCAATGCAATTGAACCACAAAAAGAGTCACTTTTTACACAAAAAAAAAAAACAGAACCCAATAAATGTTTCTTATCTTTAACACCCCGAGAAACACAGCAGGATAGGGCTAGGGCCCCTAAAGCCTTGGGCAAACACAGACGCGTGCGCCAATAGTATCAAAATCGAATAAGTAAACAAGATGCATATAAAAAACTATAAGATACAAGCCAACGGGACTCATGTGTGTGTGCCGCGGGTGGTTTTTATTTTTCAAAAACCATTCGCAGGGCAACACCAAAGAGACCCTAGCCGGGGCAGTGCCCCGCCAAATGGTGGCAGCTGCATGTCCACTATGAAATCCAGACGCGTGTGAAGCGTGTGTGTCCCTAACCCCCCAATAGGAATCGAAATAAATTGTATTAGAGTTTTACAATTCTAAAAGAAGAGCCCGCCCGAAAAGGGTTGCCCGCCGCTGCAATCAATGAGCCATCGCATAATGCACATGGCACATGGCACATTGGACACTTTTCTCGTTGAAAATGTGTAAAATTGTAACCCAAAAACGTAACACGAACAAGGAAAGGGGTCAGGTCACCAAATTACTTTTGAGCGCGCAAATCAAGCGAGAGTAAAGTGAAATCCATGCATGATACGATATAAGCTACAAGGGGTATGCCCCGATGCCCCTGATCCTGCTACTGATGATACTGATGATGAGAGTGAAAGGGGTTACGGGCCATAGGCTAAGGGGTAATGGGGGTAAGTGAACCCTTGCCCATTGTAAAGTTGCGATTTTCTATGGATAATGCGAAATTTCCAACTATTTCTTGACATTTTTCGCATAAAAATCTCACTGGGTCGCTGCTGCTGGGGGTTAGAGCAGGGGCAGGGGGTAAAAAGGGTCACCGCTCATTGTGTAAATAAAGGATCAGCATTGAGCTGCGGATCGATGCAACCAACTGTCACACGTCCACGTCCATGCGAAATTAATAAATTACATTTTTCGCCTTTTCTTTTCTTTTCCCTTTTTTTTTATATTTTTTTCGCAACTTTTTAGCCCGAAAAAAAAACTAAGAGGAAAATTTAATTTTTTTATTCGGGTGCACACGGTAGCGGGGTTGTGCCCGGCGAAGGGGTTGCGACACATTAGCTGAACTGAACCTATTAATAAGCGTTGCCAACCCCGGGTGCGACCTCGCGACGCATCGCCTGACACGTGGGTCAATGTCGCCCGATTTGACAGGCCAAAAAAAATGGGTGAAAAACTGCCACAAAAGACCCAAAAAAAAAAACGGAAAGGGCGACAAAAAAACGGAAGGCCGTTAAAATTCTCACTCGTTTTGAAATTGGAATTTTTCAATAAATTGGCACACAAGTCTGGGCCATTCTTTGTTCGTTTGGCAATAATCCTCTTAACTGCAGCGCGACTGTCGCAAAATTGTGACAAAGGAAATGTTGGAACTGCGTGAAAATAGGGGTACCAATGCTGGTGGCATTGTTTCATTCGCTTCCAATGTGTATCTTTAGTTGTTATTTGCTGGCACAAGTTAAATAAATGAGATTTCATTGGGCTGAAGGCTAAGCCGTTAACTAGGACTGCAGCGCACATTCTGGGTGATTGCTCAAAGACGACAAAAACGACAGCAAAATCGATTGGATTGCAGTGTTTACACTTTCCTTTAAATGTGCTGAAGTTAAGCAGGGGATTAGACCAGGGGGACTCAGCCTGTCGGAACTATTGTTGGATGGAGACTGTGATGGAGTTGCTATAAGTATTGCAAAAAAAGGTGTCAGTCGATAAGAAAATGTCCATTTAATTGCAAAGACTCTATGAAAAGACCATAAAGTCCCCGACTTCTGCACACTAAAACACATTTTAAAATGTATATTTTCGTTGCACACATGTAGGGCAGATTGAGTGACTAGATTGAGTAGACTAATTGTCAAAACAAATATTAAAAATATTATTTTGATTATTGTCATTTTGATAACAGTTTTTTTTTTGAAAATATTTACCACGCTCAATAGCTGGCTGCTGCGAAGCTATACAGCTAGTGGCATTTGTCTAGGGTGCTTCAGTGGGTTAATTACATACTTTCTCGGTATATTTTCGATATATTTTTGCCTGTCTGCGTTCACACTGCCGATATACCTTCTTTATTATTGTCATCTCTAGGCGAAATGTGTTAGTAAATTTACGAATTACTCGAAAACGAAACTGACCCCCAAATCTACCTTTATTTGTTAATAAAACGGTTCTAACCGTTACTTGACCCTCACACACACACTTCCTGCAAGCAAACAAGACAAAATGGTGATTGGGTAAGTGGCAGCAATGTTTGCCAATTACGTAAGGCCACAAGTGTGAAACGAATTTTCTTTTGGTTTTTTTTTGGCAGATTACTGGTACGCGGTGGCCTGGTGGCCAGTGCTGTTTACTACACCAACAAAGTGGGCATCTGGAGTGACTCCGAGCAGACGGAGAAGCTGTACAACAATGTCAAGTCCGAGCTGTGTCCGTACGTGCAAAAGGCGAAAAAACAGCTGCCATTCGATGTGCCACAGCTGCCAAACACCGGCGAGATGCGCTTCCTGGCCAAACACTACTACAATGAGGGCGTCAAGGGCTCCATACGCTTTGTGCACATGCTGCCCTGCTATGCGGGACGCGGCCTCAAGAAGGTCAAGGATACATTCGAGGATTTTGCCAAGTCTCCGGCCATCACAGGCAGCCAGGAAGCGGTCAATCCAGCGGCCAAGCAGTAGCCTGGCTTCCTTACCCACACGCGAGGCTGTTTTTGTGTTAGATTATAGTTAGCCCAATGGCCCAATTAAGTGTAAAGTTTCTCGCCAGCAAAGTGAATACTTAAACCGATTGAACGATAGTCGAGGGGCTCGCTCCCCTCTGCTAGTTTACTAATAATAAAAATTATTGTTTTAGCGTTGAAGATCGCTGTGAAATGTACAGAGAGATTGTCCTACTACTGGAAACAGACACCCTGCTATTGCATTTTGCGCCTGTACACCTGTAAACATCCGACTGATGTGACTGATATTTAGTTTTGTGAGTGCTGGCAGATTATTTATTCGGATCTAGCTGTCTGCGCCTCAACAAACAGACGAAAAAACACGTCGTCTGCTGATTTATGCAACTTGGATTTCGTATTTGGTTAGTCGTTGCTGGTAGCACGTGAATGCAATCTCTGATAGTTTTTGGGCTAGGTTTAGTCAGGTAGCAAGGGGGCATGGAAAGCCGCCTCGGAGCTGCACTTGATAGCATGAAATTATGGCTGTAAACAAGCCCATGTTCATGATTGGCCATTACTCTTGTAGCAGACGCGAGATAAGGCAAAGAAAACGGACTGAGAGGCAGAGGCCTGCCGCGTCATGTCAATCTGTGGTGTCTGAGTCAGCCACAGTGGGAGCTGCTCCATTTCGTTGACATTTTACAGCAGCTTCCGCTGTGGATTTGGATTACGCATACGCCACAAACAGTGTGGCAAAAGGTAAATACTAGCACGCCAAAAGACGTCATTGAAGGCGTACGCCTGCCTGCAGCTGATAACAATTTAGTGCCCCAATTGGTGGGCTACCTGAAAGACGAGATATGCACAAAAATCCCAGCCTAAAGCCCCAACAGATAGGATGGACTGTTGGCAGGCCATCCCTGCCAAAGCAGTCGCTCAACCTCTGTCATTGTTTAAATTTAGAGGCAGACCCACTCAAGTGGCATATTTTTGATTATCGTCTGCCGGTTATACCTGCCAAACTCGAATACTTTTAATTTCGATTATTATTTGCAAGTTCTATTTATGATATTTACCAATCGGCCACGCCATTCGCCATTGCCCTTGTCGCACTTTGGGCTCTATTTGCATTGCCTACTCCGTGGCCAGTTCTGTCTTCCTTTTTTCTAGTGTTTTAATTAATGAAACTTTTCGCTTGTTTATTGGCTTTGGCGATCCAAACACAAGCAACTGTCTACTGCCTGCCAGCTGATGTTGTCTTGAGATAAAGATACTCGTACCCCTCCCAGTACTTTCCAGCGGGTGAGTCATCCCAGCAGAGATAATGCCACGATCTGTGTATTGCCTGCAGTCGGAACCTCTGTCAAATATCGAAAGAGATCACGTGCCGGGCAGGACTTCATTGCCAACGCCACACAGTGGCAAATATAAATAAAATAATTAATATTTGTTCACAAATATTGCATGGGTGGTGGGTTGTGGGTTGTGGGTGGAAATATCACATTGCCAGCGACCCATAAAAATCGCAGCAAATAAATGTTTAACCTTTAAAAAGGCACACAGCAAGCAACACCTCTCCGCCACACACAACAGACACAGACACACACAAGATCATGCCATGGCAATGACTCTGGTAAACAGTCAGGGAAAGAACAGACACTCCGCACTCCGCACTCCGCACTCCACACACCGCAGGGAGCGATAAGCACGGGCCAAGTTCTGTTCTAGCCAAATTAGCTGTGACACTGCCTGTGGCATAGAAATGGCCTCCCTCTGGTGTTTGCTTTGGCAAATGCGAACGAACAATAATTAAATAAGCTTTTTCTTGTTAAATATTCGCAGATCAAATTTGCTCAGCGATGGAGCTGCGCTACGAGCATTTCATTTAATTAAAGTTCCCAAAATAACACCCGATAAGAGGGTGAGAAATTGAGAGAAGAGAAACTAAGCTCTGGGGAAGCGAATTGACGTAGGCAAATGTGTGTCGTCTTCCGCACACAGCATTTGTATTCTATATTCTATATTCTACATGTTCTGGGAAGGAGTTGGCCATCAAAAGTTTTACTTGTGGGTTGAATCATTATACAAATAATTATCTGAGGATCTGCAGGAAAGAAATCAATGAAGAGAAGTCATGGCAATAAAAGTCTTTTGCCGTTGAATGTCATAAGAAATGTTTGAGGCAGTTGCAGCATTTATTTGCGAGCCTTCACTTGATGGATAGGATTTATATTCGTATAATATTTGTACCCATGTTTAGGTCAAGCTTCCTTTAGTTTTATGTTTTAATTGTTACCATTTATATTTGTTTTTATTTTTGATTATTTTTGCTGTTAATTCCTAACAACTTTTGCAACTCAATTTTGCTAGCTCTCTCTCTCTCTGGCGTATAAATCATTCAATCATCACGAGCCATTCATCCAACCCACTCAGTTTTCAGACTACTGTCTATGAGTGCGAGTACTCGTTGTACCATGGCAAACTAATTGTGTTTGACGTTTGAACGTTATTAACTCATTCGCAATTGGCCATTTGTCAATATGTTCAATACAAAATATTCAATTCAATTATTGTCACACGCGGAATTTCTGTGTCACGTCGCTGCCTTTTGCCCAGCCTCATTGTTATTGTTAATAACTTTATTTTTTTTTTTTTTTTGGTTTTTTGCTGCGGCCAGCATAATCCCTTGAACCAAGAGGGATCGCCTAAATGCTTATTGTGCGCGTAGGCTGATAAGAATTAAATAGTTTTTGCTAAGGTAAAATCAGTTATTGTTTGAGGACAATGACAAGTTTGTTGAACCGAGGAACTTATATAATAAGTACTTCAAGTTATCAGCAATAAGTAGATCTTGATGAGAGCGTGCTCTGTGGCGCAAACATTACCAGCCAATTGGAAGCGTGGGCGGCCGACACTTGTTTAAACAGATCTACTCCACCTCCTGTCTTAGTCTTAGTCTTAGTCGCAATTAGTCTTACTTGTGTGTGCTCCCCTGACTAATCAGCAAACAGAAAAACACAAACAAGCAATGCAACTGCATTTTCAGTGTTACGTTTATTTATTTATTATTTATTCTGTTGCTCCAAGACGACTTCTCGATACCGGTTTGTATTCCTCGCTTCCGATATCTACTTATGATATGTCCAGCGCATGCTCTATAGATCTCTCCATTGAGTGTGTGCTGCTGCTGCTGCTTATAAGTGAGACGATCTCCAGGCGACCCTGCGCTGTTGCCTTTGAGCTGTTGAACGAACCGCACCTGCACCTCCACCGCTGTCTCTGCTGCTTCTGCTGCTGCACTGTGTCTACTGCTGCTTGTTGCGGGTGGGAGGGGCTATCACACCAAATAGAAACGTAACACGAAACATTAACTGGTCTTATCAGTAGGCCTCCCCCCGAAAAAAAAACCCGACACGACACGAAACCGCACGAGCTTCGCCTCCCCCGTCAGTGTTCATTGAGGCGTCGGCGTCGACAGCAGCGCACCTGAGCAGAGCACAAAGCAGAGCCAAGTCGAGCAGCAGCTTCTCCCCCAGCTATTTCTGTGGGGCGCAAACGCGGCGCCAGTTCAAAACGCCAACGACTGGAGCTAGAGTAACAGACAACCAGACTGTGGAACATTGTCCTCGAGCGAACATTAAGAACTACACTCGACATAGAACATTAAGAATTGCGTTGGAATTTGAATTAGAATTTGCATTAGAATTTGCAAAGTGAATGTGTACAAAGTGAATGTGAATGTGCGCGAGCAGGTCGTGTGAAACATGAGCATTTGAGCAGCCTTAACGCCCAACCCAAAGTTAAAAGTAAACCAAATAAGAACCCAGAAACCAAAGACAATAATAAACATTAAATCAACATGCATGAATACACAAATACACAAATGTGCATCACATTGATGCTCAGCTTTATTCTCCTACTACTTCAACACACAAATGGGTAAGTCCTGAGGTCACAACTTCCTTTCTTCTGCTGATGTTCGAGACAAATTAGAAAGCAACAAATTGAGCTATACATTGAGCTCTACAAATGTCTGATAAAACATTCAAATGGCTGTGTCTGTATGCGTGGGGATGTCTGATAAAACCACGACAATTTGAACAAGAGTTTTCGGAGCTGCTCTCTCAGTAAATTGGCAACAATTTATGGAACTTGTCTCTGACTCAAAACAAGCCGAAAAAATATGACAAATTGGACAGGAGGCCGACTGGCAGGGCGTGGCAGGGAAATACCATCATTCATTTTGAAATTGGTGATCCACATCTACGGACATGGAGATTTCCCCCATTGATAAAATAACTTCAAGAATTTTATGTTCTGATAATGGAAACGAAATCTGCAAGATGTTACCAAGAAAACTGATAAGAAAAAAGGGGGAGGAGGGTGATAACAAAAAAGGGTTACACATAATACAATTTGGCAATTTTGTTTATAAACATTTCCTGATATAACAAAAAAATAAAGAAAATGAATGAGAAATTTAATTGAGCAATTTGGAAGTTTCGAGTGTTTCAGTGCCTCTTTTTTTTCCTTGGGTGTAAGTAACTTAAAGCCAGTGATAAATCCTGATAAATCCCCAGCGAAATTAAGATTAGAATTTAATTAACAATCCACCAAGAAATATTCCATTACCTGCGGCGTGCGGCTTTTGTCTTTAATGTGCGAAAGGTCGTAGCTGGAGGAGCTTTGTTATCGGATAAGTTCAAGATCTGGGCGCTATATCAATATGCGCTATAATTAGTTTCCTGTTGTGGGTGCAGGTCACATCGATTAATTGTATCGGGAAAACGCTTTGTGGTTGCGCAAGCAAACAAATAGCGGAAAAACTCAAGCTGCTCCCAGGCACCCGAGCAGCAGAGCAGCAGTGACAAATATTTATTTGGTTTATTGCAATATACTCGCACTTACACTCGTATTGATGATTTAAGTTAGCGCCAAATGAGCTTGCACAGCTGGAGCAGCGTTCCTGGCGGAACTTCCCAAGTAAAAAGTGTTTCATGTGCCCATAAATTGTGTGACTTGCAAAGAGAAGTTGCTCGAAATAATTATTAATAATTTTTTATGATCGTTAAAGTATATTTTTATAGTTTGCTTTTTCCTTTCGTTACTAAAAATAAGTTATATTAACTGGATTATGTGTCATGCTTTTATTTTCTTACCTCTTTTGCAGCGCCACAGTGGAGGAGATGGAGGACTGCCCGTCCTTGGCCAATGCCACATATATGCAGCACTCCCAGCTGATACAGACACTGACCCATGTCTGTCGCTACGATCGGCTAGAGAGACCCATTGGTAAGGCAGCTGCCAGCATGCCACATAAGGAATAGAAATTTCAAAGATAGTTTTTCCAATCCACAGAATACGACTCCGATGGTAAACGGCAGCCCATTGTGGTGAAGACACGCATCTATGTGTACTTTCTGCAGAATCTGAACTCCGATCTGCTGCAGTTCAAGATGCATGCGCTGCTGCAGCTGCGCTTCCAGGACAAGCGTTTGGCCTACAAGGGCTTCCAGCGGGATGACAATATTCTGGGGCAGAAACACCTCAGCGAGCGGCTGTGGCTGCCGCACATTTTCTTTGCCAATGAGCGCGAGTCCAGCATTCTGGGCACGGATGAGAAGGATGTGCTGACCTCGTTGTCGCCAGAGGGCAATGTCATACTGTCCACGCGCATGCAGGCCTCACTGTACTGCTGGATGAACTTCAAGAAGTTTCCGTTCGATCAGCAGCTCTGCTCCACTGTTTTAGAGAGCTGTAAGAGAAAATTATTAATCAGAAAATCATTGGGGAATATCTATAATGTTTTCCTGATCTTTCAGGGATGTACAATACCTCGGATCTGGTTCTCGAGTGGGAGGAGAGTTCACCCATCTCCTTTGATCCGGAAATGCGCCTCACAGAGTACAACATGGACAAGTATTGGCACAACACAACCATTGTGCACTCGGATGAAATTAATCTGCGTCACGGCGCATTTTGTAAGTGCAATTATTAAGCGCTTTTTTTCTAGTTCATTTGCTGAGTTCATCTTCTGTTTCAGTGGGTGACTACAGTTCGCTGAGTTTCACTGTGAATTTGAGGCGTGAAATTGGTTTCTATTTGCTGGATTACTATCTGCCATCCATGATGATTGTCGCCATTTCATGGGTGTCCTTTTGGCTGCAGGCGGATGCATCTCCCCCACGCATTATGTTGGGTAGGCCCACACACCACTATAAGGGAAATATTTGTTATTAATATTATGATTTATGTACAGGCACCAGCACCATGTTGTCGTTCATCACATTGTCATCGTCGCAGAGTAAAAACCTGCCCAAGGTTAGCTACATCAAGGTGTCAGAGGTGTGGTTCCTCGGCTGCACCTTCTTCATCTTTGGCAGCCTCGTGGAGTTCGCCTTCGTCAATACGATTTGGCGTCGCAAGGAGAACATTGAGCTGAAGAAGGTCAACAGCAAGTACATCATCAAGTCCACACTCACGCCACGCCCATCACGAAGACAGATAGGCGGCAGCCTCAGCAATGATTCGAGAGCGAGATCATGCTCCAGCCTGGACAACATCGTGTCCAGCACAGAGAGCGTGCGCAATGGCAATGGCAACGTGAATCATGGCTACAATAATTATTTAACAGTTCATGTGAGTAAAGAAAATTAGAAATTAAAGGCTGTCTGCTAATCTTTTGCACTCCTTACAGCCAAATCTGCCCATCATTAAGACCGAGTGTGCCGACACCGTGTCCATCTCCAGTGAGCGCATGAGCAACGAGCACATCATAGACATCGACAAGGAGAAGAAGGAGACGCCGCCCACATTTACAACCATGACACCGCAGGAGATTGCCATGTGGATAGATCGGCGATCCCGTTTCCTCTTTCCAGTTATGTTTCTGGCCTTCAATGCGCTCTATTGGACCTTTGTCTATGTTCTATAAAAGAGAAGAGAGAGAGAGAGAGAGAGAGAGAGAGAGAGAGTGAGAGAGCGCGAGAAAGAATATTGTTACTGTACATATACAAGGCAATTAATTGTTGCCATATAAAATGTGAAATCTTGTCTGTTTGTGTTGCTCTTTTTTACGCAAATAATTATAGTAATTAAGTTGTAAGATGCATCATCTCATAGTTGTACAAATGTTGATCATAAATAATATATATATACATATGCTTTATTCTATACATTAATTATTCTTGAGAGAATTTTAATTTTACCGTTACTATTAGTGACAGCGGCTGCTCTCGATAATGTCTCTGGTGGCACAGGACAAGTCCTTCTCCAGCTATTGCAGCAGCTCTTGGGGAAAATCTGAATGCAGGAATATTTACAATAACTCGCTCGCTCAACCAGGAATCTTTTTTCGACAATTCAAATAAGTTTTTTCCTTATCTTCCTATCCAAATCGTACAAAATCGTCGATCAGCACTTTCCCTCTTACTCACTCTACAATTACATAAATATGCAGTTGAAATGTAGCATATGTGTAGAGTCCGTGCAGTCACCAAGGAAAAAGTGCACTTTGTGTTATTTCATTGTTTTAAAACTAATTTCATAAAATTGAGTACTAAAAACTAGCAGGTCTGCTGGAAAATTAATGAATTTATTGGATAAAAATGTGTTCTAACTAGTGGAAGTCTAAGCTAGCTTGTAATATTAAAAGGAATATTCAAATGTAGGAATATGATTTGCGCAAGAATGATTAACCTATTGACGACCTATATATAATGTAGGTTTTGTCTTGCGGTATATTTCTAAATCGGTATATTTCGGTATATTTCAAAGTGTCAGGACGGTATATTTAATCGTTATCGATAGATCCAACCCCCTGCCAACAGCTGCTGCGAGACGTGCATTGAAAAATCAAATCAAGGTAAAATTTGGCATCATAATTTCCGCAAATGACAGGTGCTGTGCTCTATAAATATGCACAATTTGGGTGCCAAAAGTGCAGCGATCAAGCCCTGCGACCAGACGTTCTCGGCCGCTGTCTGGGTCGGCTGTGCAAAAATTACATAACCTCTGGGAGACCGAGGCCAAGTGCTAGTGCATAATGTTTATAATAACCATATGTGTCTTCATCCAGATACTGGTTAATTTGTTGTGCTGTTGCTAATGTAGTCTACCTTCTCCGCCCCGTCTCCCGCAGCTTGAAACATGCGTCTGTCGTCGATTTTGAACGGAGCCCACTTCGGCAATCTTGCCAAGGTGCACGGCATTGTTACCTACAAGCTGTCGCCCTTCGAGCAGCGCGCCTTTGCCGGTGCCATCAGCAATGGAGTGCCCAACATGTTCCGTCGTTTCCGCTCCAATATCTTCATTGTGGCCCCCCGTAAGTAGAACCCATCAGTTCTTGTAGACATCCCTCTTAATTCTTGTTGGATTGCAGCTTTCATCGTTGGATACCTGATCTATGATCTGACCGAGCGCAAGCACACCGCTCTGCTGCGCAAGAACCCCGCTGACTACGAGAACGACCAATAAGCAGGACTGTTCGACTGTTCGTCTTCACACACTAGCAAATAGTTATGTTAAAATAATTAATAAAACTAAACCCACAGTTCAAGCGAGTTGTGTGTGTTTTGGTTGCGCCCTCCCTGCTAAACGAAGTTATATACGGCTTTAAATTGTCAAAGGTCAGAACTTAAAGGGCTGAAACTGCATAATATGTGGAATATAATGTAAGGGAATTTACAGTACAAGCATCTGTCACAAATTAACCCCTTGAGGGCCGTTGGGTATTCAAAAACCCAAGCGTTAGTGTGTTATTTATTCTGACCGTGCAGCGCTTTCCAACACTGTCAGCTGTTCGCAAACAAAAAAAGTGCGCAGCCGATCAATAGTTTAAAACATTTAGATTTACTGAATATTAGTCACTTTATGGACTGCTGTGGCGGCGAAGAACGCAACGAAAGCATTTACAACATGCTCCAGGCCATTGTCGACTCGAAAGTAATCAACGTGCAGTTGTTTACGATTGCCGTGGGAATTTTCTTTGTTGTGCTGCTGCTGAAGAACAATTTCCGCAGCTTTTCGGGCACATGACTCGAAGCAGATTGGACCAAACACCAACTAGATGTTCTGCTGGCTGCCGCAATGTAGTGTTTAATTTATATAATAATGTAATGTACGCATTGTAGCTAAGTATTAATAATAATTGTCTCAAGCGGAGCTTCTGTTTACAGTTCAAAGGGTGGCGTGGCAGAATTTTCCCCCCTTGGCAGTGACGTCACACCCTATCCCCCATTGCCGTGCCCGTATTTGTGTAACCAAATGTGTACACATATTCATGCGTGGCTGTCTCAGGGTCATCGTTCTGGCCCGATATAATGCATAATAATTGTATTTGAAGGCCAACTGGACTGGTTTGACTACACAGCCCCCGAAATTTCTATGGGATATGCTAAAAAAAAAACGAAACTCCCCAGCGAAAAAAACACTCGTAAGCACCACTCGACAAATCGTCAATTTCATCATTAGGTGGTGGGAGGTGTGTGTGATTCACGGCACTTTTGATTCTATTTCTGATTCTTTGCCTAATGATAAGCATTTAACGTTTCAAGTCAAACATCAGACACCATCGATGTGTACTTTTAATTAGCTTGATTCTGGTGAACTTTTGGCCCAATTCTTAGTACCTCCAATCGACAGCCAATCATTGCCAATTGCTGGTCACAAATGGCTTCAATTGACCAGCGCGATTGATTGTCCACGGTGCACGCACTTCCTGGTGCAGCAATCGGCATTAGAATTCAATAGAGGAGCCCTAAGACAACAAATTCATCAGTTTGTGCGTTGCTGGGGGCGGGCAGAGTATTTATGCGATTTATGGTACGTGCTTTTATGCACAAATTCTGCATTAGGATACCCGGAGCCAATGCATTTCTAAGAATGGAAGGAAAAAACGTGACCTGCTTACGGGCCAGTGCTGGGCAACCTCTTTTGGTTGCTGTACATTTTTTCTGGCGCAGCAGCGAAAATATTTCGGATCTAAGCAACATATTATAGCAGACGGATTACCCAACATGTTTTGGGATAGTGCAATAACTTCCACAGCCTTCTCGATTTGCTTGTCAATGAACTTGAAATGCTGACAAATTCCCAGAACTCGGCCAAACGAAATATGCTGACGTTAGTTCCGCCCCAGAACGTATGAATGGTAATACCAAAACTCAGGCAATACGTTTGCCCTCCGATGAGGGGGTGTTATATAAACTGATTTAATTACAACAAAATTTCGATGACTTCTTGTTCGTGGAAAGTGGCAAGCTGCTAACTGTCATCAGGAATCAGAGAGGAGTCAGTGTAGATCATATCGATTGCCCTGGTTGCCCTTCATCCGGAGCGCCGCCGTCAGGCAGGTGAAGTCAACGGGCCTTAACTCGTGTTTCGGCGGCCTGAGGTTCTGCAACTTTTTGTAACGCTCCATCAAGAGGGACCCCAGGGGTTTAGTTTCCGACTCTGATGGGTCATCCGTTGGCTCGGGCGTATTGTGTCGTTTGCTGGGCAGAACTATTTGCCTCGATGCGTGGGAGCTGGTGTGGCTCTTCCGATGGCGTGCCTCAGGCTTGTTCAGATCCTGGAAAACCTTGATGCTGTTCGACTTCCGCGCCTCGTAGTGGGCAATGATGAAGTCGCGACGCTCCACTCGCGCCTTGAGGACAGCCACACTATGCTTGAGTTGATCCACCTCCTTGACCTCGTCCTTAATGCTGCGCATGTTCTGGTACACCTTGTTCAGTTCCTTTTCAGCAAGCGTGGCTTTCTTCCACAGCTCCATCATCCTGTTCTCGTACTGTACAGGCATCTTCTCGATCTGCTCCTCCAGTTGGGCTATGTACTGATCCTTCTCGTGAGTCTCCTTCTCCAACAGCTTTATACGCTGCTTCAGCATCAGCGATTCCTTGCCCTCCCGGCCGCCACCTGCCTGCTTTCGCACCGTTGTCGCATATTTACGGCAAATGTCACTCTGATCCGTCTTCGCTGTTTCCAGCTCTCGCCGCAGCAGCGCCACCTGCTGCTCCAGCCGCTGCTTAATGGTGGACGGGCCGCCCTTCGACTTGGTCATGGTCTCGAGACGTGTGTGTTATAATTGGAAATTTGGAAAACGCACGTATCTAGCAAACAATTTATTATACGATCTACATATAATCTACGAGTGATTCAGTACATTTGTGTGTGTGTGTGTCCGAAGGAGCCGAAAAAACAAACTTTACAATTTAACAACTCACATTGTAGGATTTTAAATGTGATTGCTAAAATCTAGGCTATATGATGGATAGGGAAGATATGTACAGATGGAACGGAGCTGCTGCGATGTTGCCTGAAAGGAGCTGAAATATGATCTGCCTGTCAGGACTGCCAGGCCCAGCTGGCACCTGAATCCTTCTTTATCACGCACTCAATCAAAATGATGTGGAAAGTGTAACAAATTAAGTGCTCCTTTGCCATACAAATATCTTAAGATTGGCTCACTAATTTCCGTAATTTGTAAATCAATAAAAATTCCACATTTTATCCTCGGATCGCTGGAATGACTACAATTTGATCAGACTGTAAAATATGCATCACAGCCAAGAGCTCATATCTGCCACGCCCCAATCGCTGCCGGTGGCCAAAGGTGCACAATGCCAACACACACAACAGACTGACTTTTGGGCATTTTTCAGTTTTTAAAATACCCTGTCCTTGGAGGGCTTAAGTACAGCCAAACGGCAGGCAGTGGGTAAATGCCCATTTCCCAGAGACTCGTGCAATTCCTTTCTGTCTCCAATTGAAAGACTGATCCAATGCACAAAAGAGTATTGCGCATTCGACTTGTTCATCTTCTGTTCCGTTGCCTTTCTGTCTTGTATTTCTCACTCCGCGATGCCGCACACTTGATAAGGGTTATCGGAGTCTGATCATAATGGCTGCGCTTCTTCTGCTTCGCTCTTCGCTCATGGATCGCTTACGCAAAGTTGTAATTCATTTGGCGGCTTTAAATTTGTGAGTTTTCGTTTTTGGGCATAAATATAAGGATTTCTGGGGGAAACGGTATTTGGTTCTGAGGGTGCGGAATATAAGCAAGATTTATATTCCATTCCAAAGCATTGAATATCCTGCATACAAAGTACAAACATTAATCATGCCTATGTGCATCCACATGTTTTATTTGCTCGCAATTCGTTAGCTTTCAAAGTCCTGCCACACAATGCCAAGGTCTCTCGCTGCTTGATCTTCGCTGTCATCAACGTTCTGCCTTTGTATATATTTTTTATTTCATCGTTTTGTTGTTGTATTTTTTAATAGTATGACAAAGTTGTTCTGTTCTGTTCCCACTTATGCAATTTCCATAAATTCAAGGTCAGCCGTACAATAAAAGTCCAGACAGCACACACAGATGTCTGTCTGGCTACTTTTTTCGGCAATGAAGCCGCAAGATACCAGACCAGACCGAACCCAGCCCCAGCCCCAGCCCGAGACCCGATGGGAGATGGATGGGATGGCAAAAAAGTTCTAAGCAAAATTTTCATTAGAGATGTGCGACATGAAGATATTGTGTTATAGGATTTTATAAGCGTAAAATTATACATTTTAAATCATTAAAAGTGTGGGTGAGAGTATAGGCAGCAGCGGAAGGTATAGAACAATTTTTGTAGCCAAATATCGCTTCAAAAAGTACAACGAAAAAAGGTTTCTTTGTAATAAATGTACATAGAAAAAGAGCTAAAAATGTTTACATTTTATTAAATTATTTTACTCTTATTTTATTTCAAATTTCTTTATACCAAGCTGCAGCCATAATCCACATAAAATATGAATCTAACCGATTTTTCGCTATACTTCTCCACACACATCTCAAGCTAAATAAAGGCTGGCCCTCGCACATGCCGTAAAATGATATCAAAAATGCGAAATCAAAACAAAGAACCCGAATTTGGCAAACAGCCTAAAAAAAAAAGGGGCAAAAACTTGACTAACGTCTAACCCAAATATAACAAAGGGACCACAAAAGACACAAAAGGCAGACAGAAGGCAGACGAGACCCAGACCCAGAACCAGAGCCAAAACCAGACCCAAGCTCCCCCCAAGCGAAGGGAGATAACTGGGGCACAGGACAGACAAGATCCAATCAAAAAAAACTCTTTCGCTGCGTAGACATGAGCTAGACGAAACCCGAGAGGAGGCTGTCAAGTGCGCCCAGCCCAAGTACAAAGCGAATCAGAGTTTCGCAGAATATCAATTCCAGTTTAATTGCATTTAATTTGAGCTGCAGACATCAAAAACATGTTTTATTTGGCCTTTTTTTTGGGCGCTCGGTAAAGTTTGCAGTTTGATTCAATTTATTTGGTAGACTTAATAGACAGACAGAGAGAGAGAGAGAGAGAGAGAGAGTGGAGAGTGGGAAGAGAGGTTGGGATGTTGAAGATATTGCGCAATGGAAATACTAAAACAATGTAGAGACCCACCAAAAAGTGAAATCAAATGCAGTTGGCAGGGGTTTGATTTGTGGAGAGAGTGTGACTGGAGATCAAAGTACAAGATTTTACACTTTTTTGCCTTAAAAAAAATGTACAAAGTGTACTGAACTAAATTTTATTTACAGCTTGTATTCCCCCATTGCAAAATTCTGCTGAGAATTGTGTTTCTATTTGTTTTCATTTTTCGCGCATGTTGGCACAGTTTTAAGGAAACTTCCCCCAATCCATCGATAAGTAAAATGTTCCTTAGATTCGAACACTTGCGCATAAATCGGATCAACATAAAGCCGATTTAAAACGGGAACTGAGAACAACAGAATATGAAATATGCAACAGGCCAGCAGAACAGCAGAACAGCAACCGCCACCCCGTCCCCCAGAACAGTCGAAAATTTGTTTTGCTAATTTTACGTGTTTTGGCGACAAATTTCATTAAAAAAACGAGCACAGACATCCGCTCAGCACAAGCCTAAGTGCAAATCACACAAAAATAAACGAATGTATTCGAAAATATTCGAAGTTTGTTTATATAAAGGAAACCCAAATGATATCCTAAGATAAGTCACCAGAAGAAAAATCATAACTCAAAGAAATGCAAACCTTAATTTCCGACAAGCGACACTTGGCGGCCCGCAACTTCTTCTCTGACTTGTGTACCGCGCGATTCCTTTCCCAATTCTGTGCCCCGCGCAACTCCTACTCCAACTTTGACTCTGAGTTATTAAAAAATTTCAAAAATACACAGATATGTTGTGCACTGGGCAAGCCAAACACACACACACAGAAAGTTTGTTATGTTGCGCAGGCGCAGCCCGGCAACGCCCTCAAATGGACTGGGATTGGGACTGGAACTCCGTCGCGGACCCACCAAAAATGTTATTGACCCGTAAGAGCGATCCGTTAGCCCGCCTCCTGGCAGAAATTCTTATTAAGATCAATCAGCTAAATGTCGGTTTTATGCTTAATGCTCATGATTCACAGGACCAAAAAGCGCATAAATCGAAAATGCATATGGCAGCGCACGCCCTGAAAGGAATCAATCCTGACCGATGCTAGGAGACTGCGGGATACCCTTTGCTTGGGGTGCTTCAAGTGGAAATGCTGTGCTTAAAAACAATTTGAATTACATTTTAATCAATTTACTTAAGCAATGGCAAATGGTAATCAGAGAACGAAGTAAGAGGAAATCGAAGCCCTGCTGAGCCCCCTGCCCTAAAGCATGTCCCAAAGCCGGTGTGTTCAGGCGTTTCCATATGTATGTTCATAAGAAAATGTATGTACAAATGTAAATGTATATGTACAAAGTGCATGTGTTTATTTTTTTGGCAGCCTTTACAAAGTTGTCGGCACGTTTCAATGCTGAGAATTTTGAGATGTTTTTGCTCTTAGTTTGCGTATTCCTTTTTGGTTGCTTACCTAATTAGTCATGGCAGGCCAGGCCCCAAACGCTGGAGTGGGGCTGAAATGCTGCTTGGAGGTGGACGCAGATGATTACCATGTAACTGTGTACGAGCACATCACATGTGTATAGGGGCGCTCTTATCACAATTGACACACATTAGAGGAGGGAGGCCGATAACAGAGCTGCTCCGTTCTGATCAGCGCGACTCCACTCGGCCCAAGCTGCGGCAATTCATCAGCGTACTTCCTGCTTTGCACTGCAATCAAATTATAGCTGTCAGAGGACAATGCTAGAGGCTTGACTCTATCAGGAAAACATTTAAAGCTACAGCTGTGTTGCCCTGACATGCTGCAGAAAAGGCTCTGCGAAATGCTCTTAAATGTTCTTTTTAGGTTGTTTCCACTGTATCTGTCTGTCCATACAATATACATATTTATGTACACATTGTTGTTTTATTTGATCTGACAACAGTGAGGCGATAAGCCCAGCGATGTTGTCAATACAACAAACAAAATGCAGCCAAGCACCCAAAATTTCTGGCATTTCTTCTTCAACTTTGTTCACTATTTACACGACAATTGTTTGCCCACTGCAACATTACACAGTTACACAAACACACTCGGCCATCAGCTGTTTTTTATAAGTATTTTCCAGCACGGGGGGTTCATCTCTGGGGGTTATCAGTATCAGCATCCAATCCAAGTGCAACTAGAATTGCCTACAAAAACTGAACATAAATGAAAACACACAAGAGGCACGAGAGCCTAACAACAAAATAGCTAAAAGTTCAATGCACATTTCGAGGTGAGTTTGTTGCCTGATTTTCTGAAATTAATTACGTGTTTAACTTGTTTTCGAATCGAACGTAACATGTCACGTAATTAACCGGCTAGCGGCAGGCAGTCCGCTTTTGCCCCAATAGCAAATCGGTCCAACAGCGATATCGATTGGAGTTTGGCCAAAAGAATATCTAAAAGTTATTGGCCGATCCGCGAATGTGATTGTGTTGCACTCAATTTGTGTTTGATTATTGCATTGGCGGACATTTGTATGTATTTTCATGCACACTCTGTCTGTGTGTCTATCCATCGAACTGACTGCTCGACGGCCTTGCGCCCAATCTGTAATTGATATGCACAGCCACTTTCATGCCCTGAATGTTTGTTAATAAATGCAGGCATCATTTTTGCATACAGTTTTGGGATTGTGCGTAATTGAAGAAGCAATATGCAATAAATGAATATTTTATGCATATTTTAATTGATTCAAACCAAATAAAAACATTTTCAATTTTATTTTCTTAAATTCCAAGTCTTTATTTTCAACTTTTTCTTCTTTTTTCACAAATAAACATTCGTAAAGTACATAGAAAAGCATTGAGGATACAATTATAGAGCTTGAAAGGCTGAACACCTGTTCAGAATGCCAATCAAATAAAATGTCAATCAATCGAAGCTACTTGGGATTAAGGACCCACAGTCGTCCTCGTTTGAGTGTTACTCATACTCCGACCACTCCTACGCCTCACAGGCCAAGAACCACAGGCAGACCGACAACAACAACACCCTTAACAGTGGCCAGCACAAGTGCACCGCGACGCTCTTTGCTAACAGAGACAACTAACAGTGGAAGAGAGCCAGCTAGCAGCCCCAAAAGGCAGCGCTGCCAAAAGCTTACTTACGCCGACTGAAGCGCCAACTGGTTGACGAAAGAAAAAAGTTTTCGGCTGTTTTCAGTCCGTTGGGGCGATTCGTATTGGAAGAGTGTGACCGTGTGCGGACGAAACTGTATAAGCAGAGCAGCGTGTGTGCGAGTGTGTGTGTATATGTTTGTGCGTGCATAAATATTTCGTAGATATATTTTTGTGCCGTTTGCGAGGGAGAGAGCGTTAGCGAGAGGGAGGGAGGTCGAAACGAACGAATGCAAATAAATTGGGTAAAATGAAACAAATAAATGCCGAAAATGTACGAATAATAATACTACCTTTTTGGCACCAACAAAATGCTCCTAAATCAAACGCAAAATACAAAACACACAGAGAGGGCAAGCAAAGCAGAGCAGAGCAGCGAAGAGAAGAGAGCTTCAAGCAGAAAAAGAGAGGAGCAACACACAGAGAAAGAGACAACAAAACACAACAATAATAACAATAATTTTAATAACAGTGCCCATGGTGTATTTATACAAGGTGGGGCATCCATATGGCATCTACATATCAGTTCTACTATTACTAAGTGGAATCATAATTATAAACGCATGTGTAGATGATGCATCATCTTGTATAGAAAACACCTGGCACACAGCTTAAGAAGAGAGAGAGAGTGAGTGCAGGGTAGATAAAGAGATTCACTCTCGCTGCAAGACCGTTCTAATTGCAGCGCTAACATTGCGTGCGCGTCGCTGTCGACTTCAACGCGGACGTCGGCAGCGCTGCTATCTGCCTGCCCGCTGATCGTGTGTCTGTGTGTATCTTCGAATACACACACATGTGCCGCGCGCCGCGAGTGTATTTGTATCTGTGTGTGTTCAAGAGTATCTGTGTATCTTCTTGTCTGTTTCTGTCGTATAAATTGAGCCGCACTTTGTATTCTTCGTGTTTTTTGCTCAGACGTCGATGTAAGCGAACGCGTCGCTCGTTTCGGTTTCGTTTTCGGTTCCGTTTCGGTTGTTTCCAAATAATTTCCATACCATACCAAACCCACTCAAAAGATACAGAAATTCTTTGCATAAACCATCTGAAAGATACACATACCCCAGTTTAACAATTTTCGAATGCATTTTTGGGTTTATTTTTCAAAGTGAAAATTCCCCCCACCAGTGAGAAGTGCTGCTTCAAAATCCTTTACTCGAAAATAAAGATGAAATAAAATTGATATCGAAAAATTCTCAATTGGCTTTGTGCGTGTTTTGCGGCCTGTTTTGTATCTCTACCTATCCGTACACGCGTACACACAAATACAGAAATAAAGCATTTAATTTCGTCTATTATGTGTGCAATTATTAAATAAATATAAAATATACGGCCTCCAAATTTGGTGTGTGAAAAAACAACAACAAAATTACAGGCAACACAAATTGAGAGCCAGAGCAGAGGGCCAGAGCCGGAGGCAGCCATAAATTAAACGCGTAAATTGCGTGGCAAATACTGAATGAAAAAATAACAGAAGCAGAGTCAGAGTCATAGTCAGACGAACGAGAACGAGCCAGAATCGGAGAGAGAGAAGAATTAGGCGTAAGTACAGAAGCTTAATTAAATAAATGTATTATAAATCATAAAAAAAAGAGCACCTGAAAGCTGATATGAAATCCACTTAGATCATAGACCAAAAAGCAATATTTTCCCCATCCAATTATCCAGCAGCTAGCCATGGAATGACCTGTTTTTATTTTCTCTTCGGGCAAGAAAGAAATTTCCCTTTTTAATGAAGCCACAAAGAAATGAAAACCGAAATATTCTTTCAGTCAAAAATATGTCTATGCATTCATCTTCTTTACTTCTCGCCACGAGTTTTCGGAGGGGGCTCTTCGTTAGCGCCAGAGAAAGTGAAACATGGATCGACCCGACCGCACGGCCTACAAAAATAATGCGCTATATTGAGTGAAATTTCTTAAGTGTTCCACCAAAATAAGTAAAAAACTGAATGCTGCGGAAGGGCAGGGACTGGCCACGAGGGAGCTGCCGGGGCAGGGCAATCAGAAAGCGCACAAAATACACAGGAAAATAATGATAAGAAACGCAAAGACGAAGAAAAAATCGAAACCAAAAAGAACATGGAATACATTCTTCCATTTCTGTCTGTCTCTCCCGCTCACGCTCCTCTCCCTTTGTAATTACATGCCGTAAAACCAAAATAAATACGCACAGATAAAAAAAGATACACAGATGCAGACACAGACCCGGGCCGGGCCGGGTCCTCTTCTTGCCTGCCTGGGCCAGCCGCCTGGCAAAATGCATTAAAATAAATGCCCTTGCGGGCTCGGTCCAGTCCACGCATTCCCATAAGAAGCACAGCACAAGCGGAACAACAATCAATAAACGTTGTTTAATCAAATGTAAATGTAAATGTTTATACCGCAACCCAGAGATCTCCAAACCGGAGAGAGTTTCACTTTTGTACCTCAATTATGAGAGTGTCGAGTGTTTGTTCTGGCTAAAAACAGAAACAGAAACAGAAACAGAAACACAAACCAGAATGGAACAGAAAACATTGTCTGCCATCTGACCCACATTGGGTTCGTTATCACTGATTTTTATTATCCATTTAAACATACATTTTACTGGTACTCCCGTACCCTGCTTCACACATTTGCACAGCAGAGCCATGAATTTTGGGCATTTCTGTCCATCGGAAAGTGACAGAGAAAACACTTTTTAATGTTACCAAATTAATGGTGAAACATTGTTATGAATGTATAAATTATATTTTAAGTGTTGTTATTTTTGCCTTAATAACTGAACAGAATTCTTAGCTGAAAGTTTCCATTGAAATTGCTTTTAAAATACATTTTTTTGTGCAACTTTTTCTCTGCGTGCAGTTTGGTTTCTGCAATCCCAAATGTCAATTTGCTCTGCTTCTCCCTGTTTCGGTTTCTGTTTCTGTTTCTCTCTCGATCAATAAATGATCAATGGCCCAAAGCATTTCGATTTCAGGCAAAACTCATTTAATTTTGCTTTCTGCTCTGCGCTTGGTAGGCTCTTTATTCTTTTTTTGTAGCTGAGGGCAAAAAAAAAACTACAGAATTCACCTGTAATAACGTCGCAGAAAAAAAGATCCAAAGATCCAGAAGGCAGACAAAAACAAGAATGCCGAATAAAACAGAGAACAAAGACAGGCAGAAGTTGGAGAATTAGCCAGGGAGAGGCAGAGGGAGAGAGACGAACCCGAAATCAGAAAACCAGAAAACCAGATTTCCTACTAATTTAAATTCTTGGCATACAAAAAAATATTCTACCAACAAAAACAACAACAGCAATAGCAACAAAAACACATGAAAGAAGAAAATAAAATGAAATTCGTGTATTGATTAACGAAACGAAGCGAAAAATGCTTTTTATTGGCAGAATATTGGCATGGCAGGGCAGGGCCAAAAGTTCTGGCAGCACCCACTCCCGGGTATCCCCCCTGACTGATGGATTTCCTGCGCTTCCTTTGTCGCTGATGGATTGACATGTTTTGCTCATTCTGTTTAGCGGCTAAAAGCAACATTTCTGCTGGCCAAAAAAGTTCTGCAAACAAAGAAATAAATCCAGAGTTCAAATTTCTCATAGAATTTGCTTGTATTTTTCGAGCACGTGTAAAGTTGTTTACTGAATCAAGCGGATCTATAAGATACACACTCTTATGTACACATATTATGGCTATGTATTTGGCATTATGCTAATCAACTGAAGACACAAATACGCGCCGCTCTACAGCAACAACAAAATCGGCATTAATTATGCATTCGGCTGCCAGTCGGCTGGCTGCCTCTGACCACATTTGATATGAAAACCTCGATTCACATTTTCGAGAAACTGAAAGTTGGCCTAAAAACATAGTTACGATTTGCCCCTGGGCCCTGGAAATTGGAGCTGCTGATATTTGACACAGAAGTGTGTTACAATCCTGAATATTGTGTACTTGGACACGCCCTCACTTGAAACATTTCTAGATTGGCACTGGAACACAGTGGCTGTCTCTCTGACTGAACGAACCCGAAAACGAGTCGCACTTGACTCGCTTAAAGCTAAGCTGACATACAAAAGAAGATCACTCAGTCTTCAGTAGATGGAAGACAGACACAGGCACAGGCACAGGCACAGCTCTGGCTAGAGCCAGTTCCTCCAGAGTGATGAACCTCATCATCATCATGAATCGGGCGGACGTACAATTACCGCACTGTAAGTCGGTACGTACTACGCAGCATCCGCAATAACAAAATGTAAAAATGTAAACGAGCTGCGTGCAAAATCGAACAAAAACAGAGCCACTCCATAGATACAGACAGATACACTCACACAAGTATACATAGATACAAGCCAGAAGAAGCGAGTGGTACATGGTACAGTGCTGCTCTTCATCTGTGCTGCTCTGAGACGACTCCGACGACTCATCTGGAAGCTTGTTTTGTGCTGCGTTGCGCGTCTTTAGCAAGTGATTTCAATTTAATTGACAGTCCTTGAACTTGACTTAAGCGCAACGCAACACAGCAAGACAGCAATAACAATAAAAGCAGCCACAGAGCAGTCCTCTCCTCTTCACTCTCGATTCTCGATTCTCTATTCTTGGGTTCGTTCTCCATTAACGTAGAAGTAGAACTCCTCTCGAGTGAGTCTGAAACAAGATATTATGTGGCCTCTTGCTGGTTGTTTCTCTATAAGTTTAGCTGCTTTGGGAATGATTTATTTATTTTATTTATTTATACTTTATATTCCTACAAGAAACCCAACAAGAAATGCAAGTTAATTTGTGTTTTTGGTGGGAAGAAGAAACCTTTAAAGATTGTCTGACAACTGAAAATTAGCGAAAGAATTGGCTCGTTTCTTTGAAAAA
Source organism: Drosophila guanche (assembly GCF_900245975.1). Lineage (NCBI taxonomy): Eukaryota > Metazoa > Arthropoda > Insecta > Diptera > Drosophilidae > Drosophila > Drosophila guanche. The sequence continues at coordinate 2,134,684 of NW_022995754.1, forward strand.
TTAGCTCCTACACTCAAAGCAAACATTTTAATTATATTTTTAGGCATGCGACTAATTGGTTTTAGTTATAAACGATTATTATTTCAATGCCCCAACGATCGCCGAAGCCAATGGAACTCTCAGAGCTGCTTTGCACTGCTGCTGCTGCTCCGCTTTTAGGCCATCTTCTTGGCCTGCTTCTGCTACGTCTTGCCTCTGCCTTTGTTGACAAACTTGGAGAGCAGAGACCACACAATAAAGCGGCCAAAGGCAGAAGCAGCAGCAGCAGCCGCGTCGCCGTCTCTGGCCCATTCGCGATTTAGGCACACAGACACAGTGCGAGTGTTTTATTGCTCTGCTCAACGTCAGACAATATTTTTTTGGCAAATAAATCTTTTTTAAAACAGCCAGAGAGTAAGAGAGAGGGACATATATGTATAGACACACAATATGTGTATATGGGAACTACGCACATGCATATACAAATGTACCTAGTATATGGGAACGCATTTGTCTATACATTTAATGTATCATCATCGCATACATAATTTATTTTGAAAGCGTGCGTACGCCACGCATTTTTTGTTCGCTGTCTGTCTGTCTTCGAACCTAGACAAATGGCTGCCCCACAAGACACAGGAATACATAAAATGTACATACATATTTACATAAATACATACAAGTAAATATGTACATCTGCTGTGTAGGCCTTCATTCAGCGCCATCATCGCACCACTCTCAATGAATTTCAACATTTATTGTTTGGATAGAATGAAAAAAAAAAACAAATCAAATCGAATCCAAAGATTCTTGAGTAGAGCCATAAAAATGTACCATTATGACTGGACAACTTCTAAGGCATCGACACGTGTCGCTGAGATTTTATTGTATCTTTTTGTCTCTTTTTCGAAGTTGGACTGCCTTTTGGGTTGGTTTTCTATTTCACATTGTGTATACGCCCCGAGGGCCCGGCCAGCAGGTGACAAAAGATGTAAATGCATAGCTTGATATTCAATAGATAACGCGGCACAGTCATCCCCCCTCGAGGCGCAGGTAAATGAAATCTAAATCGAATCGGAGGAGACCTAAGCGACGGCAGCGCCACATGCAAACAACTTTCACCCGCAAATGATCTACACTGGGTAGGCAGACAAATAGACACACAGACAGGACAGACATTCAGACAGACTTTCGCATTGAGATCTCTCGCTGGCCGAGGGCCACGCATACATCTAATTACGGCACGCGAAATTTGTGATTAGAAATCAGTTCTCGTCGCAAAGAATTGTGAGAGTCCCATCCAGAGCTGTATGTACAGCTCGTATATATCAGCATTTACTTTCACAATCATCAAAATTCAAGTTCATGGCAAGCCGTTCAGCATTTGGCAAACGCTTTTTGTGTGTTGTTTCTTTTTTTCCAAGTACTAATCAATGACGATGTGGTTCGCTATCTCCAATGCCGATAACTGAAGCCAAATCTATGCACGACAAAATATCTCAAAGAATTGTGCGTGTGGGTTGCGGCAACGGGGAGAGGGGAGAAGCGCACGGGAAAACTAAAATCTTATTTGTTTGATTTCTTTCGTTTCTGTGTCAACGAACTCATTTGAACTGAATTCTGAATTCATATGATTTTACGATCGTTGTTGCTTTCTTGATAGTTTCTTTGTCTGTGTGGTGTGTGGTTTTTTATAGAGCTCTTTTTTTGTTACCGTTATCTCAATGCTTGTTGCGTAGGCCAGGCCAAGTCGATTCGAATGCGTTAAGAAAAGAAAAGTTATTGCGTCGGACAGGGCGCGCCCCCTTTTAGAGCTGATTGGAAGCAGATTAGTTGGTGAGGCACAAAGAGACTCCAAAAGTCGCTTGAAGTCTTCTTCGAGAGTGTTTTACACTTTCCTAAAGCTGAAATGTGCATCCAAAGGAATCCTTGATGGTTACCCAAATACATCGCTCAACCTTCGAGCGTTCGTGTCGCCGTGTAGTCTGAAAAAGAAAACCTACAACGAAATTGAAATGACTTTGTAGCAAATATTGTATATACTCATGTGAACTTGATAAGGAATCCCGGCTTGGGGATGCACCTTTTCGCAGAAAAAGCACCCGCTGTGGCCTGATAAGAGACAATTTCATCTCCAAATAGGATTCCCCGTCCAGAGGTAAATCCCATTGGCAATTCTGTTGCTCCCTTGCTACTATAAAAGCTGCAAACGATCCCTAGATCGACATCAGTTTTATTCCACCATCTGTCTAGGAAAGATGTCTTCCAACAAGTGCACCATCGTCTTCGTCCTCGCTTGCTGTCTGCTGGCTCTGGCGTCTGCCTATCCCCAGCCGGAACCCGAGGAGTATCTGCCCCTGGTGCGCCATGTGCGCTCTCCCGAAGGTGGTTCAGTGGTTTTCGAGGCAGGCAAGGATGCGCAGAGAGGGCGCGAGGCCAGCGTGCAGTACAATCACAATCTGTACACCAGTCGCGATGGGCGTGGCAGTGTCGATGCCCAGGCCCATGCAAGCCGCAACTTTGATTACAATCGCAACGACTATGGCGGCGGCATTCAGGCATCCTGGAAGTTCTAAGCAAGGATTGCATTTAGAATAAAGACAAGTTAAATTATACAATCAAATAATTCCACTCGGGATGGGAACTCTGTCTTGGACTTCTCTGTAATTTCTGTGTGTGGTTTCCCAGGCGCCAACTCAACTGAAAACATCACAAAATGAGGGATCAACAATGGGGGAGAAAATAACACTTCTTGCAGCCGAACTATGGCATACCCTGGCATTCCGTGTGAGCGCATTACCCACACCCAATACCCCTTCTTCCGTTGTCAAGTGATTGGGACAACAGATGTACCCTTCTGCACGGTGGGTAAGGGGCAAGCTAAGAAGTACTAAAAAGTCATGAGTTGTCGTCGCCTGGAGGGGTCAATGCACTTCCCTTCCCAACGACTTCCCCCGGCCACCTCCCCGCACTGCTGGCGTCGTTGTGTAACCAATAAAAATTGATTCTGTTGCGTGCGGGGGGAATGGAACACACAAACACACACACCGAGAGCGAGGGAGAAAGAGGGAGACAAACACTATAAGAAAGTCATTCAAGGGTCCGTCTGTGCGCTGCTGTTGCCATTGCCACTGTTGTTGCTGCTTCTTCTCTGCTACTTCGCTGCTGCTGCTGCTGCTGCAATTGGGGTTGGCATTGGCGTCGGCTGCACTTTATCGTTTCTTCTTTATCTACTTAGAACGGGTGTGCGTGCGTGTGTGAGTGTGTTTGCGCATGAGAGCGTGGGTGGGTGCTTCTGCTGCTGCGTTGCATGACTAACTGTAATTACTTTCGCTTTCCGTGTGACCAGCTGGCCAATCAATAAAAATACCAAACGCTAGTCAAGAATGAGATACACTGAACGAAAAAGTGGGAATATTAACAATTTAAATTACTTTTCTTTTTAAATTACTCTTCCGTTGCAAAGGCTTTTCTTTCGGTGCACACGAAATACTGGTATTTGACCCGCATGCACTTTTTGGTGGGGGATCTCCTTAAAGTTTTGCTGTTGCGGGAAAGCGACAACAAAGGCATCGTTAATGAAAACCCACGAAAAGGAAAACGAAAATAAAAATAAAATACAGACAACAACAAAAGGCACTGCGCATACGAAAATGACTTTCCATTTTCATTTAACAATAAGCAATCAATTGCAAGTTCATGGCACGGCTAACGATCTATTAGAAGAAAGTAAAAACAACTAACGAAAGGAGCGACAGAGAGAGATAGAGTAATAGACAGAGGGGAGCAACGAAAGGAAGCACAGAAACAAAAGAGACAAGGCTGAGACGCCTACACTGAGACTGAGACTGAGACTGAGAGTGAGACACTCAGATGTAGCAGACAGACTCCCCAACTGGTTTTTCATTTTGACTCGGAAAAACCACACATTGGCATTGCCCCGTTGCCATTTTTAGTGGCAAAAACTGACTGCATCATAATGAAAGTGAAATGCATTGCAAAGATGGCAGTTACCAGATGCAGCACGGACAGAGAGAGAGAGAGACACAGACAGAAAGAAAGAAAGAAAGAAAGAGAGGCAGAGCCAGTGGCAGTGCCAGAGAGTGGCAAGTAAGTCAAGTGCAGCAGCACCGACAGCAGCAGCAGTTGTTGCAACATGAAGTGCTGCCACCATAAACGAGCTGCAAACTTGGATTGGAATGTGCGCGCGCGTCACCGACAACTCCATCGAGCATCGCACATCGCACATCGCACATCGTTGGCAACTCGTCTCCCGGCCCGTGGCGCCTACTGGCTCACTTATTTGGCTTATTGAGTTAATTGGCTAAATGCTCGAAAGAGGGTTAAGCAAGCACAAGTGGCTAAATTATGTCAACAGCAAGCAGCAGCAGCATGTACAACGCATACCTACATACACAATACATAAAGCACACGTACTGTACATATGCTTGTACATACATTCATACTCGTACATAACTCCCCATCTGCAAGCCAGTCCACTGTTCAATGTCAGATCAGCAGCCCCGAAGGTCATTGTCGGTTGCAGCGATCGCATTCGCATTCCGTTTTCTCTCTCCCTCTCTCTCAGCATGGGATACACACATTTGCAGGCCTCTCTACACAGCATATGTATGCATGTATGTATGTATGTACGAGCATGTACTTGCTTATGTCTGAAGTTCTGTGTTGCTGTAATTGATTCCAATAACATGAACGGCCACTCGCGGCCCTTTGCATTTGCGGTAGGGCCAAGCCACCAAGTTCATCTATTCATCTCAATCTGCATGTCGTAAACTTCAATATTACCCATCATAGATGATAAAAGCTCATCCTCGTGTTTGTGTTATCTTCATAATATTTTTGTATAATTTATGGAACGCAGTGGGTTTCCCCAACTGCAGCTGCAGTTTCTCTTCTGCATATTTGATGCGCCTGCTCGCGGCTCAATCAAGTCACAATAAATTAACCTCTATTTGTAAGCCAAGTGAATAATGCAAACAGCTAACAGACTGCAGACTACAGACAGCCAAACACAATGCAACATCAATTCACTGCTATTTTTTGTTGCTTTGTTTTTTGTTTTGTTTTTGTTTGTTTTTCGGTTACATTTCACTGATTTTGAAAGTGAACGCTGGTCCAGGCTGCAGCAGGCTGCAGCAGGCGGAATCACGACTTTGTGGGCAGAGCCGGGGTCGGACTCCAATGTCTTTCGCTCACTTGCAGTGGAAGTGCTGGTAGTACAGCTGCAGTTGGCTAAGATATTTATCTATTAAGCGGATAATGGGAGGATTAAGAATGAATACGAGGCTTTCCCTGTTACGTTTAAGCAATTTTTCTGAGGAATATTAAGGGTACCATTTAAACGGATACTTCCATCTTCTCTTAACATCTTCTGTTGCTGCTATCCACATGTCCTCTGCTGTTAGTGTTATCTCTCTGTTACTGCCACTGCTACTGGCCCATGCCGCCGTTTGTTGCTGCTGCTGCTGCTGCTGCGTGGGTGAAATCCAAACAGACATAAATTTGGCGTCGTGTAGTTGTAGCTGCCGTTTTTTTTTTTTACTTACTTTTCCACCTCGAGCAAATGAAGCGAAACGTGGGTTACGGTTTTACTTGATTTTTCGGCTTGCAGCCAGCTCTACGTGTATATTTGTACATGTTCAACATCCAATCCACAGCTGCTGCATATCTTTTTGAGTTACATATTTGCCACGTCTCTGTGGGGCCGGATAGACAACGACAGCGACAGCGACGGCGACGGCGACTATGTGAACGGCGGCTGCGTAGGCAGGCAGTTGGCAGTCAGCCTCTCTGTGCATCAGGTTGACCCAGTTTTCGCTTTCTGTCTTCGTTTTGGCTATCTTTTTTTGTGAAAATTATACGATATGCAACTCTAAGTAGACTTGTTTCATGTTTGTTCGTTAATTTATGGCACTCACTGTGCCAGGGAGCCTCTACTAGCCCAGCAGCCTCCCCCCTGTGGCAGCTCTCAATCAATTTAGCACACATTTTTGCGAGCCTGGACGCACAATGTGCTCCAGCGCATTTATTCTATTAAATGCTACGTAACTCGGTGGCAAGTCACACAATGCAAGCCATCAAAATTCCCACTAAACTAGTTTTTGACATCCATTCTTTTCTTTTCCTTCTCCTTTCTCGTTTCATCTTTTGTGTGCCTGTTGCGTACATACGCTACAATGTTGCAGATTCTACTTTGCAAATGCACCGATTTGAGATACAATGTTGAAAGTAGTAAATCCTCACATTTGACTATACTATTTATCATGATTACATAGAGTGTTTGACGGCACACAGCTGGGAGTATACGTTATGCGAGAGTGTAGGGAGTGGTGCTGTAATAATTCCTGCTACAACTATGACAACTGATGATTAATGTTCAAAGTTAGAAGTTAGCAGAAGCAGCAAGCTTTACTTTGGCACTTTCTTTCAATAGAATATTCAGAGATTATTGAAAATAATTAATGGATAATGGAACATTTCTATGGTAGCTTTATCGACTCTTTCCAGTTCTCTTTCATGCGTTTACTGCTGTGAAAATGTTTAGTTTTTACGAACATTTTTAGGCATTTCATAATCGAAATCTAAATTTAAATTACTCAAATCTAAAAATAGCTGCCACAAGTGCATATAAATGCCATACATAAATAAGAATTTGCTGTGTTTTTGTATATTTTATAGACCTCTCTCTCTCTCTCGCATTTGGCTCTTTCCCTTCACTCAAGCAAACTCATTAAATAATTCACACACAAATGAGAGCTAAAACAGACGCCCCCGACCAGCACAATTGCCCAGACTCGTACTCGTATTCGCATTCGTACCACCCCTCCCCAATTGATTCGCTAAATAGCCAACATGTTGCGCTTTATGATACTATTTGCATTTTTCAACAACAACAACTGCAACTGCAGCAGCCACAGACAAAATTGCAACAAATTGGAATTGGCCGTTGCAATGTGGGTTGGGTTGGCCGCATGCCGCACACACACACAAATAAACACATGAAATGGTAGATGAGAGGAGAGGAGCAGCCGTAACAACAGGCAGAAAAGTCAATGCACTTTGCACACACACACGAGAAAGTGCAGCAAGAGCGATAGAGAGAGAGAGAGAGAGAGAGACCGTTAGATACAGCCATTTGTGTGCGTGCTTCGATTTTGCAATAATTTCGTTTTCATTTCAAATTGGAATTTCCATTGGAAACTCTCTGGGGAGGCGCAAACACACACACACACGCACACGCAGAGTGTGAGATCTAAAAATAGGATTCTGCAACGGAACTGCCAATTCCATCTAATCGGTTTCTGTTCTCTCACGCTTTGGGTTACAGTTAAATTTGTCTTGTGGCTTGCCATTCCTTTTAAATCCCTGTCTAGACGTAAATGCGCAATATGTTTTCTGTTGTCTGCCATTTAATACATTTACATTTGAAGAGAGAAAGCTTTTTGGGGGTTGTATTTTTTGGCACGTTTTCTTTGTCACAGACACTCAAGCATTTGTTGTCGTAGGTCAAAGTATGAGATGGGGGATGTAAGTGTGCGTCAGCAAAGGACGAGAGAGTGAGAAAGAGATGTGCAGCCAAAGAAGATGTCTGCTCAGAGCAGCTTTTAATCTGTTGCTCCTACTGTGGATTATCCCTATTGCATTTCCCTTTAATGTTTTATTTTTACCAACTCCCGCAATGCGCTTTGAGTCTACTACTCTTTTTCACTAAAAAAGTGCAGCAGAAAGTGCAAGTAAAGAGAGTGAGAGAGATGTCTTCAGCTGCCGATGCTGCTCTCTGCCAGATGCAGTTGCTCTCTCGCTCTCTGTCTGACTTGCTCTCTTGTGGCTGCACTGCTGCTGCTGTTGCAGTTGAAAGAGCTTTGGCAAAGAGAGTGCGCAAAATTATTGGAATAGCACAAAGAAAAGTGAATCGAGAAAGAGAGCGAACGGGCAAGAGAGTGAGAGACAGAGAGGTGGTGCTTTCAGCTCTGCTCTGCTATTGCGATTGTGTAAGTTTTACATGACACACACACACACACACAGGCAGACATTCCTCTGCCAAGATAAAGACAAAAACTTGTTTTATTTCTGCTATTTATTCTTGAATTCTGATTAAGCAATGGGAGGGGAGAGGAAACGTTGGGTGCCATAAGCTATTGTGGGGGTTGAGAGTTGGAGACCAACCCCTAGGCGAGCGTAATTAGAGCAGTTACAGCCCAAACTTTGCTCTGGTCTTCTGATGCTGCCGCTGCTACTGCTGCTGCAGTTATCAAAGCTCTCTGGGCTGCAGCAAAACTGCGCTGCTGCTGCACTCGTGTGCGTGTGTGTGACTGACCTATCTCAATGCAATAATGCTTGTCCGCTGCTTCTGTTACACACACACACACACACACCGCCAGACGGTGAAGCCTAAAGAGAGCGAGAAACAGAGAGAGAGAGATGGATGGCCAGACAGTTGTGCTCGTTTATCGTTTATTTGTTGTTGTTGTTGTTGTTGCTGCTGCTGCAAAGATTTGCATTTTACATTTACTGTACACTTCGCTCCCCCCACCCATTTAATAGACTTTACTTGTTTCACCCGCCCCGCTCCCGCTTTTGTTGTTCTCTCCCTTGCTTTAGTTGTTCTTTTTGTATTGTAATTTTAATGTTCGTTGCATTTTTTTTGAACACGAGTAAACTTGTTTGCTGCTGCTGCAGTAGTTGCAATTATTGCTAATCGTTTTTGCGTGTAATTTTTATGACCCAGCTAAATTCGCATATTGTTCATTGAATAGTTGGAACAGTTTATGACGTCAATTTCATGGCGGCTTTTGCTGTTGTTCTGCAATTTCTGATATCACAACAATCAAGAGCAAGAAAGAGAGGTGCAGAGCGATAAAGAGAGAACATGCTCGATGGTGAGAGAACCTTGCCTAGCTGCACTTTGATTGAGCAGACCACGCGGCAGCGGAAGTAAAACTGTACCATCGCTTGCACGCCCTTCTAGACGATTCTCTGGCTTCCAAAGAACAGAACAAAAATCTTCGCAAGTCCTTCCCATAAAGAACATAACCTTAAAGTATATTTAAATAGTTTTGTATACACATACAAGTACTAATAGTTCCCAAAATCTTATACTTTCAGTTCCCAGAGCCAATAACGAACAAACTGACAAGTAAGTTGAATACCCAAAAAAAAAACACCAAGAAAGTCTTCCACTCGACTGCTTTTTAGGCAAACAACTAATTTAAAATGTAGCGCCTTAAAAAGACAGGCGCCTAAAAAGATCAACAACAAAAAGGAATGCCATAAAAGAAGTGCCAACAAGTGGAAATTTACAAAGAAGAAATCGCAAAGAAAAAATATCAAAAATTACAAACACGCACTCACACAACAAATTATGCATGGCGTTCTTTTTTTTGCCTGCTACTTAAACAATTGAAATACTTTTTTTGGAGTGGCTTGGCTTTTCAAGAGAATGAATAGAAAATATACAAAAAATATGCTAAGTACTTTCATAAACAAATAATCATGAGTAATGAGAATTATGAGCAAAGGGGTCTGTATCTATGGGCTGGCTATGCGGGAGTAAATATCTGTGGCCGTGTCTGTTTTTTCTTGCTTTCGGTTGAGGAAACCACTTGACACTTTGAGTAGATGGGGGAAAAACACTTCGGATGGGTGAACCTCTTCTCGATATTCGTACTCTTATTATGCAAATGAGCCAAACTTTTTTTGTTTGCGCATGACCGACCTGCGGGGTATGTAATTGGTTGCTAATTGGAAAAATAAATGCAGAATCTACAATGAATGGTGCCAAATTAGCCGCCATCTCGTACGCAGGCGAATGACAGCGAACCATTTATAAAAGGTATAACGGTAACTGGTAAACCTTTTGGGCAGGTTAACACCTCACAGCCTTACGATGGTCGCTGGTGCTGGGTACCTGGTACAGCGTCCATTGGTCCAGACATTGGCCTGTGCACGAAAAGCCGCTTAAATCAGCAGCTCAATCAATCAGACACAAATTTCTGTTTAAATTAAGAATATTTCCTCTGGAACAGGGTTCCTTTTCGCCAAAAAGCCAACACAGTGGGCCGAAAGATGGTGAAAAAATGCAGAGAGCTGAAGGAAACGAACATAAATTGATTCAAAGTGTAAAATATAAACGAAATGGAATCCTTGCTGGTTTGTTTTTCATTCATTCGTAGATCCGTGGGGACCTTTTTGTATATTTTTAGTAATAATTTCATTGGTCCCACGGTTAGCTCGAAATGACAAATGTAAACTCTGCTCTTTGGTAAGGCACAAAGCAATCCGTTTCTCATTTATTCTGTATTTCTTTTAGAGCAAAATACATCCCATATACGAGTATATTCAGTTGGGAAATAAATTTGAACATCTCTTTTTTGTTGGCTGGAGGCTCGAGAGCGTCACGTCAGCGCCATGTACTGATCTTCACGCCAGATACATGGCGGGCACGAGGGTTGAGATTGGAGACACAGAGAACCTGGGGGATCGAGAACGGTTACCAGGTAGCACTGGGACAGTGGACCTGGGATCTGGCACCGACTCCGACTTAATGCAGTTCTCGCGGAATGCCTTTTTGATTGCATTTCATTAAGTCTTCTTCTGTTTTTATTTGTCGACGATTATTTGTTGCTGTTTTATTTTGAGTTTTTATTTCGGCTTTGCGGACATTTCAAAAATTTATGCACACTTGGCTGCCATTTTGAGCTTGTTAATTTTACTTTATTTTTTCTTGTATTCTTTGATTTCTTTGGCATTGCTCTTTTTGGTTTGAAGTTTTTTTTTTAAATTTTTTTGTTCGGTTCTGCTTTGGTGTTTTTTACCTTTTTCAGAGTTTTAACAAGCGCCGTCAAAAAGGAAGTTTTGCTTCGCGCATAATGGAAAGCAGCAAACAGGCAGCCGCACTGCTCCACAAGGAAATAAATAAAATATATACAACACAGTCAAAGAGACAGTCAGAGGAGATACAAGAAATGCGAAATTCGAAAATGTTGTTTACTTGCGTGAGCAATGTGCAGGCCACAGATACCCTACAGCAGAAAATTGAGAGCAGAGTTCGACCGGGAATAAAATGAAGCTTTTAACCATTTTCCCTTCTTGTTTGGCTTTTTTCTACAACTTAATTTCATGCTGTTGCTTTGACAATATCTTTCAATCTTGCAGCAATACTTTTCTCCGCATAATCTGCTCAGATACTTATCCCCTAAGAGGAGCACTCGCATAACCACAGTAACCGAATGCCAATGGGATTTTAGCCTTTGTTGCAAAATGTTTCAAGTATACCTTTTTCTGTCATTGTTATTTTTTTGTTTTTCGGGAAGGAGGCCACACCCTTTTGTGCTGCCATGAATCAGGGGAGCCAAATATATGTGCATATTCCTACACGCTGCTCAGGGCATTTACATGCGTGTTCCACTTTAAAACCAACCCAACCCAAGGGAGAGAAAAAAAACCATATCCGCATTGAAATATAATTTGTATAATCCGCACACTCGAAATGTTTTACTGCTATAATTGTATTTCAGCAAATTACAAACCCAATTAATCAGAAAAATGCGACACATACAAATGAAATAAATAAGTTGAGTCATGAAATAATTCTCCCAATTGGCTTTGATACACAAATTAAAAGTTGTATTTTATGCCCACAAAGTTGTGAACTTTTTGATGTTGTTTTTATTCGTACGTCTAATATTTTGCTTACGCAAATCAAGTTCATGTTCTGGTTCAAATTTCAGTTCTCAATGTGAAGGTCAAAGTCAAAATACAAACACATAAACCCATGGCATAAGTTTGTATGTGTCTGATTGGTCAGCGAATTCGAGAGCCCTAGAGAAATAAACAGAACAGAATGACTCAATGACTGCTGGCGGCGGGAGAAATGGAATGCAGATAAACACATTAAATTTAATGAAATATAAATATAAACAAAGAGAATAAATGTACAACGAACTGAGGCATAAAATTAACCAAAATTCACAGACTTAAGTCTGCGATTTTTAAGCTTAGATTCCAGTTACCAAATCAGATCTTCTTCGCATCCTAAATTGTATAGAATTTCCTGTAGATTTATCTGTGGTTCTGCTCTGCCAAAAATGACCACTTAAATCTCTCTGCACAGATCCATCCATCTCAGATAGCAGAAGAACCACAAACAGCACAGCACAGCACAAACGCAGACAAGTTCTAAATTGTTTCTATGCTAAAAGTGAAATGTGGCCAAACCACTTTTTCCAAGCTCTTTCCACTTGGCTGATGCGACTCCAGCTACAGCAACAGCAACAGCTCCAGCTCCAGCTCCATCTACGACTTAAACTTGGACTTGGATCTGGCAGAAAAGAGCGGGCAAGGCAGAGGCATCTGTGGACTGGTTGGGGTCTGGTCTGCAATTTACTTTCAATGCCGCTTCTGGCCATTGTTCAGGCTTTCTTCTGTGGCTGTAGCTGTAGCTGTAGCTGTAGCTGTAGCTGTGGTTGTGGCTTTTGCACTTGTTTGTGCCTGCTGCTGTCAGCGTCTAGTCAACGCGTTGCCCGCGTGTCTGGTTTTGTTGCATGTTGGCATGCAGCAGCCACAGCCACAGCCACAGCCACTGAGCTGCTTGGTATGCAATTTGCAATAGTTGCGCTTGCGCAATTCAAATGCACACCATCAAGAAACACACACACACACACACACACACGCACACACACACACACACAATACATAACTCAGTTACGTAGTCGGCAGTGGCGGAAGGCGGAAGAGCGGAAAGCGGAGCAGCGGGAAGCGACATGTTGCAAGTTGCTTAGAAAACCGGAAAATCAACACGCATTGAGCAAAGAAACAAAATTACACACCGCAAGCCACCCGCCACCCCATGGCAGGCCTCAGCCATGGGATTCTACTTACACTGGACCACAAAATATGGGTCCTTAGTGGGAGGTTTTTTTGGGGTTGAAGGCGGAATGAAAGAAGAAGTTTTGGGCAAGTTTTTCGGGGCATAAATAACATAATAACTTTTATTATTTATTGCTGCCAAGATCCTTCAGTTTTCCATCTAATTAATGCCCAAAAAATGATCCGTGTTGTGTGGTGTAAAACAAGTCGTAGATTTTCTCACATTTTGCTCAATTGAAATGGAAACCTCTGGCTCAATCTACATATCGATGTATCCGCTGTGTTCCCCCGCTCTCCACCTAGAAATGTATCCGCCAGCCAGCCAGCCAGCAATCTGCAAGCGATAGTATCGTAAATGGGCATGGCTTAATTGCATTTATTATGATTGACACTGATAAATCGGCCATCAGCTGGCCGTCAGCTGTGAACACTTGCAGCAATTTGTACAATTAACCATCCATCAAGCCAAATTAAAGCCAATAGATGTTCTAACACTTATGTAACCAAGAACCAGACCCCAGACCCCAGACCCAAGCCATACAATAGTTCACAGAGAGCCCCCATGGCTGCCCTGATGCCCTGTTCGGCGGCGGGTTCAATGTGCCTTTGCTGCAACTAAAACTGGTAACTGCAGTAGTTTTAACCTCAGACTCGGACAGAGACTCGACTCCTTGCCTTAGCTCTCAGGGATAAGCTGAAGCAACTCTCTCCTCTGCCTGCCTCTCTCGCCCTGTTGCTAGAGATTGCTTTGACGATGGCCAGAGCGATAAGTGGCGGCCTGAGTACTAAAGTACTCGCTTTGTTGTGGCCATCTACGTCACCTTACACTTACCTGACCATCATCTTGTAGACTGTGTGAAGGAAAAGATAAGAAAATCAGATAAGCAGAGAGAAGGAGATCCAGATAGAGGCAGCACTAGGACAAAGTGGCAAGGGGAAATAGTAAAAAGTAAATGCAGTTTGCTTTCAACTAAAAATAAATATATTCAAATGTATTTTTGCACTTAAAATTGATAATAATAATACTACATTTATGGTAAATATTTTAAATCTAAATTTGAAACATTTTACTTTGCGAATTTCTCAATTTAAATATGAAAATTATGTCATTATAATTTGCAGTTATTTTCGGCTCTATTTTCCCTCAGTGTAGCTACGTCACTTGTCGTTTGTCTTAGAAATTATTCGAAAATGTAGAATGAAGTTTGTATGCTGCAGAATATATGCTAACCAATTTCGTTCAGCTTCTTTGAGATATATTTCTGTAGAGAAATTACCTTCTCCGATTTATCTGCCACATCTATGATCTTTCATGCTTCCCACTCTATGAACGTCTTGATCGCATTACCACATCAAAAATGCTAATTAAGCACGTGCTCTGGCCATTCCCGAGATCCCTAATTGTGCATAAATAAATACGAGCAAAAGGCAATACATTCCAGAGGCACCACACAAACCGCAGCAACAAAGTACAGTAAATACTGTGTGTATATTTCAACCAGAAAACAGAAAACAGAAATCAAAGAGCGCAAAATGCGCAATAAATAAAATAAAAAAGGCGAAGTAGGAAAACCATCAGAGCCAGAGTCAAGGCCAAAGTTTATGACGCCCCTGCCTTTAGCCCCATGGCTGCACCACTCTCTGCACATACACTCAAAGAAATTTCACTTTCCTTATCAGCGAGGTCGCCTCTGCCCACTGATAAGATTCGCGGAGTGCAGGAGGCACACTGCCTGCGATTGCGATTGCAATGCGACGGAAAGTGAAATTAAATACAGTCACAAAACCCCCCCACACACGCACACACACAAGGCAGAAATTGGTGAAATTTAGAAACAACTTTTTTTTTTGGGCGAATATTTGACATTGAAATATTTTTTGCATGAAAACAACAAAAAAGAAAACGGCAAAGCAACGAGAGATACGAACCGAATGGGACTCGGGCCGCAAACTGTTTTAATATTTGCACAGCAAATGCGTATTTGCGGTGCATAATTATAAGAACACTTCAGACACTTATCTAAATGAAAGGAAAATATTTTAATGGCAAATGAAAGACTTTGTGGCAGGTAATTCAGGGAAAATCCAAGCAGTTCCGTGTAAAAGTGCCTAAAAAAGGGAAAGAAATTTCTTCTAAATATTCAGATGTACAAACGTGCGACATAATCACTAAACGCGAACATGAATGAATCAAATCTAAATATAATCTAATTCGTATTTAATGCTTATCAGACTCAACCTTGAATTCTCTTGTCTTAGCTGCTGCCCCATAAACATTTTCACTATCAAATTTGCCAAAAATACATACCAGTACATACACATGCACATTAATTGCCTGCCATTCGCCTAACATTTTGTCGCGTGCTGTACATATGTACGACTGCGTTTTTAATGCCATTTCCAGGCAGTCCTCCTCCAGTGCACACACATCCATGCATATGTCCGTGTGTGCGTGAAGCTGATAAGCTGTGCTGCTGAACCTCCGCTCACCCCTCACTCCTGTGCTCTATATACTTCCTCTTTTTTTTGTGCAGTCTCTTCGTGGAATTTCTTTTGCTTTAGTTTCATTTCATTTTCCAATGCTCGCGGTTCTGCGATTCCCATTGGAGAATAATTATTTATTTGATTATTTTTTAATAACAAAAAGTGAGCTCATTGCTCATTACTTCAAAGTGGAATGTTGTGCCAGAAAACCAAAGGATAAAAGCTGGCATTACTCATTCAAATCTAATCTGACACTAATCAGAAGTTTTGCCATGCAGTTTTCTGGCTACAAATAAAGCCTTTTAATTCTGATATAATTTGTTAAGATCTTACCATTGTGCAGCAAGTTCACCATGGCTAAAATATGCTAAAATAAAATGTTTTTTTAGTTTTAAAAACATATTTTTAAATATATAATAATCATTTTTGTATGTAAATTTAAATGAAAAACTTGATCCGAACACTTTGTTTGCTGTTTGTTGTGCACATTTTATTGCATAAAAAAAGGCGCTTTCAAATTAAAGTGAAAACAAGTCAAAGAGCGATCGTTTCTCCCTCAACCCAACTGCATAAAGCCAGCAACTAATTGCAGAATTTGGCTCTCTCTCCCACAGATAAGCACTGCCATATTGCAACAAAGAGCATCTACAAAAAAAAGGGAAATAAAAAACTGATATAAAGAGCACTCAAACCATATATCAACAGAGCAAACCAACTACCTCGATTGCTGCTTGGCTGCCAGCCAAATAAATAAAAAATAAAAGAAAATAAACACACACAAAAAATAGTGTTAAATCGAATGAGGAATCGTAAGCCCAGTGAATGCACAGCGCCAATGTAGGGTGGGGAAAAATGGAACAGGCAATAACCAGCAGCAGCAGGACCACTTAAAGGACAAAGGGCCAAGGACCAAGTACAGTTTTGCATAGAGAACGGCACAAACGCGACGCCCACTCCCCACTCACAGACGCACTCGATCCAAAAGGAACTCCAGTGGCAAGCAGATCTCTCGCCTTGAGGCAGAATGAAGAGCAACGGGGATGTGGAGGCGGCAACGCCACAGCCTGTGGCAGCAACAAAGGCCAGCAATGGCCACAGTCAGAGCAATGGCAATGGCAATGGCTACCATCAGAATGGAGGGGGTGGCGGAGGCAGACGTGACTCCACGCAGGCCTTTACGCCGCTCCTCGCTCAGCACAATCAAACGAACGGCGAGGGACTGGCCAACACGGGGCCCACAGCCGGACAGACCACGCCCACCGGCAACACCGTGCTGTACGAGAGCACGCCCAGCAACAACAACGAGTGGAAGGCCTCGGAGGACATCAACAACCTGAAGAACGGCCTTGGGGGCCTGCTGAGCAGCAACAACAACGGCACCGGCAACGGGCACAGTCTGCGCGAGAAGTATGCCCACGAGCAGGCGCCACTGACGGGCGGCTACAAGCTGCCAGCACGCTCCAGCGAGTCGGATGAGTCCGATGACTTTGACTCGGACCTCAACGGAGGCGCCGACGAGGGCTCCAGCTGCGGGCTCTTCGGCTGCCGTCCGCGCTGGGCGCGACGCTTCGCCTCGACGCACGTGTTCATGGTGGTGTTCCTCCTGGCGTACATCCTGCAGGGCATGTACATGACCTACTTCGTGTCGGTGATCACCACCATCGAGAAGCTCTTCCAGATCAAGTCCAAGACCACGGGCCTGCTGCTGAGTGCCAGCGAGATGGGCCAGATCTGCACGGCCATGCTGCTGACATATTTCGCGGGACGGGGACATCGTCCGCGGTGGATTGCCTGCGGCATGGTGCTCTTCTCCATTGCAGCCTTTGCCTGCGCGCTGCCGCACTTCATTTTCGGGGAGCAGCTGATGCACTCGAGCGTGATCCTGCAGCAGCAGCAGCAGCAGCAGCCCGCGCTGTCGGAGTCCTCGCTGCTGTGGCACAATGCCAGCCGCGAGCTGCTCAATCCGAATCTCTGCCATTTGGGCGGCAATGGCTCGCTGGCCGGCAGCGAGTGCAACGAGGAGCGACAGCTGGAGCAGGCCTCCCACTCGAAGATCACCGTCATCGTGCTCTGCATCTTCTTTGGCAGCTTGCTCAGCTCGGGCATTGGCCAGACGGCGGTGGCCACGCTGGGCATACCCTACATCGATGACAATGTCGGCAGCAAGCAGTCGCCCATGTACATGGCCGTCACCATTGGCATGCGCATCCTGGGACCCGCCTCCGGCTTCATCTTTGGCAGCTTCTGCACGCGCTGGTACGTGAACTTCTCGAATCCGGGCTTCGATGCCAGCGATCCGCGCTGGATTGGCGCCTGGTGGCTGGGCCCCGTGGCCATTGGCAGCCTCATGCTCTTGACCTCCATTGCCATGTTCTCGTTCCCCAAGCAGCTGCGCGGCAAGCAGCAGACGCAGGCACAGGCTGTAGCCGCTGCAGCAGCTGCAGCCGAAACGGAGGAGAAACCTAAGCTCAAAGGTGAGTGTGAAGAGTCCCTTAAAGATCATTAGCTGATGCATCCTGCTCTGTAGATTTCCCCAAGACAGTGCGCCGGCAGCTGAGCAACGATATATTGATGTTCCGCACTGCCTCGTGTGTGTTCCACTTGCTGCCCATTGCCGGGCTGTACACGTTCCTGCCCAAGTACCTGGAGACACAATTCCGACTGGCCACCTACGATGCCAACATGATTGCCGCCTTCTGTGGCATTCTGGTCATGGGCATTGGCATTGTCATCTCCGGGCTGTTCATTCTCAAGCGCAAGCCCACCGCTCAGGGTGTAGCCGCCTGGATAGCCTTCACCGCTTTGGTTTACTCCGCTGGCATGATCATTCTGATGTTCATTGGCTGCAGCATGGATGACTTTGCTGGCTACAAGGCAGGCACTGCCCACAGGTGAGAGTTGGGAACTTTTCTTAGAACTTTGGGCAGCTCTTAGTGATTTTTTGTGTCTCTCTCTCTCTCTCTCTCTTGCCAGTCCCGCTCTGATCGAGCCCACTTGCAGCGCAGCAATCAATTGTACCTGTGATAAGGAGAACTTTGCACCGATCTGTGCCGATGGTACAATGTATATATCGGCCTGCCATGCCGGCTGCAGCACCAGCTCGCTGCGGCCCAGCGATAATCGCACACTCTACTCGGATTGTGCTTGCATTCCAGATGGTAAATCTCAAACAAGAATATATTTTATTTTACGCTAATGGATGATAATCTTTGCAGCTGCGGAGGCGGTCAACGGTTACTGTGATAATAACTGCAAGAACTTCATCTACTTTATATTGATCTTTGCCATTTGTGTATTTATGCATTCCACCTCCGAGGTGGGCAGCATGCTGCTCGTCATGCGCTGCACACATCCCAAAGGTGAGGCTCATATAATCCCTCAATCAATCCAAATTCAAGCCCAAGTTCTGCTCTACATTGCAGACAAAGCCATGGCCATGGGTGTCATACAGTCGGCCATTGGGCTATTTGGGAATGTCCCTTGTCCCATCATCTACGGCGCTGTGGTGGACTCTGCCTGCCTCATCTGGAAGTCGGTGTGTGGCAAGCATGGTGCTTGCTCGCTCTACGATGCGGATACCTTCAGGCATTATTTCTTAGGTGAGCAAAAGGAGACCGACCATTCAGCAAAACGTACTTAACATTATTTAATCTTTAAACTCTCTTGCTCTGGCAGGCATCACGGCTGGCATTATGTTTCTGGCTTTTCTCATGGATCTGGTGGTGTGGCGCAAGGCGCATCGCATTGACATTGCACCCGAGGATCCACAGGAGGGTGGTGCAGCAACGGCCAATGGCCGCTCCCTGGATGTGTCCGAGTCAAAGCAACCCATTAGCCCGGCGCCAGACACCACTGTTTAGATCTGGGATCGAAATGGGAACAGGACGGGACACAGACACAAGCATTGCAGGAAACTCTGCAAGATTTCCAATAAACGTTAAACCTTAATTGTTAATTAGTTATCATTTTGTCTAGTTGTTTAGCCTAGTGCAAGAGTTATGTAATTAGTTATACCCTCCACCCCTCTACCCTACTCTATCCCATATACTCGTAGGAATTATGGTAAACGATTTTGAAATCTGTGTAAATCTCAACGTTATAGTCGAAAAATGGATCGAAGCAAATAATAATCTAATTGTAGCAAACACTATCGAGATGCTATCGATATAATGATCGAAGATCGATAGCCAAAATGGCCACAAACAAAAAACGAGATAAATCTACTCTATAAATTGTATGTATAACTGATGATGTATGATGTATGTTTTATACTTATATTTGTATGTGTAATTACGCGTTATATACTAGACATTTACATACATATACATTGATGTACATTTATGCATGTATGTAATTGCAACCTATCTGTGGTAGTTAAATTTTAGTTAAAATTCAAATTAAATGTCTAAGTTTGTCATAAAACAGCAGCAGCAACAAGAATATACGAAAAGAAATTAAATGCAAAACTATATACACACAAATAATTTGCAGTGTGAGTGAGTATTATTAAGGCAAGTGTCTGCAAGAGAGACTACAAGATGGATCAGTTCCTGCTGTCCCTGCTGCTCATTCTCCACACCATTTGTGGGCATCTTTTACCTGTCCATTCCATTCCCAAAAATTCTTCTATAACTTCTTGGCACTCCCCGAAAACTACATGAAAACGCTGCCCACATTTTGTATACCAAAAAAGTTTTATATTTTTTTGATTTAATTATAACAATTTTCAATATTTAAAAAATGCTTAAACATTTGCGGATGCCATGCCGCCTTTCGCCTAACAAATTGTGTCATACAGAAACGATAAAAGTGGAAAAATGTTTGGGCTATTAGATGGAGAGGCTCTCGCTCTCTCTGTAGTACAACGAAAACAGTATGGGTGCGTAGGGACAACTTGGTCCCCTAAGTAATGAAAAATAAAGTCATGTCAAAAATCAGCTATCGGGCGACCAGAGCTTAAAGGTTCGATCAAATGATGTGGTGGCTATATACTGCGAATTGGGTGATATATCCACGGATATGACCTTGTTGTCGTGGCCCTGCAGCGTCTTGAGCGGCTGCCAGGTCTTGTTGGACCAGATTTTGGTGGTCGAGTCGTAGGAGCAGGTGACCAGAAAGCTGCCACAGTCCTGCTGGTACTTGACATCCGCTATGAGATTGGTGTGCGCGGGAATGGTGTAGACGGGCTGTCGTCTTCGCAGATCCCAGATCTTGCATGTGTTGTCCTGCGATCCGGTGGCAATGTGGAATCCATTCGGCGAAAAGTCCACCCCAAAGACAGCGCCCAGGTGGCCTTCCAAAAACATGATGCAGCGTCCTGTGCGCAGATCCCAGACGCGACCGAAGGCGTCCAGGCCGCCTGTGACCAGTACACTGCCATCGGACTGGTAGGCCAGACAGTGCACCGGCTTGGCATGCCCCTCCTGATGCAGCACCTCCGTCTTCTGCTCCAGATCCCAGAGGCGCCAACTGGAGTCGTAGCAGGCGGTGGCCAGAAAGCGTCCAGATGGATGGAACGCCACCTTGGACACCCGATGCGGCATGTGGCCTGTGATGTCGGCAATTGACTCCTCGTTGTTGAAGCCCCACAGCTTGACGGCGCCGTCGTGGCCACCGGAGGCCATGGCCACCACATTCTCCTCATCCGCCTTGACGCCCGGCCGCAGGGCCACGCCACCGACATAGCTGGCGTGGCCACGCAGCGTCTGCTTCAGCTCACAGTCGGGTACGCTCCACAGCTTGCAGAGGCCCGACCACGATGAGGTCAGCAGCAGCGTGGAGTCCTGGCTGAAGGCGGCACCGCTCACGGGCCGCGTGTCGCCCACTTGCGAGCAGAGTGGGGCCAGAGACTGAAGCTTCTTCTGCATCTCCACCATGCGACCAGCCCGCGTGGCACTGGGCACATCGAGCGCCTCTTGCGCACGCATCAGGCGATCGCGGGCACGCGGCAGCGAGTAGTCGGCCAGCCAGAGGCGTGATATCCGCAGTGTCTCGGGTCCCTCGTGGTACCATGTGGCCTCCTGTTCGCGCTGCTGCATCTTGCGCTCCTCCTCCTCGGACTTCTTGTTGAGCGCATTGTCGCCGAGATTGGCCAGCAGCTCCTTGAGGCGGCGTCGCCTCTCCGCCGGACCCTCGCCGAAAAAGCAAATCGGCTCGTTCAGCTGCCGGAGATTGCTCTTGATCTCCGAGTCGTCCGTGGACACGTTTATCTGTCGGGCTCGCTTCTTGCGCTCGAACTCTTCCAGGAGCGCCACCTTGTCGCGCTCCATCTCCGTCTCCAGATCGAAGTAGTCATCGTTGATTTTGTTGGCCAACGAGGCCGCCGTGGGTGGTGGGAGGCTGGCTTTTGTGTTGCTTACCTTCTTGCTGGGCTCCTCGTAATCCTCATCCGATTCAATGTCCTCCAGCTGGGCAGGGGTTGCTGTGGTCGCTGGAGGAGCCGACCCCGCCCCAGATGTTTGGGCCGGCGTTGTGCCCGAGGCGGCTGTGGTTGTTGTTGCTGCTGTTGCCCCAGACGACGCGCCACCGGCATTTTGCCGCTTGCGCTCCGTCTCCTCCAGCGAGCCGTAGTGAATGGTACGAGGCCGTTTAATGTATTGTATATCGTCATCATCGGACATTATATGCTCCTAATCGAAAAGAATTAATTTTAAACTAAAATTTCGCCGAAAAACGAAAAGAAACAACAAAAATATCTATCAATGAAAACGTTTTTGGGGTAGTGTGACCGCGGATCTATAAAATATGCCGTAATATACCGATTTGTAGGATGAGTGTTGGGTAGCGCAACAGGGGATGGAATCAGTGGTGAAAAACAAGTGTGACCTACAATTTTCGATGTTATCGCGGTCTTTTCACCTCTATAAAAAAGCTATGCACCACTTTAATGCACTTTTGCTGCTGGCAAGACTGAAATGCATATTCGGTATATTTGTGATGGTATATTTTCGTAGATAACTCCGCGGTCACACTGCCAGCACACACAGAAAATATATTTCCAGGGGTAAAAAGAATTGAAAATTTTATATTTTCAACATACAATCCCTTTGAATTCGCTGTCGAAAGTGTAATTTAGACGGGAACATTCAGGATGAGCGCACCGAGCAATAAAATGTCGGCAACGGATCAGATGCGAGCAATGCTGGACCAGTTGATGGGCACCACCCGTAACGGGGACGAGCGACAGCTGAAGTTTTCGGACACACGCGTCTGCAAGTCGTTCCTGCTGGACTGCTGCCCCCACGACATACTGGCATCCACACGCATGGATCTCGGTGAGTGTCCCAAAGTGCATGATCTGGCTTTTCGTGCAGATTACGAGAGTGCGGCCAAGTCGCGTGACTTCTACTACGACATCGAGGCCATGGAGCATCTGCAGGCGTTCATTGCGGACTGCGACCGACGCACAGACTCTGCCAAGCAGCGGCTGAAGGAGACGCAGGAGGAGCTGACCGCCGAGGTGGCCGAGAAGGCCAATGCCGTCCACGCCCTGGCCGAGGAGATTGGCAAGAAGCTGGCCAAAGCCGAGGCCCTGGGCGAGGCCGGTGAGGTGGAGGACAGCATGGAGTTGATGAAGGAGATCGACGAGCTGCGCAGCAAGAAGATCAAGGCCGAGCACGAGTACCGCACCTCAATGCCCGCCTCTACCTACCAGCAGCAGAAGCTGCGCGTCTGCGAGGTCTGCTCCGCCTACCTGGGCATCCACGACAACGACATCCGGCTGGCGGACCACTTTGGTGGTAAGTTGCACCTGGGCTTCCTCACCATTCGGGAGAAGCTGATCGAGCTGGAGAAGACCGCTGCCCCGCGCAAGGTGGAGCTGAAGCGCACGGGTAAGATACCAGATCGTGACGAGGAGGGCCGAGGCGGCAGAAATCGCTACTTTGTAGGTGGCCGAGAGCTGGACCGACGTTCCCGCGTGCATCGCTCACGTTCCAGGGAGCGCCAACGACAGCGAGAGTCGGAGCGCGGCGACCGGGACCGAGAGCGTGGCAACAGCAGCAGCAATGGCAAGGCCGAGGGCAGCACTGAGCGTTCCACCAAGGACGCTCCAGAGGGACCAGATCGAGGCAGTGGCGGCGGTGGACAGCGCGGCGGACGCGACAACGATCGCATCAATCGCAACAATGACGGCCGCGACCATCGTGACCGAGAGCGCGATGGACGACGGGACAGGGATCGTCACATGCGCAACGATCGTGGACGCTTTGGTGGCGGCGGCGGTGGAGGAGGAGGCGGCGGCGGCGGCGATCGCAGGGATGACAGGCGTCGTTCTCGTTCTAGAGATCGATCGCCGCGTGGCGAGAGGCGCAACTACAATCATTTCGCTGGCAACAATCACAACAACAATCATGGCAGCAGCAGCAACAACAATCACCACAACAACAACAACAACAGAAGGCGATCCTACTCGAGGGAGCGCTACCGCCGTTAGGACAGTTCCCCCACCCTGCGCACGTACGTAGCAATAATCCGAAAACAGAAACAGCAAAAAAAAAAAACAGTCACTACAATCTGAAACTAAGAGAAAAACTCTGAACTAAATAGCAACAAATACCACAAAATATTGAATTAACGAAGAGCCAGCACATCCAGAACAGACGTGTGGGAACGATGAACTTTACATATTTGTATATTGTTAATAATCTCTTATTTTTGATCTTAGTCTCGCAACCACTTAAGACCGAATAAAGCCTAAGATCTGTTAACCGCAAAAACCCCAAAAATGCAATCCAAAAAAATATATAAAAACGAATCCCGACCGAAAGCGAGAGAGAAGCATACATATAAATGAGATTTGATAGTCCCCTCGATCCCTCGTTGAGAGAGGTTTTTGGTATGTAGAGATAAAACCCAAATGTAGAAGAACCAAACCCCTCCAACCTACACCCCACAAGAACGAAAACCACACGCAGTGTTGCCAATTGTAGTATAAACGAATATTTGATGTTGTCTGTAGAATCACATATAGAACTGGGAGAGAAGAGCTCCGTGAACTGTCCGAACTGCCAAGAGAGAGAGAGAGAGAGAGAGCCATTCCTTAAATTGAACTAAAAATGTTACTGATAATATAAAGGATAGATAAATATTTATGAATAAGCTGTAAAGGAGGGACCTTTTTATATACTAGTTGGTAACACTGTAAGAACCAACCCATTCGACTCGTATTATACTCGTAATATTCCCCCAGCTCTTAGCTCTCTATTCCCATCTCTCTTTATTGATTCCAACCGAGGCGAATCGCTGTACGAGCTTTCTGGGGTAAGCCTCAACCATATATAAACAACAACAACAACAAACTCTTTTTCTCTATCTGTAATTCTTCTCTACTTGAAGTTCCAACAATTTTGCAGCCCACACTCAGCGTTGCTTTTGGGTACGTATTGAGTAAATAAATATATGCAGCAGAAGTACGTCCCACGTCTAGCATTAACGTTAGTGTTGTCTTGGCAGATACATTTATCCTCGTTCGTTCGTACATAGTTAATATAATCAATCCAGATAATCCAAATAATCCAATACGATAGCTTTGGGTACGTATCTACTCCGGCCGTTGAGCGTGAGAAAGGGTTTCTCCCTTGTGTTCTGTATTTCGTTTCGTTTTCCGTTGGGTACGTATTAACGTTAGAGAATTGATATATGCTAAAGATCTAGAAGATCGCAGCTCTGAGTGGTACGTATGTATACTGTATAATATTTATATATACAAAAATACTCAACCCAAAGCAGACAGACAGCAGTCTATGTAGGGGTTGTCGTATCGGAGTTGCAGTTCCCAACGTACGTATTCCCTTCACTCTACTCTCATATTCTCTCTCAACCGAAAAGCAAAACAAAAACTAAGAAAAACCCAAATGAAAATATGTATTCTTTTTACCATAAACTCTCGTAGCGGTTTAGAGGAGTTTTTTAACATACAATAATCACGAATTTCTCTATGGTCTGCACTGATCTGATCTGCTCTGCAAAATGCCAGCCATCTGTGAGTATTCGGGTCGTCAACTACACAACAAAAAACTAAAAACAAAAAACTACAATAACTATAATATAATATAGCAAACACTATAATCAATATACAAATATCCAATTATTGTTCGGCCTGGGTCTGGGCTTTTCTGCTAACGTTTTCGTTCGTTCCGTTTCTTTCGACAGCCAAGGATTTGTAGTGGGATTATTGTGAGAGAGGGAGCTACAATATGTATGTATGTATAACTAATATATATCCCATAACTCTTCGAGTACCGGGTATAAAAAGAGAGAGAGAGATTGTTTGTGTTTTCGCCTAATTTATCAGTGGGTAAGAATTTATCAATCAATCACAAAAATAAAAATCGCTAACTCCATTTTCTATCTGATCTGTCTTATACATTTGTCTCTTACTTATTACCCCAATCCAATGCCTATTGTTTTTATCTACTCTTAAGTGAAATATATACACACACACACACACACACACACACACAATCTTAAGTTATTCACACAAAAACACACTCAACGTCAAATCTATATTAACTTTTATCTTTATGAATCTAAGTGGATTGTAATAAAATTGCACTGGAATTATAGTGACATCGTCGGAGTTTTATTTTAGCTGTTGGAAATGCAATGGGAACTGATGCCTTCTACATATTTTCTTCTAGGAACCTGCGTGAGAGCATAAAACATATCGTGTAGAGATAAGCCAAATCCGTGGGATTTACCCTCTTTTGTATGCTTACCTGCACTCTTTTGAGATCTACTGTGTACTCTAGGTAGTGAACATCCGTCATAAAGGTGTGTTGAGCTATAAAATATGAAAAGTTTTGCCATACGTCTAGGTGAAGTTTGCATGTCTGATTTCAATTTGGAATCAGATCTACTTTGATGTTAGCTCAGGGAATTTTCGTGTAGAACTAGAAAATCATTAAAAAACCATCTGAATAATTTATCCATTCCGCCATTAATTAGCTCACTCCCCGAACTAATATTTACATGTATCTGAAATCTGTTCCACACTTTATTGAGTGACCGACCACATCTGTAATACCACCCAAGAAAAAATAAACACATGCGACGAGGCAGAATTTTGTTTCTTCCATGAGAAGGCTTCTCGGTGTTGTTTGTATTTTAAATATTGCTGTTTAGGTCTGAAAGGGCTTTTGCTTTTCAGTTTGGTGTTGTTGTTGTTGTTTTTTTGTATATATCTTTTGCGTTTTTTTGATTTGTTTTGTTTTTGTTTTCTTGTTTCTGCTTAATTTTGAGTTTTCCAAAAGAGAATTTCTGTACAATTTGTGTTTGTCTTTTCGTTTATGTATAGATATATATACGATACGTATTTAAAATTAGGTCTTCATTCTTGTATGTTTAACAATTTCAATTGGCCCGAAAGATAAATTTTAAATATTTCTTTTTTACAATTTTAAAGCGTTTTCGAGTGCCCTCCCAAAAAGTGCCTGGATTGTTTTTAGACATTTTTGGTGTTTGGTTTCTGGGTTGTTCTCTGTACTGTTGTTGATGTTGTTTTGTTGATTGGAAAACCTTCTCAAATGCTCCCAACGCTTCTCCACTTTGTACATCCTTGGTTCAAGATCTTGTTTCTCGTGTCTTGACTCTCCTAACACCTAACTCAAAACAGTCGTTGCGGACGGGGGGGGGGCTTGGGGCTGTGGGGGCGTCCGGCTATAACTCTCAGTTACACACTATCACTATAATGCATGGAAATCTAGGAAATTGAATTTGCTCTTGATGATCATCAACATGAATGGACTTTAGAAACTAATTTAATTTAATTACTATTTATACAACAATTCATCTCGCTTAAGTGTTTAAGTTTAATTGTATTTTGTTGTTGGTTAAAAATTTTGAACTATTTGATTGGATTTAACTTGATATAAAATCGATCATCGATCTACACTTTAGAATTTACATTTAAATATTGCTGTTCGGTTTTTCTGCTGTTTAATTTGTGTTGGTTTTACTCTCTCCAGTATTCGATGGGTCAAAAATTATGCTCTCTCTCCGACGACGACGACGACGCATTATCGCTTATATAATAGATCTACTACGACAATATATAGAAAGTGTATCCTTTGTCTCTCTGTATGGTATAGTAGGGTATGGTCTGTGGTTTGTGGTTTTAACATTTTTCTTTTTAACTCTTGCGGGAATCTCTTACGAACTAACTTAGCTACTGATTTGATTTTATACTTGAATTTGTATTCTGCTTTTTGTATAGTACAATTAGTTGTTGATTTTAGTGCTTAAAATTAGACATTGAATTTGGCATTTATTGCGCACTCTGCTCCACTCTTCACAATAATTAACATATGATCTTTTCTATAGAATTGATTATTTACAAACGATTTGTTATGCTGAATATTTGACGTTTGAAGACCACTTTTAAAGGCTGTATGATGTATGGTGGGGAATGGGGTATGCACATAAAATTAAAGGGGCATTAAAATAGTTACTTAGTAAAATGAGTTCCCAAAGCTTTTGAAACTTGTTTTAAATGCTGGACTAGCTTTTCAGAACAAAGGGTGAAATAATCGAATTAAAGATTTACAAAAAATTAAAGTTAAAAGAAATAAACTTAATTATGTTGATAAAAGTGATAAGATTGGCAGCTGTTTTGATTAATTAAAGTGTTGTAAGGCAAAGAAAAGAATAATTACTAAAATATATAATATAGAAAGGGGGTGGGGGAGTGGTTTGGTGTGTGTAAACTTATCTTAAGTATCTATATGTATACGCGTCGTTGAACAAAATGTTGAAATCGAGTTAGATATGAGAGTTAAACAGATAGACAGATAGATAAAGAGAGAGAGAGAGGACTACTAAGAGCTAGATTCACAGGAAACTGATGGACTGATGGAACATCTCATCACAAAAGTGTTTGTGTGTGTGTGTGTGTGTGGATGAGTGTGTTTTGTGTAGTGTTGTTCTTGTTGATTGATTGATTTGATTGCTGTTGTTGTTGTTGATGTTGCTGTCGGTTATGTTGTTGTTTCAGTCCTTTGAGTGAATCGGTATCACATATTTATGTCCATACGGACTTTTGTACTTAATGCCACAATCACGATAGAATTTATCCGGTATACCTAAGTTACATAAATACAATTTGCCACAATTGTTCGTTGATGAAGGGGTTGCTGGTTTGGCAGTAGCTGCCACTGCTGCTGCCACAGCTGCTGCTGCTGCTGCAGCCGAAGATGTGCTCGGTAGGGGCGTTGGTGTAGCTGCAGCCGACGATGATGATGATGCTGTTGCTGCTGCTGCTGCTGCTGTTGATATGCCATTCAATGGTAGTATAGGTAATATAGAGTATTTGATAGCCACATCATTAATACCACACGGTGGCGGATCTATGGCAAGCACTGAGGCGCTGCAGAGACAAAGAGAGAGAGAGAGAGTAACCAATAAGTTTGTAGATCGTATCTCCCACCCGTAAGACTATTTACCGATTCAACCTGAGCCAATTCTTGATTCCATCCGATAAAGTAGCGGTGTTAGTCGATAATATCACAAGATCTGGCGTGGGCAAAGCTGCAAACAAACACAGGGAAAGGTAATGTATGCTTAAATTAGGAGTTTGTTAGTGCTTACCATCCACGGCATGGACTATGACATTGTCTGTGGCCTTAAATAAGGCAATCTCCACGCTTTGGCCCACCAGCTGCGCCTGCTCCACATACAGCAACACGGTCAGGCCGTGAGAGGCCAGCTGTCGACCCGTTGCGGCTCCAATGTTAATTGTTCTGCAGAAAGTCGGGATTAATGTTTTGATTTTTGGGGGGCTGCTCCCTTTGCTCACCTCATATTCTTGACGCCATCACAGATGATGGCTATCTTGGGCCACTGATGATTATTGGCCGGCGTCAGGCGTCTAGCACCGCCCAGCAGTGTGATGGCCAGGTCGCTGGCACCGCGCGCCAATATATCAATCTGACGCTGCAACGACAATCCCGACTTCTCGGCACACAACTCAATCTTGCTGCGCACAAATGCCGGTATGGTTGGTATGATCAGGCCGTCGTCAGTCACAAAGTCCTTGCTGCCATCAAAAATGCTCTCGATCTGTCGCAGCTGAAGCGGCTTGCTGGCCAGAATGTTCTCGTCGTGCCGATACTTTTGCTCCGGCTGATGATGATGCTTCACGGGTTGACGCGCCGCATCGGGCCGCGTCGACTCGATGTTCTCCCAAATGGCCTGTTTGTCGAACAGCGCCAGATTACCCTCAAAATCAAACTCCTCCTGCAGCAGTGGATCATCCGCCTCGCTGCCAAATGTCTGCCGCATGCTGCTCTCACGTCGCACTCTATTTCGCTTATTCTTGCCATTTCCATTTCCATTCCCGTTGCCATTTCCATTACTATTGGTGTAAGAGCCGTTTCCGTTGCCATTGCCATTTCCATTCCTTCTGCCGTTGCCATTTCCATTTCCATTACCGTAGCTGGAAGCTGCCTGCGGCTGTTTGTAGTAACCATCGCCGTTGCTGATGATATCGATGGGCCTGCTGCTGGCTGCCGCCGCTGCTGCCTCGCCACTGCCACTACTACCGTCCGCACTGCTGCTGCAGTAGCTCTCCCGATTGTTACCAATGTAGACAGCTGCAACAGCGGCCCCGAGCTTCACCTCCACCTTGGGCGGTATCATGTTGCCAAAGAATGCCGCCACACTATTCGGAGTCACCGACATTTGCTGTTGCTGCTGCTGCTGCTGCTGCTGCTGAGCGCTGGGCGCACGCGAGTTTTGCGGCGTTCTGTGGGGGAATGTCAAGAGAATTTCAAGATTAAAGTAAAGCAAAGCTAATGGAAAATAGCCCAGGCTTATCGTTTACACTACACTTTATGTAGGGGTATATTGGCTCTGCACAAGCCTGGGATCATTTATAAATTAAGAGCAAAAATAGTGGGCAGAAATGAGGAAACTAAAACGGGAATAAATCGTACCTCCTTGTACCATTGAGTCCATTCGCCTCCATGAGCTTTAGTTGGTGCATTTTATCGCTAAGCGTCGAAGTAGCTGCACTGCCAGCACCATTTCCACTTCCTTCTCCTCGCCCATAGCCATTCGCCTTGCCCCTGGATGCCAGTGGCAGATCCTGTTCTTGCTGCTGCTGCTGCTGCAATTGAAGTTGTTGTTGTTGTTTTTGTTGTTGTTGTTGCTGCTGCAACTGCTGCTGCTTGCCGAGAATATTGGAAAAGTGTGGCAACTTGACGGGCGTGGGCTTGTTCATCACCGTGGGCGTCGAGTGCGTTTCCACATCCTGATTGACCGGCTCGATGAGGTTGATGCTCCGTATGTCCGTGCACTTGAGCACCACCTCGGCGTTCTGCTTGCGCAACGGGACGCCATTGCGGAAGGCGCGCACGATGGTTATTTCCTCCGCGGATATTTGCTTGATCAGACCCTGGAAGACGCCCAAGACTTCGTCGCACGTAATGGACACCGCACAGCCGATCCAATCTTGATCTGTCAGACCCATGAAATAAGCTGTTTTTGTTGTAGTTGCTGTTGTAAGGCAATCGCGAAGCAATCGGTGGAGCTTTTGGGTTTTGGAAATTTCTCGTGTGCCTGCGTCTGCAGTTTTCAATATATGTATTTGGATTTTTGTCGAGGCTTTCTTTTTCGAGCCGTAGTTGTTGTTGTTTCGTTTCTTAATACGCAATTTCGCTCGCACTCACTCACTCACACAAACACGCACACCAACTACGCACCACGCCGACCCTGCGCTTCTTCTTCTCGTGGACAGGCCGTTGCTTTTTAAGTCCTTGCGGGAACACACACACAATTCAATTGGCAATTTTTCTTTTCGATGTTGTGCTGCTTCCTGCCGTACAAATGACCTCGATACTTTGATTAGGTTTTCTTTAAATGCACCCCACTCTCTCGCTAAACTTATTAGATTTTGTTTCTTTTAGATTTTCACTACAT
The DNA here is from genome assembly GCF_900245975.1 of Drosophila guanche. Classification (NCBI taxonomy): domain Eukaryota; kingdom Metazoa; phylum Arthropoda; class Insecta; order Diptera; family Drosophilidae; genus Drosophila; species Drosophila guanche. Next base: position 2,165,950 of record NW_022995754.1, read on the forward strand.
CGGTGTGGCTGTTTCTCGGAAGTAACGGAAATACCAATTTGCGAATATACTAACAAAAGATACCAATAAATTGTTGCGAATTTTTGAGAGACGATAACAATATGTTTATCTCGCTCACTCTGTCTGGCTGATTTGATTTAACTGAACCGAATGCACTATCATCTAATGGAATATTCTGGAACATTCTGTTGCTGATTTCTTCACTTGACGATGATGATGCGTCTTGAAGAGTGACAGCAATCGAAGTGAAAAACTAGAATGTTCCAGAGACCCAGTCACGAACGAACGACTACGAAAATAATTAATTAGAGTTTGTCTTGCAAGTAACTTAGTAGTAATCTGTCAGTGGGTAGTACTTTCACTACCTACGAACTAATACCAGTGCTACTGGAAATAGTATGTTGGTATTTTAATTTTTATGCACGCGTTTCAAGTAATTTCAGGTCATCTAAAGGCAGTCACACTGGACCACAGTTTCGTCGCCGTGCTAAATTCTTGTTTTTAATGTTTAATTGTGATTAAAATACTGAGCAGCAGAATAGCAACGACAGAAAACGCCCTTGATCGGATCAGAGCAATGTGAGCTGTGCCAAACAGCACGCGAATTATAACGCTGTGAAAAACGGGCCGTGCGAGGTGCCGACGAACATCGACCTGTGCCGTGTGAAAAGTGTACGTACGTGAGGATTTTCCGCACATAGTTGACTCAAAGCGAACAGACGGACACACACACAAGGGCATATTTACAGCATAAATCAAGCGATATTATAGTGCGGAGCTGTCACCACAGACAAGGCGGCGGTTACTGCTTGTGTGTGCCTGTGTGTGTTTGTTGAAGCAAAAGATAAACGTAAGTGGAAAACTTGGAAAATAGTTTTATTCTGACCATAAATGAAGGGCAGAGCGCGCCGGTCAGGTCCGACATGGCGTTGAACCCTTCGCGCTTGGCTAATTACGCCCGTAGCATGGCTTTTATGCTCTGCCTACCTTTTCTTCCCCCTTCTCTGTCATATGCACCCTCGCACACAAAGCTGACAGACAGAGATGGCATATAGCACAAGTACCGTTCCTCCATTGTGCACTTTGTGTATGGTGTCGGTCTTTGTTGTCTGCTCAGCTATGCTGCGCTCTCACTTTGGCCTTGCCGGCGCGTCTCAGCCTCCAAGTTATTGTCACCCGTTCACGCCCGTCTTTCTGGTCGGGCACTTTCGTGCCTTTTTTCGCTTAATTTGCACTTCCGCCACTCCTCACTCTCACCCACTCTCTCTCTTGCTCTCTTCCTCTCATTGCAGTTTCTTTTGTGAGCCATGTCGGCACGTTCCAGCGGTTCTGTGACCGCAATGTCCGCCGCTGCATCATCATCGTCGGCCGCAGCATCCGGAGGCGATGTGCCGCGCCCACCGCCGCGTCGCCGGGCCGCCTCTGTTGCAGGACAACAGCAGACGCGTCAAGAGTTTGGCAATGGACACACGCCACGTCGATCGTTGGCTGCAGTGGTAAGTCTGGAAGAATTGGGAGGAGAAGAAGGCCTGAAAGGGGATTTTGGTTGGCTTTATCGGACATGTGGCGAAATTTGAGTTTCTCTATTTATGGTGCTATTTTCATGGCTTATCTAATCTAGAGCTGGAGCTTGCCTAACGGTTAAGTAGTCTAGATGGCCCCAGTCCCTGCGTGCAGTAGAGCCACCTGTTGCACGCCCGTACATTCGGAGCTGCAGAAAACCCTTCTTGAAACCATTGTTTTAGGGCATCAAATCATCTCATGATAATCAACTGTTCTTGGGTGGCGTCTGGAATGTACTCCGTAATGGCTTTTCTTTTATTTACATTTCTCAGCCACTTGTGTAAACGAACAAATACGCACTTCGCCCCAAGATCTCAGACGCAGACACAACAATTAAACAGAAAATTCGTTTGTTTATTTGCTCAATTTTGGCGAAAGGGAAAGAGAAATGAATGGCACTTGGGAGCAGTCATCAACATCTTGAAATACAATTGAATGGATCAACAAAACTCTTGGCCAGCTCCTGTTAAATCAACTCGAGTACTGTGTGAACAGAGCAGTAGCTTACCCGCGCCATGTGCACGCGTATGGCATACAGAGCAATCAATGAAAATTAATGCTGCAAAGCAAATACCGTCTCGTTTAGCCAGTGCTTCACTTGCTTTCGTTTACTCAATGAGAGTGGGGGCAGAACAATTTGCAAGTTCTGTTTGCCGAACTTATTTTAAGGCTAGAGTGGGACAGACAGAGGGTAGGCTGCTTATCTTCATTAGTGGGCTCATCCCAACGGTTCTTTGGGAGCTGTTGCTGCCCTGTTTCCTCACACTCGCATGCTAATTGAGACGCGTCAAATGCCAACGTCACTTGGGGCAGGCACACCTGCCTACGTCACTGTCAGACGCCCCCCCCCCCCCCCCCCCCCCCCCCCAGGCACCAAGTGGCACTAATGGGGGCGCTTATCAGTCAACAGTAGAGTACTTATTTTTATCCGTTGCGTCAGCCCTGCCGCCAGAAGTCAAATGTCATTTTTAATTGATGCCTGGCTTCGAAATAATTGTTAGTAGAAGGGGGAATGCCCCTGCGCCATGCTACTCTGAAGATCAGAAATGCAGCGGCAGCAATGCACCAAACACACACCCTCATAAAAACACACATGTTCAAGAACAGCTGTTTTTGTTTTGTTTTGCTTTGGACACTTGTTCGCAGGCGGGAGCAGCAGCAACTGTCACTTTGAAAAGCTGTGAAAGCTTTAATCGGTTCAGTGTTGTAAAGTGGGAAAAGCGAATGCGGTATTTCAGGTCGCACTAGGTATATTTAAGTTGTGGGAATATCACAGAATTACACCTGCTTTCTTTTGCTACTGCTTAAAACCATGCTTAGAAATTCGTATTCCTGTAATCCCCTGCACAGGTGCTACTATTGGTCTACTTGTGCCACTAGTTCCTCTTTAAATAACGTTGTGGGAAGCAAATGAGTTATACGTCACATCTAAGTCATTCCATACATTTTTCGTCTTTCCGATCCTTGGTCACACTGTTTTTGGGGAGCTTGGGAGCTGAATTTTATTTTAGCTAGAACGCGAAAGCGCCAATTACGTGCAACGGCTGACGACAAGTCGGGGGAGTCCGACGTCACCTAGTTGTTGTTGTTGTGTTTGCACTTACACTAGCAGCACACACACGCGAACCGCGAACACCCCGCGAGGAAGGGAGAAATTCACGCAGAACATGTTTTTGCAATAGTGTTGGTGATTTGTTATTGTTGCTGCTTTTTTCCCCGTTAATAGTAGATAAATAGTGAATAATTGAATAATAAATACGTATATAAAGTGTTCATCGCCATGCACAAGAGATATCTACGTGTATATGCATATTAATGATTGCTAAAAAGTGTTAATTATATAAAGAAATAAATAAATATACGTCTCTGTACGTGTGTTGGTAAAAGCAACAGCTTCGTCGTGAAATAAGAATCAACGGGAGTCAGAGTCGTTGTCGCTGAGAGAGGGGCCCTCCACCCCCTGTCCCTTCATTCGAGTGGGAGGGGAAGCAAAGATTCAGTTTTTGCTCTCTTTTTTATGGGCCTCTATTAGTCATGCATGCCAAAAAGACTGGTGAATGTGCGAGTGTTGCCGAGTGTGTGGTGCCATGGGTGTGCTGCGACAGGGCCAAGGAAAACCTAATTCTGACCAGGCCAGACCCTTACCCTTTACCCGTGCTCCGCGTACCGAGCCAAGCAAATGCGGGATCGGCCTTACGTATACGCAATAAACGTAATAAAAACAAAACGGCAATTTGTTGGGAAACCTGTTCCTCACCTCTGCTCCGTCGCAGTAGCCGCTGCAGCTTGCAGCCAGCGTTGCTGTTGCAGCAGCATAAAAAGCATTCTGCATAAAAAAAGCTCGCCGCGGGAGACCAAAATAAATCTCGAGTGCGCCAAAAAAATAAACGAACAAACACAAAAGAAGCAAAGAAGAGAGAACAAAAATAGGAGTATATGAAATTCCTTTCGGCCAACTTGTTTTGTGCAGTTTAAACCGCCCCAAAGGAATTTTACCATATTTCTTTTATGATAGTCCCCGCTCCCTCACCTTAATACGGTTTATTGTTTGATTTGTAGTGTTGTGAAGAGGCGAGGCGTGCAAATAAATTAACACAAGCGCGAAATACAACAAAAAGGTAACAGAAACAGTAACGTAAACAAGAGCAGAAAGAGGAAGAACAAACAGCAGGAGAAGCAACAGCAAAAGAGGAGGTTGCAAATAAAGAAGATAGAAAACAAAAAATTAAAAGTTTAAATCAAAAATGGCTGAATCAACAACCACATCGCCGTCGGGGACGAGTGAAGATGGCCAGATCCATGGCTATAATAACAGTGATGTAAGTAGCAAAACGTTCGGAAGGGGGGGGGGGGGGGGGGGGGGGGGGGGGAGTACTGCTCTCTTCCTTTTCTCTATCTCTCATATCTCACATGCATAAGCATGCAAATGTGTGTGTGTGTGTGTTTGAGCTCAATTTGTTGAGTCGCTAATTGAGTCGCCTTTGAGCCGTAGCTCACGTGCCTCTCTCCTCCCCATCCCCTCAGCCACACTCTCACAATCATCTGTTGGCTCTCCAAAGATCTTCTTGTTGTTATTGTTGGAAAATCACTTGAACAGTTTTCCAGCTCAGGGTCAGTTTTTTGTGGGTGGGGTTCGTACCATAAATATAGGTATTGGAATATCACGATATGTCATTATATATGGGAATAAGCTCTCGAATGTGTTGTATCTAAATAAAATGTAAATAGTAGACGAGGTAGAGCTTGAAGCCTTTCCCATTAGCCTTAAATAAATATCAAATATTTATTATTTATTTTCATTCTTAAAATATTTGCCTACCCCACATGCCAATCGAATCATTGACCATGAACCCCCCTGGTCTTTTAATATCCAAAATTATACGCAACAATTTCGTGTTTATTCTTTAATTGTTGCTCTCATTCTATCTATCTCTCTCTCTCTCTCTCGATTGCTCTTTTGTAGCATTTGCATTTCCTAGGATGAGTGAAAATTGATTTTTTCGTCTGTGTCTCAATTTGAGTGGTTTGATGGATTCCATTCGATTCGCATCTAATCGAAATGGATGGCAACGGTTCAATTTGTGTAATGAATTTGCACTGACCTCCGAACCCCTGCACAATGTGACAACTGAGGGGCAGGCCAATCAATTAGGTTAATGGCGGCCCCCTATGCCTGAGGTTTACTTTTTTTCTTACCCACTTCAATGACCAAGGCAAGAGCTGAGAGCATAGAGAAGCTACCTCCCCCGCTCCGCCGCATTGAGTGCGCATTAAAATTACAATTGATATCAAATGTTGTTTTAATCTTTTGTTTGTCAAGTGTTTTATTATCTCAACGCTTCCCCATTTCCCATCTGCATTTCTGGCGACAAAATAAGCTAAAGAGAGAACCAGCAGCAGTAGCACCTTGAGACTCCACTCGTTCCGCTCACTCTCACTCTTGTGCGCGCTCTTATCAGCTTAAAGACCCGCAGAATGATTATTCACATATATATTTTTATAAGTCATTATTCATTCAGTTTTTCGCCAGAACAGGAAACTTTCACGAAAACTGAGTGTGGAAAAGTCAAGTCAAGGATGGAGGATTGATGGGGGGCGCAGGCACACGAGAGTTGGGGCACACGGGCGGGTACACACGAGCGTCACATGGTCATTCAAAATGCTAAATGTCAACGCTTTGGCCCTGATAATGAGTGGCAAACTTTCGTTTGTGGTGTGGCATTTATTGATAATCCAATTTTCGGCTACACGCTTGATGTCTGTTGTCTGATGGGAGAGCTGAGTAGGGAGAGAGAAAGTACACATTGCACATGGCATTCTACGAAAAGGATGGAAAGATGAAAAAGCCCAAGCTTAACATTTGGGTTTTCATATCCCCGGCGTGTGTCCCATGACTGATAACACAATGACTGATACGCTTTTATAGACCAATTGCCTGTTAATCAAATGTTTGCAGTAGCTTAACTGGAAAAACCTTAATTTGAACTCTCTTTAATTGCAACATGTGTCTGCGAAGCTGGCTTTACGACTGGCTCTTAGATTAATCTCCGCCTAAATCATATTTTAATGAATACTGCCTGTCAATCAGCGAAATTTTAATTAAAACATTAAACGACACTGTGGTCCATGTGTTTCGGCTAAGAGATACCCACTGAGCAGACTTAGTCACTTATTGAGGCACTAGGTGAAAAGTTGATTAAAGTTAAAGCCCAACAGGTGTCACCTACATTCAGAAATCGATCTTCCTGGGTGCTTTTTCCTGTTAAAAGCAAAGCAATGTTGCATTTCCCAGCTCGATTTCCAGCCCGATACCCACCTTCCTCCCTCGGTGTCCAGTCATTCTCTTTAATCATTTAGTGCTTGTGTCGCATTCTAATGCATAATACTATATACCCATCAGACAAAACACGCTAAAATGCAAGCTACGACAACCAGGTACAGCTGCTTAACCGCAATAACATTTTAAGCTAATTTCCCCCTCAGTACCAGATTTAATGTCTAAAAATCAATTTAATGCCAGCCAACGTTGCGGCTCAGTGCCTGTCAGTGTCCCGTAGCTACTCTGTATATTTGCAGCCAAGTTTCAGTTCCTACTGCCATTCCGGGGGAACACTGACAGCTGGAGGAAAGGCTATAGAAAGAGGAACGGCTGGCTGGCTGATTGAGGGATTACTCAAGTCCAGGGCCAGAGACCAAGTTCGCTTTGGATGATTGATTGGGCACTTGTCCGTGAACAGATAGGCGCAGTCCGCGACTGGGCAGTGGAAATGGGTTCCTGCTGGAACCCCTGAAACTAGCACCCCCTTAACGAAACACATTCTAAAAGCGCCACTAAGGACAGCTGTTAGCCACCTCCAGCCCTCCACTTTTATTCGCATATTTAATTATTGCACAAGCGGGAAAAACCGCAGCTATATTTTATTTTAAAGGAAGACTAACGCCCCCCCGTGTTGCTGAAAATCAATATCGCGTAGTACTACTACGACAAGTTCATGGGAAACGCGGAACAGAAGCAGCAAACTACAAACCGAAACAGTAAAGAATAGTAAAACCACACACAAAAAATATACATAGCTGTAGTTCCCTTTCCACCAGAGATACAGAGAGAGAGAGAGAGAGAGAGCGTGTACGAAATGGCACATGTAAAAATAGTCAAACTAGACGGGGCGGGGAAAAAGGCGAGAGGCTAGAGAAAATCTACACAAAAAAAAGAGAAAAAATAATATATACAAACCTCCGTCAGGGTCATAGAGCTCCAGAGCCCAGCCGCAACATGCGAGTGCCTCTGATATGTGATATGGAATGTGGCATGGGGCAAGGGGCATGCGGGGTATATGGCGCCGTCTGGTCAGTCACAGCCCCTTACCACAGCCATAGCGAAGGGGGAACCAGAGTGAGTTTGCTCTTCACTTTATAAACAATGCTGGCCAAATTGAATATTCCATGGGGTAAAAGCCTTTTAATGGATACAAGTGTTGGGCCACGCCAGCACTCCAGCAGACAGTGGCTGGATAGAGCTGGGTTTGTGTTCTCCCGCTCGTAGGAATGCAGAAAGTTTTCCAGTACCAATTGGCGAGAGGGAACACAAATTGGGTGCCTAGGTGCTTGATGTGTGTGTGTGTGTGTGTGTGTGTGTGTGTGGTGTGACTTTGGGAATTGCAGAAAATAATAGATAAATAAATTCAAAGAATTCTTTCTAATGAAGAGCCGAAAGCTTGTAGGAATTAAAATCTCACATAAAAAGTTATTACCAACTGCAATTGCTGTGATTGTCGCTGTTTTAATTTCAAATAAGAGCAGGCGATGGGAAATTTCGGCACAGCCACAGACGTCGAGACCTTCGTGTCCTCTTTGGAATGGCAAATGCCAGCCGCAACACGAAGTAACCGCATTCCATGAGCCCTAAAATGAATCACACACACACAGAGCACACCGCACACACAATAGACAATTGCTTGCTGATGACTCTCTTGAACTTCTTGAAGCACAGACCCCTGCCACTTCAGCTGCGCTTGCCCCAGTGCGGTTGAATGTGTCAAGGTCATGGAAGGAAATTATCTAGCCATGAATGCGAGAACAATTATGTAGGCAAATGTATAATGCGAAAGGCATTACCGTAGCCAGTGCTGGCACACGTGTGGCGACACTACGACACCCAGTACTCCTGCAACTTCCAGGGTCAGATTTGGCGTCTGTCTTGGGCCTTCTGCTTGTGCTTCTCAGCCTCAAAGTTTGCTAAAAATTTCCATAAAAGAAGAGAAATTAGTGCATAAAATATACACATTAAACACACCCCTTCCCCCGCCGTGTCTCCTTCACTCATAAATATGCAAAAAAAAAGTGTCCGAAAGGCTGTGGCTCTGGGCTGTGGAATGCGCGGCGTATGCGTAATCACGGGGCATTAAGCATACGCCGCATAAGCCCTGGCTGCTGTTGGGCCTCCTGGCTTATTTACTTACAAAATTTTAACCAGACCACCACTCACACCTCTGACTGAGAGGAGTGCCTGCCACCTTTTGTGTGGCATTGAATTTTGTGACTCTGGCTATGCGTGCACAAGTATCTCATTTGCTTTCGTTCCTGGGCTAACATATACGCTAATTTTCCGCCTTGTTATACGCTTTTTATTTCATATTTTTTCTACACTTCTTTTACAGAACGATTCTGGCGACTCGTGTCATCTGCGTATAGTGGTGCTCAGCGGCCAGTCGCTGGCCAAGAAGGACATATTCGGCGCCAGGTGAGTGGGAGAAGCGTTTGCCATCAGGATTCAATTATAATTGATAAACTCTTCCACAGCGATCCATATGTCCGAATCGATTTGAACACAATCAATGGTGATATTAATATTGACTCGGTTTTAACAAAAACAAAAAAGAAGGTAAATCAAATTAGAGTTAATCCATAATGCCATTAACGCAATCAAAAACCCCCCACGTGACATGGCCAAAAATAATGTAGCGAAGAGCGGAGCGTCGCTGTAATCTTATCAGCTCCAGCACCTTCCTCATTCGCCATTCAGGGGAAGGTGCAATGCGATATCTAAGGGTGGAATTCGTAGGCCTTGATTGCCCCGATTAGAAATGTAAAGCCCACGCTCACGTCCGTTCCCCCTCTTATCTACCTATTTGTGTGTCTCTGCCGCCATTAGTCATGCAGTGAGCATACACAAATATCTTCACGTCTATCACTTAAATGTGTACAATGTGGTGTGTGTCCAAAGAGCGAACAAACCTCTTGAGATAACTAATTTGTAGATTGTTTATAGCTAGTCAGCATTTCATAATAGATATGAATATGCGATTGAGCAGAGATTTGAGATCAATTTTGAAGGTTAAATGGTTTGTTATTCGTTTGGAATTAATGCTTTTTGCTTTGCTGCTTGAATTGAGCTTGGGATCGAGGCACAGACCAATGAATGTTCTATAGGAAAATCCAGACATTATGTCTAAAGAATAATGAATAATAAATTAAAGAATTGTGTACCTGAAACGCCTACTTATATCAGCTCTCTCACACCTCTCTTCTCGTTTCTTCTTCCCCTAAAACAGACACTGAATCCATCCTGGAACGAGGAGTTCATATTCAGAGTAAGTTGTGACCCACATTAATAATTCCACACACTAATTAACTCTTGTTTTTTGACACCAGGTAAAGCCCTCTGAGCATAAGCTTGTCTTTCAAGTATTCGACGAGAATCGGCTGACACGCGACGACTTTCTGGGCATGGTCGAGCTAACGCTGGTCAATCTGCCCACGGAGCAGGAGGGCCGAACGATTGGCGACCAAGGCTACACTCTGCGTCCGCGCAGGTCAGTAGGGTATGTTTATTTCATTTGCCGTTTGATTTTGTTCCTTTAATTTCAGTTGATTTACACACAACTACAAAATATGTATAGTATATAGAGCCGTAGGCAAAATATATAGTTCAAAAATCCAAAAGGGTCCACCATGAAAGACAGATCATAAGGCAGAAATTTGTATACATAATTGATTGACCGATAGATCGATCGGTGAAGGAACTCTAAAAACTCACTCATTCCAGTCACTCCACTCTCTATTCAAAATTGTAGTCTGTAGTCTGTATTGTAGTGCCAGAGTTTTATGTAGTAGTCGCCGCCTGTCTTCGCCGCCTTGTTTATTGTTTAATGTGACGCCCCTTCCAATAACCTCACCCTTTCCATCACCCGTGCCAGTGGGCGGCATTGCACTTTTCGATTGCAAATGGCTAGTACATAGACAATATAATTTACAAAACATTTTCACGTAGTCGCTGTCGTCGTTGCAGCCCGTACACTCTCTCTCTCTCTCTCTTCCCTCACTCACTCACTCTCCCACTCAACCTTTAGATTAGACTAGAAGTGCGGTTCGAAACTGTAAGGCAAACTATACACAACTTGTAAACAAATTAGAGCCAAAGAGATAGTTGAATACTCTCAGATTTATCAAAAAATGTTGCTACTTTAAGCTTTAACCACACTTTGAGCATACGCGAAGCAATTGTTTCCTCGATTTCTTTGAGAGAACTCATCACTATTTGTTAATTGATAGGTTTATTCATTGAACTGATTGTTTATATTCTGCCTTGTCGCTGATTCGATATCAATTTCGTTTGAAATCTAAAGATAACGCCGCTTATTCAATGACCGATGGCTGATTGTGTTAGCTGGAATTATGCTATAAATATCATTAAATGCAGCTTCCATTGTTATTTGCCTTACCGTTTCGAAACGCACTGTGCTCTGGTGCTACTGTATAATTAGTACATACATATATATTTCCCCCCTGCCTTCCCCTAACTGGTATTTGTGTTTATTTTTAGTTAACGCTTTGTACAATTGATATTCTGTTATTTTGTACTTTCTTTTTTGTTTTGTTTTTAAACTGTGAATGTCTTTTTATCTGTGTAACTACTTGTGTATCTGTGTATCTGTGCCTGTGTATCAGTATCTGCTGTGTGCGGTGGGGGTGACGGTGTTCAATTTTGATTTGTAAATCATTTTAATTTTAATGCTTTTCGTGTGTATCTTCCGCAATAAACCAAAAAAAGCAGCGCCAAATCCCGCATCAAGGGCAATCTAAAGATTTATCACGCCTTCATACGCGAAACGCGCGAACAGAGCGAACCCTCGAGTAGCAACAGCGACGGGGAATGGGAGCATGTGGAGGCCACCAATGCCAGCGAAACGTCAGCACAGCCGGTAAGAAACTCTCTTTCTTCTTTTGCTAGAAATCAAACTGAATAAACTGAATTATTTGCAGCATCCGTTTCCTACTGGCGGCAATGATGCCCTGCCCGCTGGCTGGGAGGAGCGACAGGATGCCAATGGGCGCACATATTATGTGAATCACACGGCAAGGACAACGCAATGGGAGCGACCCACAGTGTAAGTCTGAAGAGGATATTAAATGTAGATTCCCTTTATTCACCTTTAAACCTATTGGCAGTTTGAATAGCAACAATGGCCAGTCCGCTGATCAGCTGGCCTCGGATTTCCAGCGACGTTTTCACATTAGCGTGGATGAAACGGAGACGGGACGTTCGACGGTAAGTGCAAATGCTGGAAACTGGCATACCCAGAGCCCAAGTTTAAGAGTTTAAGAGAAATGATATATATTTACTATAATTTATAACTATAACTATTTATATACACAACTGCATGTCTGTTGATAAGCAATTGATTTCGATTTTTCGTGCATGAATTTCACACACACACAAATCGCACTCAAAACTAACTCAATAACATACACAAACACCAAAACACACACATGAAATAGAGTGCCAGGAACGTGGCATCCTCGCTGGAGCCGCTGGCCAGTGAAGAGGAAGATCGTGCCAACGATGAGGCAAATCAAACCCCGTCCGAGTCCGAACTGGCGCCAGTTGTTGATCCACAGAATAATCAAACGAATTGTCTGCACTGCGGCGAGGCGCATGTAGAGGATGATAATGAGGAGGAGAATGTAGATTCGGATGCCGATGCGGAGGAGCCTGCCAGCTGTGATATACTCGATAGGAATTTGTACCTGAGACGCATATTTGTAATGGCAAAAAAGTGTTTTGTTTCGCTAGATTATTGTCTAATTAGTGAAGCTAGAAAGCCAGTTCAAAGTTCTCTTCATCCATTCACTTCATTTCGCTGCATTGATTCTTCCTGTAACTCCTGTAATTATATGTATTGCATGATTACCTCAGGATAACTCCAGTCGTAATAGTTTAGAGGATGAACAAACGCCAACCAATACGCCAGATGCGACCACACCAACCACCACAAATCCACCAACGATCCACAGCGAGAGCAATGGCAATGGGAATATTTTGAACCCCTTGGGCACAGACGATACGCCACAGGAGACAACCAGGTTAATATCCACTGTGGGCAGTGGCAGCATCCATCCCTCTCCACCCTCCAATTCCCTTTGTTGGTGTTGTCCCCCCGTGTTCCCCCCTCCGATCTGATCGCCCACTGACCAGTCTTTTATGTATTCAGTTTTGTTTACAATTCCCTGCGACATCCTGTCGCCGTTAGGCCACCCGAAATCTCATCCTCGAGTTTGCAAACCGATTTGCGTCCAGTGCGCCAGGCGCCCGACATTCCGGACATTGCCATGACCACAATTATGACACGTCGGGCCATCGACAACATGGCCTACAATCTGGGACGACACGAGCCGGAGCTCAACCAACAGCAGCAGCAGCAGCAGCGACGACGTCAACAAATGCAGTTGCACATACAGCAGCACCAGCAGCGGCAACAGCAGCAGAACAGACAATTGGTTAGCAAACATCTGCGCACTCCCGTCATTCATTCATAAATCATTCCCATGCGATCATCCACATTTATTTCACTTGTAGCCTGAAGTAGATCTTCGCCAGCAAAGACGCCGCCAGCAACAGCAGCAACAGCAGCTCCAATTACAGCTCCATCTACAGCCACATCCGCATTTGGTCAGGATCCATCCACCTTCACTCCAGTTTTTGTAGTTCAATGTGTCGTTCGTTTGTTTCGTTTTAGAACTCAACTAAATATCATATTAGCGCCGCAAAATTTGTCAAGTTAAAGTTTCTTTTTGGGTGATAAATTCTTCCTTTTAGCAGCCACATGGGGCGTGGGTTGTGTCAAGGAAGTTTTGGGCCATGGTTCGCCTGTAGCTGTACACCTGTGCTGTGTCTTGTATGTGTTCGCCTCTCTCAGTGTTTGTTGCATGTGGCATGCTGCAGAGTACTAAACCTCATAGCGCTTTTCTAACCTCGTTTGCATTTAATTTGTTTAACAATGTTTATCTTTATTTAATGTGCTTTCTTGCTGAGTGTTTTTGCTACCAACAAAAAATTATTGCAATTTGTGGAATTTACTTTTTAATTTTACCAAAAACACTTTTTTCTCTTCTGTTTCTTCCAAAACAATAAAAAAACAAAACATAATCAAAACTGCAACTGCAACTGCAACTGCAATGCATCCATATATACATACATATATATATATCAATATTATATAAATAATAATCAATGAATAGAATGAAGACACCGATCACACAGACAGCCACAATTCCTCAGAGATCTCAGCTCCGCCCACTCGACGCAATTCCGAGGAAGACAATTCGGCTGTGCCACCACAGGATCAAGTAAATTTTTAAAACTCTTTCTAAGCCCGCAAACATTCTGCCCTGGATAGTCGCCTCCCTTGTCTAGCCATAGCCCTTTAATGTCTCAATCTGTAATCCTTTTTCTGTCTCTTGCAGACTGCTGGCGGCGAGGAGGAGGCACTGCCACCGCGCTGGTCCATGCAGATGGCGCCCAACGGCCGCACCTTCTTCATAGACCATGCCTCACGTCGCACCACCTGGATAGATCCACGCAATGGACGGGCCAGCCCCATGCCAAATCAGACACGTCGCGTCGAAGACGATCTGGGACCCCTGCCCGAAGGCTGGGAGGAGCGTGTGCACACGGATGGACGTGTATTCTACATAGATCATAGTAAGCATTGCTTAAGAATTGCATCTTCAACGCTTATTAATATTTCTTCTCTCGATAGATACACGCACCACACAGTGGGAGGATCCACGTTTGTCCAATCCAAACATTGCCGGGCAGGCGGTGCCGTACTCCAGGGACTACAAACAGAAATACGAGTATTTCAAGAGTCATATTAGAAAGCCTGTAAGAAGTGCTTAAAATTACGTTAATGGCAGGAAAATTAAACGGTTTTCCATCTCTTTTCGTTGACAGACAAACGTACCAAATAAACTTGAAATACGCATTCGACGTACATCCATACTGGAGGATTCGTACCGAATCATCAGTTCGGTGACAAAGACCGATCTACTGAAGACTAAATTGTGGGTGGAGTTTGAGGGAGAGACTGGTTTAGGTGAGTCATTTCTACATTCAAATGTTTTTGCTTATGCTAATGAATGTTCTGTGGGACAGATTACGGTGGCCTTGCCAGAGAGTGGTTCTATTTACTATCCAAAGAAATGTTCAATCCATACTACGGACTCTTTGAGTACTCGGCGATGGACAACTACACACTGCAAATCAACAATGGCAGCGGTTTGTGCAACGAGGAGCACTTAAGTTACTTCAAGTAAGAAAATTTGTAATCTATTTTGATTCCAACTAACATTTTGCCTTGTAGATTCATTGGTCGCATTGCGGGCATGGCTGTTTATCATGGCAAGCTGCTGGATGCCTTTTTCATTCGTCCCTTCTACAAGATGATGCTGCAGAAGCCTATTGACCTGAAGGACATGGAGTCTGTGGACACGGAATACTACAACTCCCTCATGTGGATCAAGGAGAATGATCCGCGCATACTAGAGCTGACATTCTGCCTGGACGATGATGTGCTGGGCCAGAAGAGCCAACACGATCTGAAGCCCGGTGGCGCCAACATAGATGTAACCAATGAGAACAAAGATGAGTATATCAAGTGAGTGTCAGAGATCCGTTTGCCATGTCCGAGCTTTTTAATGTTTCTATAACCCTTTTAGGCTCGTTATTGAATGGCGCTTTGTGGCGCGCGTCAAGGAACAAATGACGTCCTTCCTCGACGGCTTTGGATCGATTATTCCCCTGAATCTGATCAAGATCTTCGACGAGCACGAGCTGGAGCTGCTGATGTGCGGCATTCAGAACATCGATGTGAAGGACTGGCGCGAGAATACGCTCTACAAGGGCGACTATCACATGAATCACATCATTATCCAATGGTTCTGGCGTGCCGTTCTCTCCTTCTCCAACGAGATGCGCTCTCGCCTGCTACAGTTCGTGACTGGCACTTCCCGTGTGCCCATGAATGGTTTCAAAGAGCTGTACGGCTCGAATGGCCCGCAGATGTTTACCATCGAGAAGTGGGGCACACCCAATAACTTTCCACGGGCACACACCTGGTGAGATTTGAATCAATTCTCGTTGCCGCTTTAGGGTTAATTAATTCCATTTTGTATGCAGCTTTAATCGCCTAGATCTGCCACCCTATGAGGGTTATCTGCAGCTCAAGGACAAGCTAATTAAGGCAATTGAGGGCAGCCAAGGCTTTGCGGGTGTTGATTAATAACACCGGAAATGGGAATGTTGGCGAGTGGCTTTGGCAGGAGGTGCAGCAGCAGTTTCAGCAGCGCCAAGAGGAAGAGCAGCAGCAGCAGGAACAACGATTTCACACTACATCACAACAACAACGACAGCAGAACAGCAGCAGCAACAACCGCTACAACCGCAACAGCAACCTCATTGCATTCACGTGGAACAGCACCGCCAGCAGATCGTGTACTTATTTGTTCGTTTGCTTTTGTATTATAATCATTTTTGCTAGTTTAGTGTTATTTCGTATGTACTTTTAACTAGGCGCCAACACACACACACACACATAGACAGACGGGTGAGACAACATAATCCAAATAAAATCCTAACAAAGAGTCCAAAACTGCATATGCATTGATATATATATATATATTTATTATTAATTACATTGCCGACAATTGTAAAAAGTTGTGAACATTTTACAAACTATAAGAAATAGAGAGAGAAACAACCCCTCAAACCCCCACTATAACTATTAAATGCTTGGAATATATATATATATATAAATGTATGTATGTACACCATATACTGATACCTATAAAGTCAGAGAAAGTATATCTATCTATTATGTATGTATATGAGAGAAAGAGAACCTTTTTATAATTGTTATTTTTATGCGATATTCCTCTATGCATCCCCATTGAACAATTTGCCTCCAATCGGCGTTGCATGGGATTTAAACAGTAAACAAAAAAGAAAATTAATCGCAAGTTATGCATACAAATTGTACTCTGATGGGACACATATTTTTAAAAGAAATAATTACATTTTTTATTCTGTATAATTATGTGTGTATTCAAAATAACGATAATGTTAGTCTGTATAAGTGTCCACCCCCCAAATTCCTCCCCTCTTTACTATTAAATAAAAAGACAAAACATAAAATATATATACAAAAACTAGAGAACATAAAAAAACTACGAAGAAGTTAAAAAAGCCCTAAATTCAATCAGATTTATATTGTAAAAAAATGTTAACACACACACGAACACATTCCAAATGTTTATTGCAAACCCACGCGGGTAGGGTGGCCGCCTCAATGATAATATGATTATTCAAAAGTACCGGAAGTCTATCAAAATTAAATTTAAAGTCAAATTATGGTATAAAATGCATGGGACTGGAGCAAATTTTCACAGTCAGAGAAAGAGTGAATACTGAATACAAATAAAAAATATAAAATAAAAAAACAAAACAGGTTTAAGTTAAGCGATTAAAATATGAAATATTCTCTTAATGGGTCAAGCTTATGAATGGAGGAGAGATTGTCCTTCTGTTAATAAGATATTAGGAGAAATTATAGCTAGATTTCGTACTGTTGAGGGTACACGTGTCCCGAAACACAAAGATATAGCAGAAGGCATAAGAATATGTTTATAAAAGTTATTTCAAGCGATCTGTAATGATCTTTCTGTCATCCTAACTAACCTGGACCACAGCTTTTGATTTTGGTAATAATAATTGTATTTTGGAAATATTTACTAGTTAAACCTTTCAAGAAATTCCTGCATCAATTGGATCCGGAAATCGCACAGATGCTGTGCTAGTATTTTCGGCTCGTGCCATTTAAACACTTACAAAATATTGCACGCGCAAGAGTCGACATGGATTCAGTCAAAATTCGCAGCCAGTCGTACATTCTGTGCAAAAGTGTTCCATTCATTCAATCATGTTTCTTCTTGCTCGTTTTTGTTTTTGTTTGTGTGTAAATATTAGCACTATTTTTAGAGCTCGGTGGGAGGGTCCCCGTTCTAAAAGTAGTACCTACGTCCAAGAATATATGACACGCATACAGCAATAATTCCATGTGGAACATCTGTCATCGTTTTAACGAGTAGCTCAAGGTAGGAGTGTTCCCTAAATATTCTCGCTCTGCCGCTGGTCAACGTTTGCCGTTCATCTCTTCTACAGTTCTGGCTAAGGCCTCCGCCACAACGGACTGACTAGTAATGTCTAAAGCCAATTCGTTGCCTTCAAAAGGTCTCGCATTTGGTTGGATCTTGTGTGTGGCGTGTGCCGCCACGCTCTTTTCCACAAGTTGGGCGCATGTGGAAGACGTTGAGAATGCCGTCAACAGCACCAACAACGATGCAGAGCACAGCGCAGAGCTGCCCAGCGAGGTCCAAAAAGCGGTATGTACAGTGACCGCTGGTGAGATTAAGGCATCTGCCGAAGCTGTTACTACAAAGACCCTAAAGGGTGTCTGTGGATCGGGTAAGTTATGGCTATAAGTTCACATAAAATGGAAATGATTAACATTAATTTATCCTCAACTAGATGAAATGAACTTGGCCTTTCGAAATCTCGAGACAAAACTTTACGCGGAGCTACGCGAAATAAAATGGTTATTGGAGCAAGTGGCAATGGCTAATTCGGTGGAAATAGTCGCTGAACCGACTCCACCTCCTCCACCACCAGTGACACAAAGAACTGTCCCATCAAATGATGTCGAACTGGAGGAAATCCTCAAGGCAATGGAACCAAAAGTCAGCACTAAAAAGATGCCCATACTAAAGGAGTTGGCAACGAGGCAAAAGGTCATGCAGGGAGTGCGAGATGAGGAGGTCAATAAGTTCAACAATACCATGCTGGCTGACCAGGACTTTAAACTGTTTACCTACTACTGGAAGTTGGATAATTTCACAAGCAGAATTGAAGATCTTTCAACGAGCACTGTCAACAGTCCTGTGTTTAGCATCAGAGGCAAATCCCTTCAACTGCGTTGCACCTTTCACTATTTAAATCGCGAAATGCTGAACCTACAGCTGGGCTATGCGCAAATTCTTCCACCAGGCGACCAGAAGAACATTGCCTTAGACATGGGCGGAATATTCAAGACGATGAAGCATTGGACAGACGACACGCCATTCAAGCACAAAATCTCCATACTGGATCAGAATTACAGCCACCGAAAGGCAAAGGATCTCGGCTCACAGGAACTGACCAAACTGGAGACGAGCTTTTCCATACCGAACAGTGCACTTTTGGGCAGCACGTACATCAAGCAGAACACGCTGTTAATACAGATTATATTGTATTTGTGAGTGACGAAATAAAATGTGTTTATTCGGTTGAGTTATTAAATCAAAGAGAGACCAAAACCGCATACTCTACTTTATATATATTATTGAAGAAGTTTACAATTTACTGCGTGCACCCTTGGCCTTGATGTCGAGGAATGGCAACGCGATCGGATATAGCTCCTTGCACGACTTGAAGGCCACAATGTCGCTGATGCACTTGTGACGGTCCATATTTGTGATTTCCAGTGGCTCTTCCTTCTTGGACTCGATTGCATTCTCCTCCGGTTGCTTGGACACAATGTGCACGGACAGAACGCGACGTTCGCCACCGTCTTTGGCTATGAATTTCTGCAAAGTTTAAATGGGTTTTTAGCTTTTGAACCGCACTTATAAATAACTAAATGTCACCTTGAAATAATCCACAAAGTCGGACTTTGTGATCTTGCGTAGGATGGCAACCTCAGCCTCCTCACGCTCAAAGTGATACGTTTGCATGGCTATTTCCCCATAGAACTGATTAAATTGCTGGAATATAGTCTTCGGTTTCTCCAGCTTCTTGACGGCCAGCGCCTCTTTGTGTCGCTCGAACTCATCCAAAGGCATATCCTCAATTGCTTGCTGGGGTAAACAATTACTTAACAAACAATAAAACACATAAATAATGGTGTAGTTTGCTTACCAAATATGTCTGCAGGAAGTTCTCGATACGATCTTCGACAAACGTCGGATGCTTAGCGGACTGCACAATGATGCGTATTCCATTGGCGCCATTTATTTTGCGTACGCCACTAAAGACAATATAGCCGAGTTGTTCCTTGGTGCGCAGACAGTCGTAGCAGGGCTCGGACAGCACCTGGGAGACTAGATTAACCATAATGTTTGTGTGATCCGTTTGTGCGCCACATTGCAGGTAGAGCTGCGTGCAGGAGCTCTTGTGGTACTCGTTCTCCTTTTCAAAAAGATAGCTGTCGCCTGTTGAAAGTAAAAAAATAAACGTTTCAAAGTGGATTTTGAACATCTTTATCTATGTGACATACCAGCTAAAAGCTTATACTCGCGCTTCTTGAGCATCTGACGGGCAAGAATGGGTAGCTTAGAGGCATTGGTGGCCTCCACGCGTTTGTTGACGCGACCAGCCACCTCGGTGGCATGCTGCTTGGTCACATTACCAAAAATAAAGCACTCTGTGTGCAGGCGTTGGAAGAACTCTTTGGCAAAGTTATTTACCCGATCAAAGGTAACAACTGCCGAAGAAAAAGATGGTTAAAGAAAGCAGTTTAATCGCATAGCAGTTACTTACGTTCCATAGCGTCCAATAGCTCAACATTCGCCCAAGCATTTTCGGTTAATAGCAAAGCTAAATAGTAGATGGAATGCTGATACGGTTGCTCGGCCTTAAAGTTTTTCAATGATCGAACATATTCCTCCTTCAATATATCGAAACGTTTCTCATCCACACGAAAATCAAATAAGTGATCCAGGAGTTTTTCCAGAAGCACTACTTGCTTGTCACTGAAGCCATGAATTGTGAACTGCAAAAGAATTTTTTCATAATTAAAATGCTAACAAGGGAATGTACATTTACGCACATCAATGCCACCTGACTTGCCCACAACATTCAGCTTTAAATTGGCCAACTCTGCATCGTACAGATACTCGTTGAGTTGATCCTTCAGGAGCATAACCATCATATGGTTTAGATTGCAATTGAGTGGATCCAGGGAGGCAATCGGATTGGACATGTCGAACCGCATGCACGCCTTGGGTTTGTTAAACTGATTGTCCTGCTTATGCCACACGCGCAGTATGGGTGTGTCCAGTATGATGGTCGGATGCTTGGGTCCATCGCTGGGCACATCGGCAATATCGAAATTGGTTGGTATAAAGCTGTTTGGCAGTGACAATTTAAGATTCTCATTCAGATCACACTTTTCCCAGCTCTGCAAGAACAAATCACACATTATCTACAGGAATAAATGGGAGGACAGACCACGACATACCTGCACAATATCCGTGGGTATGCGTTCCAATCCGTACTTGGTTTTGTAGTACGGCTCTGCCTGGTCACAGGCTGGCTCAAAGCTTTGGCTAACAATTACAATGCGACTTTTGGAGGGTATCAACTCATCCAGCAGGCCGCTGATCAAGTCTGGTCGCCATTCGTTGCTCAAATATGGTGCAATGAGAACTTCTTCCAGCGGAAATATCTGCATGGAGGAAACGGCATGTGTGACCAAGTTCTCGGGCTGTTCCTTTTCCTTGAAGCGAAAGCGCATTTCATTTAGCTTGACGCACTCGTCAAATATCCACTTCTTGGGTCCCTCTTCGCGCAGCATGCGCAAATACTGAAATATTATATTAACAATATCATCCACATGCTCCAGGCCCTCCTGTGTCAGGTCCACCACAATGTCAAAGAAGCCAAAGCCGTTTTGGGTGTTCTGATGTCCGGCCATAAGACTGCAAGAAACCAAAATATGTAAATATTGAGTGCACCTGTGGATGTCGTGTCTTACTCGTTGCACCAGCCGAGACGTCGCAGCTCAGACAATATGCTGCCCTTGCCCTCGTGGCCGATGAGGTGCGTCAAGTAGTTGTCGGGCTGTAAGAAAAAACAATTATAGCAGTGCCTTTCTGTGCTTGAGCCACACGCTTGTGGTACCTTAAACTTACGCCCGATTTGTAGAACTTTGTTAGATCGTCTGTGGTGAAGCTCATCGTCAACGAGCGAACATCTTTGATGGGAACTATTTTCACCTTTTGTCCGTAACGATCCTCGCCATACGGGTGACGTGGCCATTCCGGCACATCCACATTTTTGTTCTCAATTTCGGAGAACTTCTCCATGACCATGCTCTCCAGTTCATTCAGAGATTCTGTAAGAATTTATTTTGTATTTCCAATTTGTCCTTGGAGCTCATCTTTACCTTTTCCAATGACAGCCAGGCACATGATGTTGGCAGAGTACCACTCTTTGTGGAATTTAAGCAATTCCTCGCGCACATCAATCTTCAGGGATTTGGGTATTTCGGAGAGCGTCGACTTGTTGCCGCTACCGAACTTGCTATACGCATGATCCGGCTTGGCCAAGTGCCGATGCACTTGTTTAATGCGCCACAGATCGCTGGGCAAGTTCTTCTCATGCTCCGAATTGACCTGCAAGGATATTGTTTTGTTAGTGTCAATTTTAGGATGAATTCGAGGATGCAGTTGAATAGTTACAGCATTAATCTCACGCTCTGTTGCACTGGGCGTGAACAGGGGAGCAATAAAGAACTGGGCAAAGCGATCCAGGGCTCCGTCCAGCTTGTCAGGTGCCACGTGAAAGTGGTATTTCGTCATGAGGGGATAGGTGGCGGCGTTGCTGCTGCCACCGCTCTGCGAGAGGTACGTCGTGTAGCCATTCTCGTGCGGATACTTTTCGGTGCCCAGGAACAGCATGTGCTCGCAGAAGTGAGCCAGGCCGGGAAGATTTTGTGGGTCAGACATGTGGCTGCAATTGACACGGCATAAACTAATTAACAAATCAAATCCTCCCTTCTCGCGCTGCATACACATACCCCACTTGAACGGAGAGGGCAGCCGCTGACACATCGGTGTTTGGATCACTGATGAGCAGCACTTTGAGGCCATTTTCCAATTGAAGGCCACGATAGTCGCGGGTGTCCTGCTGCGATTTCTCGATGTTGTTCAAGCTGCAGGATACATAATATATATTGGTGAGTGAGATCATCGGCAAACAGTTGTTACTTTACCGCAGAATTGGCTCCATTTGCTCAGGCTTCTTCGGTGATAGTTTTTGGGAAATTGTCTCGCCCGCAGTCATCTTGGATTTGGCAAACGAACCTATCGATCGCTGAGCAAATATAATCTTTGTCTGTTGTGAATTCAACCTGTCAATCGGAATTAGTTTAAAACTTGGCCTACTCTGATGGGGTGCACGCAACGAACCGACGACTTAGAAGAGCTGTGATGGTGAAAATCGATTTGCTACAGGAAAAATACATTGAGTGGAGTATCTATCAAGTTCTTTCCGGCTTTCACTAGTGCCCATGGGAAGGACTTCTCTCCGTTTTCAATTTAAATTGAATATAAATCGAAATTCTGCTAAATAATTGCACTATTTGTTTCGCAACAACAAAAACGTCAGTGTGGCCGGACCTATACCGTAATATACCGAGCAATCATATGAAATATACCTCTCTAAATACCGGCGACCGCAAATATACTATTAGCTAAGTTTTGACGTCAAAGTATACGGTCACCCTGTTCATGTGCCAGCCCTGTCACGCCGCCTTGTCCAACACTGGCTGGTTGCCGTCAAACGCGCACTAGATTTTGCGGGCTTTAACTGCATTTTATTCATTTTATTCGATTCGATCCGGCCCACAACCTAATGAGTCAACTACAGTGCAGCGGCAACTCAACGATGGCATTTTTCTTACCGTGAATCGCGTCTAACCAAGATCTGTGTTGTGGTTTATGTGTTGGTACCAAAATTAGTGGCAATTTGTTGTAGAAATGTTGTGCTTCAGTGTGTGTGTTGATAATAAGTGCAATACGCAAAAGTAAGAACATTGGGCCAAACGCATAAAATTTGAGCCTGTGAGGCAGTCAACTCAAGGTATGTGTTCACTGTAACTCATTTATATAGTTGCTAATCGTCCAGCTGGACCGACAGGCAAATCAATTGCCAATACAAATTGTTTATTCACCGTGCACCCACACAAAGGTAATGCGTGCGAAAAAGTGCAAGTGAATGTCACATTTGGGGCTTGCGGCTTCATAAAAGTTGTAACTAATTTAATGCATTGCATTGCATGTACGATGGTCGTGGCCGGGGGATGGATATTTTCAACTGTTCCCCAAGATTTCCCTAAGAAAACCCCACCAGCAGAGCATTGGAGCGGAGAGCGCGAGTGTGAGAGGGAGCTTTAAGATCCACATACACTTGTGTTGGTGTAGGTGCGCCATGTCTGTGTGGGTTCGTGCTCGTGCTGTGTGTGCGTGTGTGTGTGTTGGGGGGGTAAGAGAAAATCAATAGGCAAGCAAAATAAAAAGGAGACATTTCGGCATTCACGAAAAGATGGCAATCAGAGCATGAGGCATGACTAAGACCCTTTCGATACCCTATCTTTCCGTCTGAGAACAGAATCGTCGCTGGATTTTCAACTAAATTAAACCTAGATTACCCGTAATTAAGCTATTTTTGCTATCATCTTTGTTGAGTTGACAATGCAAGCGACCGACCTCTTTAATTGCTATCTCCTCTGGCGTAATTTGCGATAATATTATTTACTTGACGCACTCGTCTTTATAAATTACAATTATACGTCAAGATTGTGCCAAAAAAAAAAAACAAATCAAGTGAAGTGAAGGCCCTTAAGGGATGTTCTTCTTGTTTTTCTGCCATTATCAATTGATTCGCATTAATTTATTCCAAACTAATAGTACTAGTATTTTAATAAACTTTAAACGTAGCTGAATAGATTGCGTCTGCCTTTGTATGGACTTCATTTTCATTGTTCCCATTCCAAAAAAATAGACTGAAAACTCTCCATCTCAAGATCGGATGGAGATTTTACACATGGGGTGTGTGTGCGGTCTCTTTGTCGCTCTGATTTGAGCCCAGATATTGTTATTGCAGTTCCAATTAAATTCAATTAAAGACGAAAAGAGCTGCTCCGATGCCTGGGCAGGGGTCAATGCATTGCCAGTTTATAGTATAAAATCATTTAGAAATGCATGTCGTATGGCTTTACCAGTATCCCAAAATACAAAATAAATCCTTTTTTTTTTAATTTCGGTGTATTTCTCTAGTCGGGAATATCGACTTTCTCGTTCTTACTTGCGTCTGTGTGTAATTAATTAATTAGCATATCTCGAGTTCACGAGATTGTTGAATAAAAACTTAGCACAAGGCCTCGAATTTATCCAATCTGAATCGAATTTGTAAAGCAACAAAAATATCCCAACTTGATGGAAAGATTCTTACGCCTTTTACTGGTTTCCATTGCAAAACAGAAACCAACAGCAGAACAGGTAAAATTATTACTCTAGTGATGAAAGCACACCCCACCGTGCAGCGTTTCAGCTGATTAGCATATGCCGAAAATTGATTTTCTTCTGTTAATATAATTACACCAAATAAGGAAAAGAAAGCCTGTATTCCGCATTGCAAAATGTTCATAAAAACAGTAACCATCTACCATATTTACAGTGAGAAATAATATTTGATGTATATTTCACAGTCGCGGGAGTACAGACAGAACCCTTCCTTCCAGTTGGCTTGCTTGTCGAACATGGATAACGAACAGCCCCATCAAGAGCTGGTTAAGTGCGTACTGGTGGGAGACACAGCAGTGGGTAAGACGCGACTTATCTGTGCACGAGCCTGCAACAAGCATGTTTCGCTCTCGCAGCTGCTTTCCACGCATGTACCAACCGTGTGGGCGATCGATCAGTATCGCATATACAAAGACGTAAGTTCCAATCGTACGTTGTATGCCTTTCCCTTATAATTCTTTCATTGCATTCAAGGTACTTGAAAGGTCATGGGAGGTGGTCGATGGAGTGAATGTTTCGCTGCGACTGTGGGACACATTTGGCGATCATGACAAAGACCGACGGTTTGCTTACGGACGGTTGGTCAATGAATGATTCGAAATTCAGAGCTGTATCTTATCTTTTGCGCTTCTCTTTGCCAGATCCGATGTGGTGCTGCTGTGCTTCTCCATTGCGAGTCCCATTTCATTGCGAAACTGCAAGGTTATGTGGTATCCGGAAATTCGACGCTTCTGTCCCGATGTGCCCGTAATACTTGTGGGCTGCAAGAACGATCTTCGCTACATGTACCGCGATGAGAATTATCTCTCATATTTTGGTGAAAAGGGAACCTTTGTAAGGTAGGAAGCTCAACACAATTCAAGCAAAAGTTCCAGCGCTTAGCCCTTGATCATTTTAGGGCTGCTCTAAAGAGCGATCTGGTCATGCCGGACGAGGCGCGTGCTGTGGCCAAGGAGCTGGGCGTTGCCTACTACGAGACCAGTGTCTTTACGTACTTTGGCGTCAATGAAGTGTTTGAGAACGCCATCCGTTCGGCGTTAATTGCCCGACGGCAGCAGCGGTTCTGGATGACGAACCTGAAGAAGGTGCAGAAACCCCTGCTGCAGGCACCATTTCGGCCACCAAAACCGCCGCCACCAGAGGTCACCGTCATGGTGGGACACTACAGGCAGGACATCTACAACATGTTCCTGTCGCAAGCCTACACAGACCTCATTCTGGTAGTGGCAGGTGGCACAAAGTTTGCCGTGCATCGGTTTATGCTATCTGCGGCCTCCAGCACATTCCAGCGTCTCCTGAGCACAGAGCTGAGCGACATGGGCGGTCGCAGCAGCAGCGAGTCCAGTATGGTCAGCTCAACGTTCGGTGAGGCGACCATAGCGGACTTTAACGATGACACGGAATCTCTTATACGCTACGAGTCCCGTACACAGCGGTATGTGACGATAGTTCTGCTTGAATTCAGAGCATTTAAATAACTTTCTTGCCTTTCCAGCATGTGGGAACACTTGAAGCGACGCTCTAGCTATCAGGCCTTGCCGCTGGTAGAGTCAAAGCATTCCAATGATCTGTACAGAGAGCTGCACCATCCTGTGCTGCAGAGCATACGCCTGATGCAGGTGGAGAATCAGCGTGGCGTGAATGGACTGCAAACAATTGTGACACTCAGCAAACTCATCTCGCCCCAGGCACTGTACCAATGCCTCAGATTTATATACACGGGCACCATTGACAAGGGCTGCAACAATCTGCAGGTAAGTCCAGCAACAATTGAACCTCTAAGCTTACAATCTAAAACGATTGAGCGCTTACCTACAGGAAATAAGGGATGCTGCCGATCTGTTAGAACTGCCGCAACTGACGCAACTTTTGTCCAAGCCACAAACTGTTATGGACAGCTCCTCCAGTGATGATCCAAATCCGCACATTTGTCTTGTAAGCTGTGACTGCTGAATAATACAGACTGTTGGCATTTAGCTCACTTTCTTCTGTCCATTTCAGCGCATCAAAGAAAGTCTAGAGCGTCATTGCATTGGTGATGGCTGCTTCAGCGATGTCACCTTCGAGTTGGATGATGGTTTAATGAAGGTAAATACGTGGATCCTAACTTAACTTAACTTAAATGTTGTTATTTAACAGGCACACCGAGCTGTGCTGGTTGGACGTTGCGACGTGATGCGCGCCATGCTGTTGGGTGACTTTCGCGAAGCCCATTCCAATGTGGTAAGAGTCGAAGATGAGGATTCAGTAGTCATAGAACTTTGTGTGTATTAACAAGCTCAAGTCTCGTTGTGTGTCTTTTTTTTTAGATCGTATTCCCTGGCGTTACAATCTACACATTCCATAAGCTACTGTGCTATCTGTATACTGATCAGATTCCACCCATTTCGGCCGTCAAATGTCTCAATCTGCTAGAGCTAGCCAACCGATTATGCCTGCCGCGTCTGCTCAATTTAGTTGAGTGCCGAGTCATCGAGGATCTCACATTAATTTCACAGAACGAAACTAATGAGACAGTGGATCATTGCCTAAAGTTGCTGGAGCCTGTAAAGGTCTGTAACCGGCAGCACTCCCAAAATCTTAAATACTTTACCAATCGCACGTTCCTTTTTTAGCTGCACAACGCACATCAGTTGGCTGAATGGTGCATGTCGTATCTGTGCGTCAATTACAACATTATTTGTAAGTTCTCACTGAAGGGCCTGAAGGCGCTGCATCAGGATAATCAAGAATATTTGCGGGAACATCGCTGGCCTCCCGTGTGGTATCTAAAGGATTACGACTACTATCAGCGCTGTTTAAACGAGCTGAGCAAGGAAGTGAAGCTAAAGAGCTCGCGCCGTGACTCGCCCAGCGACGACGAGGGCTGTCTGTGCTTTACAGGAGGTAAGTGGAGTCACAACACACACTTCATTATATCTCTGCCACACACATCCCACATACCAACATCACCCAAAAGCAAAGGGAAAGTTTAGCACACACAATTTGTGGATGGTTTGTATTCAAGTTTGAGCGGTTCTGAGGTTTTGTTATGACTTTCCTTTCCTTATAATTTCCTTGCTCTCTCATGCAAAAAACTCAAATCCATCTTCGTGATAATTAATGTGCAACAATTGGGAAAAAGTGTTCTCTTGCTGGCTGCTAGGTAAATCGAAGCGGGGTACGGGCGCAGACATTAGCGGGACCACAGCGGGGCCAACGGGCAACAACAGCACATCCGATAATCAAATCTTCAATAGCACGGCTAACTCGATGAATCACATTGATCTTGAGGCTGACATGGATCTGAATCTCTGACACCCAGCCTTAGGGCAAGGAAGGTGAGTGGAGCATAAGGAAAGAATCTTCGTTTCAGCTAATTTCTTTTGTTTATAATTACAGATCACTGCGTTTTATTGTCATCCTGCCGGTACTGATTTGCTTTATCTGTACGATTTTAAGTATTTTGATACTTTTCCAAATCCACACATAACAAACCCTATGGGACAGGGACTGGGACTGGGAATGGCGTGTCTGCAATACATAGGAGCGCAAATTTGCCTTAGTGATTATTAGATTTATACATATATAAGTACATATGTATATATATATGTAGATATATATATATATATATATATAAAGGCCGAACCAGAACAAAGAAGCATTTTGAAAAGTGCTTGATTTCTTATATTTATACGCCTATACATATATGTATGTAAAATGCAAATGCAAAGCATGGTACATGAACATGCACCTCGGGCGATGCGAAGCATTTCGCTTTATTGCCTTACAATATATTGGATGTACACTTTTCTCGTTCTGTATCTGATACTATAATGGATAGGAATAAGACATACCTAGTGCATGTATGTCGCGTGTATTTTCGAATTCCTACTTGTGGAAACATTTGTCTAGCCATAGCCATAAGCCATAGTCTATGATAAGGATGCATTTTGTACAGAATGAATATAGAATAAAGCAAATTATAAACGTAAATTGCATGCTGAATCTTTTTTTAATACACCAATCGAAAAAAGAAGCGATTTGTGGCACAACTTAAATACAAATTATAATAAAAACCGACTATAAATATACAATAAAACATTAACTTAAATTTATATGCACTTTTAAGACTTCTGCAGTTGCTTCAAGGTTCTGGTGCTCGATACCGATACACTACCATCTTCAACCTCAAGGTTTGCCAACATTTCGATCATCTCTTGATCGCTAATTACAACCTCAAATCTGTCGTTGTTGTTGCTCGCGGCTGCATTCGATTTCTGGGGAACTGTGGCAGCTTCCCCACACAGTTCACGCAGTTCATTTTCAAGCTGATCATCTTCCTGGCTGGCAGTGGGATCTACGGTGCTATTGGACAGCACATCTTGAACTTCTCTGTGCTGTTCCAGGGTTTCTCGCACATCGGCCAGCACTTCATCGACACTGTCGTACTTGAGGCCAGAGTCGGAAAGAACTTTTTGCAGGGTACTAGAGCCAATTTTATATGCATCGAGTACCACGCCACTGTTTTGCGCCTCATCCACGCTGGACAGAAGAGACTCAATGTTGTGCAGGGCAATGCTGCGACGCTCTGAAAAAGCACAACAGAAATTAAAGAGCTGCAGCCAAGGCCAAGGGGAAAATGTCCTCTACCATGATTCTTTTCCACCAGATGCCGCTTGCGAAGGTACGTCTTGGCCATTTGCCGCTTGTTCTCTTTTATGTACTGACGAGCCTTTTCGTCGTTCGCCTTGATTTCCTCCTCCAGGTTCTCCAGCTGCTTCAGTAGATCTGCCTGTGTGATCTGTAGATTGTGCACGGCATGATCGGTCTCATTGATGTTGAGATCGTCCGTTTCCTTGACTGCATTAAAGTTATGGATTATTAGCCATTCTCTTAAGGTCAGTAACTGAGCACTTACATGGTATTTTGATTAAATGAATGCTGCGCACTTGCTTTTCCGTTTTGAACTCCAACCCAACCAGTTGACGGACATGCAGGGAGATCAGGCAGGCAAAGATATCTTTCTCTGTATGGATGCGAATCTGATGGACATCACACAGCGACTTGAACGCATCGAAATGGAAAAGTTTTCCTCGGTTCTCGGGCAGTAGCTTCTTAATCATCAGTTCGCAAATGTCCTGCGAGTAAAGGAGCCACAGGTTAATAAAAGCAAGTACATTTATTGTGTGTTTTCCTCACATTTAACACCCCCAGATGTATCCATTCCACTAGTGTCGACGCCTCCATATCCTCGCCCACAACGCTGTGCTTTATCTTGAGCCAGCTCCAGGATAAAGGACGCTTCACCAGGCTGTTCATCAGCCAGCCACTCCAAGTATTTGCTGGATCATTATCGTACTCTGTGCGCGGTCGGATCTGTTTCTGCTGATGCATCTCCGATATCACTGTATCCAGACAGGCAGGCAGTTGGTCTCCTCTCATGAAATTCAGTTGCAGATCCCGCAAACTGAACGTGACTCGGCCCCAAAACTTGAGGTATTGCGTTACAAGATCTTTCCAGAATTTCATCTTTGTGTCATAATCCTCAATACTTAAATGACGCGGTCGAAACGTTGCGAACCGAATTTGCATAACTTTGCTGTCTTCCCAGCAGGCAGGGAAACTAAATTCCGATTTTTCTGCACCACGAGCCATTGTGCTCAGTTTGTTTTAATCCACTTTCCACTTAAATTAAATAAAATGCGTCTTTCTGGGTTCTTGTTTTGGTTGTTTTACCAGCTGTTGCGCAGTGCTGGAAAGTATTAAAGGAATGAGCGCGTTCCCGGCTACAGTTATTTAGTACATTACGAAATAACATAATTAGTGGAAAAGAAGTTTTAATAAAATGACATACATATAAACACATATTTTGTCAAATACGATTATTGAAACACATTTTGAATGTTTATTTTAGCCGTTATTGATTGCACCATTTTTAGCACAAGTTAATTGCTTACCAGCACTACCCTTCTTCGATATCGATAAACAGCTCCCGCAACAGCTGATTCGCTGAATTAAAGAATTAATAAATAACTTCATCCGGGGCATTGTTTTGAAGGTTTCATTGTGATATCGTGGCATAAACGTAAAATAATCCGGTAAATTATAAGGCCAGCACTTATATCAAGTTTCCGAACGCATTGGACCACAAGGATACATCATATTTTGCACAAGGATACGTGCAGCATCAATTCCCAGCTCCCACCGTGCCACATACAGACATACTTATGTATGTAGAACTGCACGGTCCGCCCAGCACAATCATTTGACGTTCTGTGTTTGCTCTGATCTCCCGATAAGATCATCGTCGGTATCTGCCATTGTTGCAAAACGTTTACTAAAGATATAGGCATTTTTGTGCGTTCCGTTGGCTTTCCATTCTACTGTTCACAATGATAGAGGATGATCCGGTATCCCTGAGCTACCATTTGGCGAAAGGTGAGTACATTACACATTCTATGTGTGAGAGGGGCTTCATCGACGATGATCAATGGGTACCCTGTCGTGTGGCAGCATGCGAAGGTCGAATCTATTATAAATATTTGTGTAGTTACAGTCTGATTTTGAGACTGTGAACACATGAACTGTCTCATGGACTTTCATCAGTCTGCGAATGCTCTTTTTTACCGCCCCAGTTCCGCTTATCATGATGGGCCTGACCATGAATGAAACAAGACTTGCATCCAATCTAGCATTCAACTGATAAATGACTTTTAGCACCTTTAGCATCTAGGGACAGGGCAGTCGCAAAAGAAAATTCTATGCTTCGATCACGTCCCATAACCGCGCGAGGGGTCATGCCAGGTCGTTGTTGCTTTGGATTTGTTTTAAATGTGCGTTTTTTCGTAATGTTTAGGCTAATTTCGAACCGACGATGTCTCCGCTCATTAATACGGTTATACGAATATGTATGTACCTTGTACATCTGCATATATATGTATGTACAAGTAGAGCTTTTACATATGCGAAAGCAATGGTGACGTCGACACAAACACTGGCCTGGCCTGGCGCTGATTTACTTTCGGCGTTGCCGCTGTTGTCGTCGTTGGCGTTCGGTTCGTGCGAAGTGACAATAAAATTTCATTCAAACGCGTTTCATGCCTGTTTTCGAACGGTCTACGGATCGGATCGCGCGATCTCCCGACGTTCGTCAGTTCGTCTTCTCAAAGCAAAAATCCAAATAGAGACCGCGACTCGAGAGATTTTGTTTAAATCCGGACCAATACATTACGTTCGTTCGGCAATTGTTGGCTTCAAGCATAGCCTGTGATATAGTTTTGTGCAGTACTCCAAACTCTTTTTAGAGAAAATCAGCACAAAAATGAAAGTTCCGACGCGCGACTCAAAATATTCATTTAATTTGAAAATATTCAAATTGCACAGCGATAAGAAATCCACAAGCGCCTCGCTGGCACCCACAGCCGCACATCCACCCAGTAGTACCTCACCTGTGATCTCAACAAAACGAAACTCATGGCGCACTGCCTGGCGCGAGGCTATGGGCAAGGGCGCCAAGGACTCGGCCACCTTGCAGCATGACACGGATGCGGTATCGCCTGCAGTTGTTGAACATCCACAAACAAAACAGAGTCAAAGTTCCTGCGACTACATGTTGTCTGGTGCAGCCAGTCCAGCTCCCAGCCCTGCCGCCAGCTCTGCCGTTTCACCCGTGGATGAGCTGATGTGTAAGTTTCCACTGGGAATAGTACGAGGACTTATACAGAAACCAAACTGATTGGAAATTTTTAGAATGTCTGGCTCTGATTGCTGTATTATCAGTTGATCAAACATTTGATTGACAGATTCTGTATGCCAAATACAAATTTAGAATGAATGAATGAACGAAAGTTAAGTAACTTTATTCGTTCTTTTATTATATGCAATCCTTTGAACTATGAGCGAGAGTTGTAAAGTAATTTAAACCGCACTCGCGGCGCGTACATAATATCACTGTCTCATTGAGTGGTCAAATGCTCTCGTATACTTGGTCATTTTAGACATTTATTCAACCTGCCCGATAACCGACGCGAGCAAAGTGCAGATAAGAAGTGGTGTATTTACTCGCTGACACGCCCGTTTGGAGGGGGGGCGGTAAATGTTTCGGTTCGATTCGATTCGATTCGATTCGACTCGATTTACCCACCCAATTGTTGGCAATATTCAATAGCTTTTGACGGCTAATATATAATCCGTCAGTCTCAGTCGTCAGTTGGAAGCCATCGACGCGTCGTGCCTTGCCTCGCCTTGCCTGCGAGAGTAAAAATGTTTCCGGTTATTGGCCGCGCTCCCTAATCGCTCTACCTATACGATTACACACTATATCTGTACATAAAGTGCACAAAAAAGTTATAATCACTTGAACACTCAAATACGCACTTGCCTGTGCCTGTACATATGTATAGGGTATTGGGTGGAACCAACCAAATGAACGTAAACGAAACGTGTTAGGCTGTGATTACAAGTTCCGTGTTATGTGCAGCGCCGTTCTACGGCCTGGCCACTCCACTCGACTCAACTGCGGAATAAAGTCGCGCGCTATTTGCATACACTCCGCACTCCGTCCAAAATAAATAATAAATACGGGCTTACATCATGCCGGAGGCGCTACATTTTACATCGATCTTTGATCTAATCATCCAAAGCGGTGCGTGCAACACAAAGATACACCCATACCCATACAGCTAGATAAATAGATATAAGTATATGTGCATGCATATACTGTGTGTGTGACATAGTTTTGCGGCAACTTCGATCTTGACACAATGAACATGAACCAAACAACCGCTTTCAAACATTCAGTCAGTCAGCCAGCGAGCCAGCGAGTCAGCAGTTTGAAGTTCGATTTCTTTTCTTTTTTTTTTTGCTCTTGTAATGTTTTGGAAAACTAGTTGCCGTTGGCACTTGAAGGTGTTTCAAAGGTGCTGCACTTCACTCTAGTTAAGTTTTCTCTAGTCATACACAAGGCATGCAATTTGCGTTTGAATACTTGTCATCAATGTGGGCAGAGTTAAGAACAAGTTTAGGCTGTAGTTTACATTTTTTTAGTGTTGAAAATCTCCGTTGTTAGTTAAAATATATATCAAAATTTGACAGTTGCTCTAAAAATTGTGTAAAGTGTTAGGGTACCACTTCTGGGGTACTTTCTGGCATGTTATCTACTACTAAGACATATGAACTTGGTAAAACGCCGCGGTACCCTCTTTCAAGTTCATAGAGGGGCAAATGGGCGACAAAAGTTTCTCTTAGGTACACATAAACCCTCAACCCTGCTGTACAGATTTCTCAGAAATATATATAGTAAACGTAGCTGAACGTCAAACTGTGGTTTAGTTGTTACCCAATAATTGCTTTAAATATTTACTTATTTCTTCTCAATCTTTACAGCAATGCCATGGTTTGGCATGGACATTGGCGGCACCCTCACAAAATTGGTTTACTTTGAGCCGAAGGATATCACGCCCGACGAACAGGATCGCGAGGCGGGCATTTTACGGAATATACGCCGTTATTTAACAAAAAACTCTGCATATGGCAAAACCGGACACCGCGACACGCACTTGCAGGTAAGATGATCACGCAGACAGAGCCGGAATTTGGTCGTCAATGATTCAAGGGCATGATGATGACATTCGTTGCATTTCATCATTCAAACTGGATGGATGGCTAATGGGTGTGTGCCTTTTGTAACGTAATGTGAAAGAAGCGCGTGTGCAGGCCATTATCAACATCATTATCATCTAAAATATGATCGAGCGGCGATATTTGCGCGTCTAGTGTCAACAAAGTCATCTTGTGCAGGTCGGAATGGGTCGTCGTCTGATGATGATTTCATCTGTAGTACGTTTCTCTCTCACTCTTGCTCTCTGTTTGTGTGTCTTAGCTTTCCGTTTGCACAGCGTCGTAGTAGAGATCCCTACAGCTAATGAGAGAGATTTTAGACTCAAGAGAGTAAACCTTCTACTGTATGTCAGTTCGCAGATGCGCACGGTTTTTGGTCTGAAAATATAAGCTAAGTATTACCCAATAGGGCGGACAGGGGCACTGTTAGTGGGAAAGCAAAAATCACATTGAATAAACAGCAAAACTACGGATACATATATATATATATATAAATGAGCAGCGCACTGTAGGAAGAGAAGGGCTTTGACGACGAACGCTTACATGGCGCGATCATTGACTTTTGCACTTGTGGCTGTTGTTTTTTTAATGGGGCCCCGACGAGTCGTCAGTCTATTGGCATATTTATGAAGCTAAGTACGCGCTCGTGTTACTGCCCAAAAAAACTGGCAGCTCATACGTAATAGTACTTGGATAAATGATGCTTGCATAAAGAACAAAAGCCTGGCATTGGATCAACTCTAACTCTAATCCTCCCTCTTTGCAGATGGACAATGTGGAGATACGTAAGCGACGTGGCTCCCTGCATTTCATTCGGTTTCAGACCACAGACATGGGCAACTTTCTGTCCCTGGCCAAGCAAAAGGGCATGGCCGAACTGGTGACCACTGTCTGTGCCACTGGCGGTGGAGCCTTCAAATTCGAGAAGGATTTCCGTGATCAAGTGAACATGAAGCTGGCCAAATTCGACGAACTGGATACGCTCATCAAAGGCATACTCTTTGCCGATCTGCACAATCGCACCGAATGCTACTACTACGAGCATGCACGGGACATAATGTGAGTAAATGATACATCAGAGTATATGTTTTACTTATGTACTTATGCAGTTTCGATGAAACTCTCTCATGCAGCAAAAGCGAGAAGCGTGCATTCAATTTTTCACAACCATTTCCATTCATATTGGTGAATGTTGGCTCCGGCGTCTCCATTCTGGCTGTCTACGGACCCGACAACTACAAACGCATCTCAGGCACAAGGTTGGTAAAAGTTCTAACAAATTGAAGAGTCTATTTCTCTTATTCTCTGGCTTCTCTTGCAGCTTGGGCGGCGGCACATTCCTAGGTCTATGCTGTTTGCTTACCGGCTGTACAACCTTCGAGGAAGCCATACAGCTGGCCACCAAGGGCGACAACAGAAAGGTGGACAAGTTGGTAAAGGATATTTATGGCGGCGATTACAATCGCTTTGGTCTGCCCGGGGATTTGGTGGCATCCAGGTAACACACGCTACAAATCCAAGCTTTCCTTTGCTGTACTCAATTTGTTTCGTTTACTTTCAGCTTTGGCCAAATGCACATTGACGACAAGCGGGTTTCAGTGTCCCGCGAGGATCTGGCCAATGCCACACTAGTCACAATAACTAACAATATTGGTTCCATAGCGCGCATGTGTGCCCTGAATGAGAAGATAGACAGGGTGAGTGAGATATAAACACAAAATCGTTTAAAATCACAGACTAACGTGATATCTCTGTATAGGTGGTGTTTGTGGGCAACTTTCTGCGTGTGAATCCCATATCCATGAAGCTGCTGGCGTACGCCATGGAATTCTGGTCGAATGGCACAATGAAGGGACTCTTCCTGGAGCATGAGGGCTACTTTGGTGCCTTGGGTTGTCTGCTGCAGTTCAATGGTGAGCTAGCAGCTGCTCTGAATGAAGGCCTGGATCATCCGCAAAGCACAGAGCACACAGTCCCAGATGACAGTGCGAGTGCGAGTGCGAGTGCAGCAGAGTCGCCTTCGATTCCTTCCACGGCGGATAAGCCGTCGGATAATTCATCGCCGCTTTCGACAGCAACAAAGCACTCTACTAGGTAGTCGCTGTAGCACCATGTTCCTCCGTGTACAGTAGACCTAAGATTACTTGGGCAATGGAAATATATATTGCAAATGGATAGATCCCTTGCAGATCAGATTATTATCTCGGTATTCAAAATAATTTCTTTTTTCGGCTTAAGTTTATACATCGAGAGAGGTTGCCGCTGCTGCTGCCAGTTGTTGTAAATGCATCAAATTACAGAATAGATAAAGTGCCTGCTAAAAAAACTAAACCAAACCAACCACGACGAATTTTGGCCGAACTGTTCCACTTTCCTTTCCGGTTTCCGACATATGTGTGTATGTGTTTTTACTAGCATAACATTGTAAGATACGAAAAGTAGTAATTGTGTACGGTTACAACGATTTCTGGTAGTTTTTAGTTTAATTTTCTACAGTGATAGGATTATGGCTCACCTCACGGAAACGTATTACAAATACACAACTTGACCAGGAAATTTGCAATTTGAATGTCAAAGTCTAGCGCGCACAACGTACACTCCCATGTACATCACGTATTACATACATACATACATGCATCAAGGTACATACATGTAGCCTTTACGATACGATATTCGTGCATACTTATAAGTTTCTATCATAACTTTTGTGTACATGATTTTTAAGTGGATGTTTTAAAGTTTCTAATTTAGCTAATTAAGTTTTGTGGTTCCAATTTGTCGGCAGGTCAATAAAATTTGTTTTCAAAAAATATCTAATACTTCAAATACGATTTTGGCATTGGTTTTATAAATTATTGTTTTGCCACTTGCTTCTAGCTGATCTGAGCAGCCCCTTGGGTGGGCAGCGTTTCCACCATTACCCAACACTGCTTTGTTTTTACTTTGTAAAGCAATTAATATATATATAAATGGTCAAAGTGCATCAGGTCCGTTTAATAATAATTTATACCTTTCTGATGTCACTCTTTCGATTCTGCTCTACAATTCAACTAATTGAAAATCAAATTTTTGTTAGCGATTGAAATCATAGATGCGACTATAGTCCCTGCGTACACCGCAGTTGGCTTTGAAGTCGAACACACGCAGATTGTGGTCCGTGGCCACAAACAAATATTGGCTATCACAGGCTAGACTGTAGACGGGCGACTGGCAGTTCTGTTGACGCGTTCGCCCGGGAAAGAACAACTGCACGTATTTGGGCATTCGAA
The DNA here is from genome assembly GCF_900245975.1 of Drosophila guanche. NCBI lineage: Eukaryota > Metazoa > Arthropoda > Insecta > Diptera > Drosophilidae > Drosophila > Drosophila guanche. The sequence continues at coordinate 2,203,557 of NW_022995754.1, forward strand.
TGTCGTAGAGATTGACGCGGGCGTGTCGGTTGGTGCCGCAGAGCACGGCGTAAAGGCCATCGTACTCGAGGCAGTAAAATGAAGAGTCGAACGGATCCTCCCAAATGGCGACATCTCGATCAATGCGGCGATCAAACATTCTGAATGTCGTATCGAAATTAGCCGTAAAGAGAACATGCTCATCCTTTATCTTCAGATCATATATGGAAATGGTGTTTGAATTGTAAACCACCTCCTCGCCACTGTGGAAATAAATCTGGTTAGCATTATAGCTCAATTATAATGGTATAAATGTATAGCTACCTCTCCACGTGGATGGCTCGCAATGCCCGTCGACCCTTGTCTGTGTAGAGACCCCCGTAGAGCCATTCCCCGTCGGCACTCAACTTTAGAGACTTGAATGAATGCTCCAGTTTTATGGCCAGATCAAAGTGCGTGAGTCCAAACTCTTGGGAGCGCTGCCACACCTTGCAGCAGGCATCCGTGCTGGTGACAAACACATCGTTGATGAAGTCGACGCTGTATAGGTACTCGTTGGGCTGATGCATTTGTTGTTCTGTGATTCCATTCTCATCGCACAGAAAGCACGCGCCACAGATGCGACCCGCAAAGAGCGTATCTTGTTTCTTTAGAAAATCCGATATGTCGCTCCTTGTGGCAGTGGTAATTTCTTCGTCAAACCAACGCGGCAGAGCCTCCTTAGCCGGTCGCAGGTATTTGCGTAAATAACTGTCATGCGTGACGTACAGAGCGTCCCTTTCGAGGAACAACTTCGTGGGGAAGAGGTGCGCGTGGTGGTAGTAGGGACGTTCTCTGTAGGTACCGCTCAGCCAATTTCTCGATACTTGAAGTCTCTCTTGATGAGTAAGATGCGTTTTGTTTCTGAACGATGATAAAATATGCTGTTAACACCCACCACTGCCTTCGCCTTCACGTCCATAATCAACCATTCAGACCTTTTCTCAACACAAGGTTCGTTTCTATGGCCGCACAGCAGTAAGTCCCTCGTGAGTGGGTAAAATATGTGAGCATCTATAATCCTGCCCAGGTGCTGGTTAGCCTTGGCCAGGCACATCAACTCGCTCTCGGAGCAGTACTTGAAAATCACCAGAAGACAGTCTATGTTCAGATCTGTAATCTTCATTGTGATATCGTTAAACTACAACTATTCATCAAAATTTAATTGAGACAGCCGGCTAGCTCTCGTTCACCAATTAATTAAATATTTTATTTATTTATAAAAAAACAATTGAAGCAGTGTGACTGCCGATTTATATATACAAAATATACCGCACCACCCTCAAAAATATACCGAACTATAACTTAGCTGATTACGTTGCAAGGTGTGTGACGTAGAGAGAGTGCTAGAGAACGAACAATAAGATCAGCTTGATTGAACAACTCAAACAACTTTATTGAACATTATTGAGTATGATAGAATTTGATTGATCAACTAAAACAACTTGATCGACCTGGGCTAAACAACTAAAATAACTTGATTTACATTATTGCACATTATTGTAAATTATTGAAAAACTTATGTCCAACAATTTGCTCTTTTCGATCGCGATAAATATTGGATCATTCATGTTCAATCAAACGGTTAAATCATGGCCAATCAAAAGCCTTTATAATAAAAAATAAATATATTTACGTCAGAACGTCAGGCATCTTGCGTGCATTTGCTGATGCAAGCCGGCTGTAAAAATAAATAATGAGGAACTAAAAATTTTGGGGACAGCGGTCGCCTACACAGATGCATATTGTATATACATATGTACATATATTTATACAGTGCGTACAGTGCACATAGAAAATAAAATGTTTCAGTTATTTGGTACACAGTTTCCGCAATTAGTCACGAGTCTTCGCCAAAATACTTGTGCTAAATACCTAAAGAGAACGTTTGATTGACTGAAAATGTCGTGGAAAATGTTTGATCTGTCTAGAAAGTATATCGCATCTCGTTCGAGAAACTTAAATTCCTATTTCCGATGAATCGATTTAACGTAACTGATTGGGTATTCAACCCACTTTGAGTGCAATAGTACTGGATGTAGATATGCATGTGTGTATGAACTGCATACGCGCATACATATGTACATATGTATGTACATGCATTTATGAAAGGTGGAAGTAATTACGATCGACAAACCGAATTGGAATGGTGTAGAAATTGGAAAGCTACAGAACGGTAACGAAAGAAACTACAAAGTGGAACGGCTTTGAAATTAAAGGTTGGGGTCAGGGAAAGTAGTTGACATGGTTCTAGTCTAATTTCATAGTTGTAACATTGTTAAATGTTAGAGCTTTAAAAGTGAATTTGGCTCTTTTGTTAAACTGGTTTTAATTTCACTGACAGAAACTACGATCCACTGGTATTTCAACCAGATTGTCTTATCAGGCGGGAAGTGATGGTGCATTGTACTTTGTTTCTGCTAATTCTATTATACTCCTTCATTGATAGGGTATACAAAATAAGGATCTACTGCAGCTAATTTGGTGGCTATAGTTTTGAGCTGCAGCTGCTGAGATATCGACTTATATCAACTAACATTTGTTAGTATAATATCAATAAAAATCATTCTACAAAAAATGGTCTCAGTGGCCAGAATGGTACAAGCCATAATAAACAAGTAAAATATCAATACATTTGTATGCTGCATTCGCGTTGCCTGTTTATGTTTTTAGCAAAAAACTGTTAAAATCATCTGAACATTCTGGAACCTATAACTGATATCTTAGAATAGGCATTGAGCTACGAAGTTCGAGAGTCATAATGTGCGAAGGTGACGTCGCTGTCAGCAGTTTTTGTGTTTTGCGCAGTAAGCTCGCTCGCAATTCTCATTCGGTAGGCAATTTCATAATCTGACGACGAATGGAAGTGCTGTGCTGTGCTCGATCACAGGTAGGTTGGCTCACACATACACACACACGCTGTACCTATACAATGCATACATACATACATGCGAAGCCCCTCCGTCACGTCGGCATGTCGGAAGACAGTTGTGGTGGGGAATCTTGTTGATAGGAAAATACCCCACCGTTCACAATATCAGTTAGAACGAGTGGCGTTAGTTTATTTGATATTGCATGGCAAAAAGTAAGCAAAGCAGAGCGCTCAGAAAGTCACGTTCGCCATCATGACATATACTAGTTATTCTTTCCCCTTCAACTTGCAAAACACCTTCCCAATGCATTATCAATTTGGGGGGTTCAAGAATCACTCGTACAATTAACTTTTATAGCTCGAGTTTTGGCAAGTCGAAATGTTAACAAATTCATTTCCAGCTGAATATCTGGAATCATGGTATATATGTACCTCTCATAGTTATTAGCTAACTGTAGTTAGCCTCGAGGTGCCACGTGTTCATACCAAATGAAAGATAAGTTCCAATCGAAATATACTTTTGTTGCTATATAACGCTCATATATAACGTTCAAGGCTCATAAGCTGGAGCCTCCAAGGCAAATATAAATTGATAAATGGATTCGAAGTCAGTTCGGTTCTTGGTGAGATCAAATTTTAATGTATTAGGTTTCACGATTTTCTCTTACAAGATTTCTAAAAGTAGGTAGTAGACCAAGCGAAATACAGGAAAAAATTATATAATTATAAATAAATAACAATTTGCATTCGTTGCACTTTTAACATGAAAACTAATGGTTTTAGAGCCCAAAAAATAAATCAGGGCGACTGTCTTTTGATAAGATCAACAGTTTACAAAAAATTATAATGTTTATATTGTACATAAGTTTGTGTTTGTTTTTTTAGGAAGAATCGGTTGCAAAGGTGAGAGCACGAAGAACGTATTCATAAACGAAAGTGCGTCCTCGTAATTATTGGAAGGCAGTGAGTTCTTGTGTCTGAGAGAGTTTAAGCGAGGCTTTAAGTCTTTGTTGGCAGTACCACCTGCAGGAAGATGTGGAACGCGTTCAGTTTCAGCGCTCCCCGAGCCGTACCGGAATAGTGTGGGAACAACCCATACCCACAATTCATAGCCCTGCCACCATCCGGCGAGGTCCAGTAGGATTCTGTTTCCGCAGCTCTAACTGAATGGAGAAGCAGCTAATGCTGCTTCCCAGCGTTACCATGAAAGCAACCCGTGGGGGGACTTCCGGTGCGTTGATCAGCCCATTTCCACGTCCGCACTCAATGCAGTGGCTTGGGCCATTTGCAGTGTGCTGCGCGTATAGTCGAGTGGCTCTACGCCGATATCCTCATACTCGTGCTTATCCCCCAGGGAACAGAGCCCGCCTTCATCCTCATCCATGACTGCTGCTCCATCGTCGCTGCTCTCCGTTTCGTCCCAGTCCTCGGCCACTTCCACATTGACGGGCAGGTAGAGATGAAACGGACGCTGCTCCCGCAGCCACGGAGTCAGGAAGATGTGGGTGGCGGTCATGCGTTCCATGTAGTCCTTGCGTAAGAGCGACAGCAGGAGCCACCGCACCGACTTTGAGAGCGTGGTGGGTATCTGCACGTTGCCGTGACGGATCACAGTGATGAGGTTGCAGTTGGCCTTCTCGTAGAATGGATACTGCCCGACGAGCATCGTGTAGAGAATCACGCCAAGGGACCACATGTCCGCTGGCTTTCCCTTATACGTCGGCTGGGGGCACAGTAGCTCCGGTGCTGTATATAATGGGCAGCCGATCTTATCACTCAGTGTGTCGTCTTCGCCATCGACTATCATTGAGCCCTCCAACGATTCGTACTGCAGCTTAGTTCTGCAAGGAAGGAAAATATACGTTTTACTTAATTGTTAAATATATCCATAAGCAAAGTAACGAATTCTTTACAAACATTTACTAAACGAAACTAAAACCCACTAGCTATACATTCTTCCGTAACGTATGTGCAATCTCATTACGTTGCACAACTTCGATTTGATTTTGGGTTTTGTGGGGCCCGCGCAATGCCGCAAAAGACTCAAATCGATCGGCGACGCCGACGCCGACGCCGTTGACAAGTCGAAAGGCAGCTGCCAGCCCCCGAGTCAAGTCAAGTCGAGTCGAATTTGGCCAAGAGCGCAGTCGATGACGAAAGCGAAGCTCGCGACCCCAGACACCCATGAACGAATGCCTCGGCTGTTCGGCTCGGCTCGGTCATCATTGACATTGGCCCACATTTGAATGCAAAAAAAAAAAAAAATACAAAGAGGAAAGACAAGATTGAGGGCCGTATAGCTCTTGATACCCTTGCAGATCGATTGTTCCAACATATTTTATGACTGCTATCTCCCCAAAACACGGACGGGTCGGTCTCATGTCATACAATGCGTGCAGCAAAATTTAAGAATATGTGTTTTATTCATAGGGAATCTCTGCTGATCCTTGAACAGATTGGAAAATGTTTTCTGCGTTGCAACTTCCTGGCAAACATCGTAAACATTTGAATTTTACTACAAGCGAGGGATGCTGGGAGAAACATTGTCCAAAAAGTAACAGACGATGGCCTCTATTGAGCTAGCAAAGCCGAATACGTGAACATCTGTGTCTGCACGTGTGCATCGGTGTGTATTCAGTATAGAGCGTGGAAAGAGCACATTTTAAAACCTCGAGGCTGACCCTGAGCAAAAACTAGCTTCTCACCCCCCACTTGCAGTGCTTGAAGTTACAACAAATTGACCTCGTCCGCCTGGAAAAGGTTTGTGCCGTGAGCGGCCAGAGAGCGTCTTCGAGAAGAGAGTCAAAGACAAACAGAGAGGGAAGAAGAGAGAGAGAGGGAGGGAAGCGAGCGATGAGCGAGTGTTATTGCCTCTCTCTCTCTCTTCTCTCTCGTTTCGAAGTGAATAAACGAAACGAAAATACGGAAAACGGGCGACAGATAATTATTGAAACACCTTGAAAAATACCCACACATGTGGGTATATATCTTTCAAGGTGCTCATATATACATACATATATATATTTACAAAAGTACTTGTATGTTGCCATCTAAAAGAATACATAAATATATGTATGTATGTATGTATTGATGTAAAAGCATGTTTGGATATGTTTTCTGCATACCGAGTAAAATAATAACAACTGCGTCTTCGTGCGAGCACATCACATCACATCACACACACAGTACGTACAATTTGTGTGTATAGAAATACAGAAGATCAGAGTCAGGGCCACTCGCCGCATTGTGACCTTAAAATTTCAATTCGTTGTGTGCGTGTGGCGTTTGATGGGAACATGCATACACACATACTCGTACATAAGTATGTCTGAATCAACCAAAATATTACGCAGTCTTTTTCAATGAAGTTAATTATACATACACACATACCCATATGATACTATCGCACCTCTGACTTGCAATACTGTTAGAATTTACAATGAAACACGTCATCGAAATCTGTTGTTTTCGCTGTTAATTAGGGCGAAAATGTTATCTCTAGCAATGAAAACAAATTTCCATTACCCTATGTCTCTGCAAATGTCTATGTTTATAGATATGAAGCCAGATATCTACATAGGTTTTATTTACTTGTGTACAATTATTCTCTTCCTAAAAGTGCTTGTGCGAGCCTACTCAATATTACATCAGCGACTGTATAAACACATATTTATATACATCAGTATGTATGAATTCAAATGCATTCATTTGGCCGGGCTTCGACACACTCATACACACCCACAGTATTCTAATGCGCACAAAGTCAAAGGCACTGTGGTGGTGCTATAATTCCTTAAATAAGCAAAACGAAACATTGCTGTACTCCATGATATGAACTGGTGCCAACATTTTCGCCACGACTGTAGCAGACTGCTCTCAGTATCGTACTCATATGTAGGTGTGTGTATGCTCTTTTCGTGAGTATAATTGTTTTTGTTGGCCTATTGGTGATTCGATTGCAACACTTGTTAAATGTTCAATGTTACCCACAACGTCGACGACGACAGCAGCAACAAAAACATGGGCCAATAACGAGAGCAACAATTGTGGCACCACAACCAACACCAACAAGCTCTCGCGGCGCATAACGAGTTTTCATCGAATTGCAAAATAAGCCGCAGCCGCTGCAGCCCCCCACCCCATCCCATCCATACACGGCCAGCAAATGGTGGCGCTTAAATTTGAAGGTGTCTTGCCATAGCTGAGAGATAATAGTGTTCGAGTAACACAAGAAGGGGAAAAGGGGGGAATAAGAGAGACACCCACCTGGCTTCGTCGATGAAATAGAAGCGCTTCAGCTTGAGGTCCCGCAGGATGATGCCGTTGCGGTGGCACACCTGTACCGTCTGGCATATCTGGTGGAAAATGGCACGCGCCTCCGCCTCGCACAGTCGCTTCTCGTGTCTGATGTAGGTGTGCAGGTTCTCATAGACACCCGTGAGTCCGACAGAGTCGCGACCCGGCTGCGCTTGCGCAATGATGATGTAGGTGCGGTCCTTGGACAGCGGCACAATGTCGTGCACGGGTCGGATGAGCGAGTGGCCGTAGATGGTGCTGCGGCACAGGTCCTCGTCCTGCTGCAGCTGGAAGTAGGCCCGCTGCACCTTGTCCAGCGGCTCGTTGATGATCCGGCAGAGGAACTGCTCCCCACTGAAGACGTCCACGCACTTGAGGTTCGAGGACGTGAGATCGATGAGATGGCGATACGAGGCGGGTGTTTTAGCTGCCGCAGCTGCCGAAATGTGACTAGGTTGAGCGCTGATCAGGTAACGATTCTTGATCAGCTTCACCGGCTGCTCTCCGGTCAACCCTTTTTCAGTTGGCTCGGCGGCGATGCCTAGGGCCCACAGCTCGCAGGCCCCACCAGGCGTGAGCAGTTTCTCGCGGATCGTCTGCAGCATCTTGGCGCTGGGAAATTCCTTCTTGGGCGTGAAAAGTGACCCCGCATTCATCGTGGGTGACAGGCGTTCTTCGATGCTGCTGCCGCTGCTGCCATTGGCTGGGGAATGCTGATGATTTATGCTGCTTCTTGCAGGGCTGGCCGCGGAGGCGACTGTTGGCGAGGCGGGCTGAGAGTAGATGACTATTTTGTCGGCCTCGGCCGTTGTAGTGTTATTCTGCACTCCACTGTTATCCATGTTGCATGTATTGCAGAGTTCACTGTTATTTCTTTACACTGGCGGCGTTTATCACAATTTTCGCTTGGATTGGGGAGGGGTACTCTTCGGTGGGACCGTGACGGTTGCTGTGACGATTGGTTGGTCTACCGCGCGATTGGCATTTTATTGCAGCCTGCAGGGTTAGTTAACTATTTTGACATTTAACGACGCATCGTTCGGCACGTTTTGCTAGGCGGAATATTTCGATCTCTTGTATGTATTTCGCAACAGAGACAATTTCTGACGAAATTCTCGCAGCTAGCTGAATAATGTAAACGCGCGTTGCTTTTGTCCGATTTTAAAACAAATCGAAACTCTCTCACACTCGCTATTCCGTGCGCGGACTAAACACGACCGACCGACGTCGCTTAAAACAAACGAATGTACTCGCCAAACGAATGTTATTCGGTAGTTGTTTCGAATCGAAGTTCATGACATCCACGTCACATGAAAAACAAGGTAATGGAGTCTAGGGGTGCTTATTTTTTGGTCCCCCTCTTTCTCCTGCGACGGTGCCTGTGCAGGTAAATTTCATGTGCGGGCAACTACAATTTGACCTGGCTTGGCGGCTGCGCCTGTGTTATTGAACCAACCAACCACCACCATTAACACAAATTTCTCGGAACTGCCTATTTATGTGTGTTCAGGCAAGTCTGAAAAGTGAAAAGTAGATTTGCCAACGCAACTGCTCTTGGACTGTACTGCCAAACCTTCAATAAAATATGTCTTGTTTCTCTCGCTCTCCTCTCACACAAGGCAGTGTTTGCATGTGTGTGTGAGTTTGTATGGGAGCGAAAGAAACGTCATCCATCGTTATTTTTGAAAACAATTGCGTGGAGAGCTGAAATTCCAGGCTTTGCTTGTCTCTCTCTAGAAACGTCATTATAAAATAAAATACATCACACGTACACACATACGGTAAACTACATAGAGTTTCTGTTCTGTTCTGAGGAGCTGATCCGTTAAATTTGAATGCCAAGAATAAATGAACAACTATAATTTGTAATATCATTTCGCAATAAATACTACTTAACCTGCACACATGTACAGTAGAGATCTACGCACTATATTTCAGCCCCTCATTGTATGTGTGTATGTACAATGTCAAAAACATCTGCGATCTTACATTCAGAGATTTTAAATTACTCGAATGTATGCATGTATGTATGCGAGCATGCGTGTCTGTATGTATCGCACACGGTGTTTTGGAAGCGATTTACGATTGTTGTTTGCAGCTGTCGATCGGTTGGAAGGATCCCGAACGCCGAAAGGAAGAAGATCACCACTGCGCTACGCAGGTCGCAGGTAGATTTCTATTGCCCAAGAAATTGCCAGCTGTACCACTACTTCATCCCCTAAGTATCAACATAGTGCTGTGGGGCACGGCTGTACATGATCGTAGTATATTTGGTGTAGTCGCATATTCAGCTGGCGCAAGGTGATTCCCAACCAACCCAAGCATGTACAGTGGTCTACAAAAGTCATACGACCCGGCCCCTATCTCCTCAGCAGAACCCAACTGCATTTTCAGGAAAAAACATGATGTAGATTTATTATTGTTTTAAAGGTAAGGCAAGAATGCAATGTGAAATTGGTTTAAAGACTCTTCTCGTCCACTGTAAAAATTCACAAAACGTATAGAATGCTCAAAATACACACAAAAGCAGTTGTACGCACGCACGCATTTTTGGCGCTTGGCAGCCAGCACGTTTTTCAAAAAGTAACGCTCGCACATTTAAAAAGAAACGTCTGTTTCGACTCCTCTTCTTTCGTTTTGGTTCAATATCCACACAAAGTCGCCGATAAATACGGGACCGAGATCTACATGTATGTGTGTGTGTGAGGAAAAATTAAGCATAGTTTCGCTAGTCGAGCTTCTGATACCCTTTCAGATCCATTAGCGCTCTCTGACAGCTCTCTCGAGTGACTTGAAATATAAATCCATGCTATAAAATAATAAATAAAACAAATGCTTTTTTGAAGGTCAGTATACAGCAATTAAAGCATCATAAAGCAATAAATTATTTTCTTCTCGCGTTGTGAAACATCTGTCAAACTCTCTTCGAGGGTATCAAAATCGAAACAACCTCACTCTTTCTCCGCAGTTTCTTTTTGGATGTTTTTGCATCTGTTTTCTCATGTGTGTATGTATGTATGTCAGCATGGAAAGTATGTACGGGTGTATGTATGTATATGCGCGAGACGAGTATTAACAACCGAAGCTGCTTGCTACCGTGTCACCAAACCATACAAAAATGATACAGAAATTATAGCATTGGAAACATACATACATTTGTACATACATTTATATGTATCTATAGATAATATTATATTTATCATTAAAAAACACATTTTCCTGCCGGTACATTATTTAATTTTATGACGAAACAAAGTTGCTCCTTTCTTTAATAATTTGATGAGCGGAGAGGACTCTGATGTTAGCATCTACTACACTCTACTAACTTGTCCATCAGTTTGCAGGATACAGTGTTACTTATTTATTAAAGCAAGTCTTCCCCTTTGTAATAAAAAGCGAAAATCTTGGTATTATCCATGCTACTTCTATTTTCTTAGAGGAAGGATAAATTTCGGAAAAAATCCTTTGGCATTGCCAATTGTGGGGTCTCTTAACAGATATTTACCTTTTCAATGGTTGACGAAATAAAAGGGTGTACCCACTGAGGCGAAATTCATGTTATTGTGTTGGTCGCTGCGCATGCGTCACCATAGCTGCGTCATCAAGCTAACTTGATGCTTCTGCCTTTCCCCCCACTTTTTGTTTGTCTGAATCATGATCCTGACGACATTCTTCTCATACATGCAAACACAAATAGATTCAAGAACTCTAAAGCTGCTCAATCGGTACAGGTATTGGCAAGAAGAGATAACCAAAATCACATTTTAACGCTGATTGGCTTGGAGCTGCATGTACAAAGTAGACCTAGACATAATGGTTGTGCCTTATTTTTCAAATTGTAATCGAATATTTCACAGATCAAACCATAACCGTAATGAGCTTCCAAAAATATGAACCTGTGGCCAAGCGTGTGGCTTCAATCAAAAAGACTTTCTCGATGCACGATTTTGGCTTAAAACTTTCACACTGCCGCTGCGACGCGCCATCACATCAGCCAGTCGGGCGTGATTTCATCAGTGCAATGACCCACTCGAGAGGCGGCCCTCCGAATCGTAAGGTCAGTGCTCCATTATTATTATTAGTTTTTAAGTATAATTGAGGATTGCATCTCCTGTTCCGATTAGTTTCAATAAGGCACAAAGGAAACCTTAAATATATTTATGTGTTTATTTAAAGAGTCTAAAATGTATAATATTTGATATATTTATTTACAAAGTAATTCATATTCAATTAGACATTTACTATCGTTTAACAAATGCGCTGTGTGCATACCGTTATATATATATATATATATTTTTGTACGTTTTCAATAAAGGTATATAGTAGAATATAATATATGTATAGGTATAGAATCGAAATAGTGGTACATATATGTAAATAATTCTCGGTAGACACGGCTAAAATGTATAGTTTTGTGGCAAAGGTACTTCGCTATCGATCAATTTTGATTTACCTCGAGCACATTTCTCAGAATATCACTTAATATTTTAGTACACAGGCCATTAAAGAATGCATCAGAATTCGGATGGGTTATGTTAAGTACGAGTATAGAGCCTTCGGAGTGGTTTCAGAGTATACATACGTAGGGCCTGGGACTTAGGAATACCCAGCAGCATCATTATCACTCTCTTCCGCAATGGTTCTCTTTTCTTCTGCCTTTGTGCGACCCGTAAATCTCTCTATGGCAGTATGCCTTCCAATTTTCCCAGATGCAAAACCTTTCACCGAGCCCCAGGGCAATTTTCCAGCCTCGGAGGATGTCATCAGAATGGAATACGAGGAGCACGTTTCACCCTCATTGCTGTGATGAATGCCGTACAGAAAATACACCACCAAGCCAATGCAAACCCACACAAAGAAGCGTACCCAGGTCACAGCGTCCAGGTGAACCATCAGCAGAATGTTGCAAAAGATTCCCAGCGCCGGTACAAACGGCACCAGTGGCACCTTGAAAACTAAGCCGCGTGTGTTTTGATTGTGCACCGCCATAACGGCCACACAGAGGCAGGCGGCAAAGATGATGAATCCATAGATGAGCAGGGCCCACCAGGTGCCCGAGTACAGTTCCGTCCAGGAAACCTTCAGCTCCACGCAGATGGCAAAGCACAGACCGATGTAGAGCATAACAGCCACAGAGACGACGGAACCGGGCTCGAAGCGTCCCAGAAGTGGCTCAAGGTAGCGGAACTTTGTCTTCAGTCGTCCAGCCAGTCCTTCCTCGATCAAGAAATTCGTGGGCGAAGATGCGGTGTCCAGGCTCGACTGCGACATTGAGTCCTCGTCGGAGACATCATCGGGACTGCCGGGGGTGTCGGGTGCCCGTATGGGATTGTGGAGCCGTGACATGGGTCTGTAACGCAGGATAATCACGCTGGCCGAGACGATGGTGTACGCCAGCAGTGTTCCAATCGACATGAACTCCACCAGCTTGGCCAGATCAAACACCAGAGCGAGAGTGGCACTCAGAATCCCAGACACGGCCAGATTCAGCAATGGCACCTGGGTCTTGGCATTCACTTTGCCGAAACAACTAAAGAGCAAGCCGTCGGAGGCCATGGCATACATGCAGCGGGGCAGAGCGAACAACGAGCCCAACAATGTGGTGGTCATGCCGCAGAGAGCTCCGATGGAGATGATGTACTTGGCCCAAGACAGATTTAGTTGGCCAAATGCCTCAGGCAGGGAGGCCGCTGGATTAATGTCGCTAATCGGGATCATGAGTGTCAGAGCTGCGCTCACCAGAATATATCCCACCGTGACGACACACAGCGAGATTATTGTGGCAATGGGTATGGATGTGGCGGGACTCTTGGCCTCCTCCCCCGACGTGGCAATCGAGTCGAAGCCGACAAACGCGTAGAAGCAGGTAGCGGCGCCCGCAATGACACCACCAACGCCGTAGGGCAGGAAGCCGCCTTCAGCCTCTGACCAGTTCTTGGTGTCCGCATACCAGAAGCCCACACTTATCACGAGCACCATGACAGCTATGTTGACCAGGGTGAGGAGGCTGTTGATGACCGCCGTGGCCTTCACGCCGCTGGCCAGTGCTGCGGCGTAGACGATGCAGACTAGAAAGGCAAGTATGTCCGGATACTGGGCCAGTCCTGGCTCATGGATGCCGCCCGTCAACTCCAAGGTAGTATTGCCAATCCATCCGCCCAGCATGGAGTTTACGTAGCCACTCCAGGCCCGTGCCACCGATGCAGCGCCAAGCATGTGCTCCAGCAGTATGTTCCAGCCAATGACAAATGCCCAGAACTCACCCATTGATATGTAGGTGTAGACGTAAGCGGAGCCAGCCTTGGGCACTCGCGTTCCGAATTCCGCGTAGCAGAGAGCTGCCAGCATTGAGATGAAGCCAGCCAGCACAAACGAGAGTATAATGCCAGGACCTGCCATTTCCTTGGCCACCGTTCCAGTCAACACGTAAATGCCAGCCCCAACCATATGTCCAATGCCTGCAGAGGAAATTTCATTGATTAGCACAAAGTTGAGGATTGTGGGGTCGCGTACCAAGCAGAGCAATGTCAAAGGTGGTCAGGCAGCGATTCAGCGGCGTCTCCATTACATCAGTGGGCACCACTTTGGTGCGATTCATTTTGTTACACAGTCCGGACAATATGTGCTTCATGATGGCACGTCGTGAGCTCGGCATATTGATGCGTTCAAATGCGTTCCTTCTTCCGACTGAATTCGAAAATATACAATAAAGATTTAGTTTCCTAATCGAACTGAAGTATTAAATTTATGCTTGGATGCTGTTTATTTTATTTCTTATATTATTCTGCGGCATTTGCGATTAACTTCTCACTTGTTGTACACCAGCAGCTGTGGCTGTATTGATTTTTTGTATTAAAGCTCCACCACGTTCTAGGTGCAGGGGGAGGAAGACACCAGCTTTTGGGGGTGGTCGGCGCTCACTATCCCAATGGAAATCAAAGAGTTTGTCACATGATACAAAGTGTTATTTATAACTATAATAGTCACTATTAGTCAATTACATCGACTTTACATTGACTTGGTTCAGATTGCAGATTACATTGGCCAGATATAGCAGGTAAAGATTCATTAATACTGATAAGGGCTCATTTTTAAAAACTAGCAATTTCATTCGATTAATTAATCGAAATAATGTAAAAAACTGAACTCTTACATGACCTCTACACATTTATTACAATTTTAGTTGATTTCTACATGCAAAACTCCGCAACAACGAGCTTTTGAATGCGAGCAACTACATTTGTTAGTTCAAGAAGTGTCCGCTGTTGGTGCTGTTATTTATGCTTGAGCATCCGCCATGAGCATGAGTAATCGGGATTCCTCATCACAAAATGGAAATTTGACGGTTCCAGGTAGACCATGATCGTGCAAAGAGGATGGCGAAGGGGGAATTTAGAGGGCCGTCGCTTGGGACTCGAAACTATCAAATTTTGATTATAAAAGGTCAATTGGGAGCGCTGTTTTAGAGCTTAGTCCCGGCTTGCTTGGCTCGGCCCTAGGTAAGACTAAAGATATTGAAATCTGGGAATCCTCACAACTGTATGAGGTCAAAAACATTATTTAATTGTTTATCTAGAATCTTATTTTTAGTTTATTCCGCGGAAAATACGAGCATGTCCGATCGCGGGGCAGACTATAAAAGTTTTTCAAAGAACATTAACATCAAAATAAGTACGTACGTACTCGAATTTGTAATCTCTCGTCAATATGTAAGATCGCATGTTATCCTTGAGAGGAACTTACTTGTTTTGCGACTCACTGTTCGCTACTGGCATTGACTTTTTCGTTTATTGAACTCTCTTACTCATGGTGGGGGGTATGTTGAAACCAACATCATAATTAGTCAAAAGCCTATTAAAATAGCTCTATTAAAATAATATAAATAAAAGTTCGACTATTGCCAGATGTCCTATGCCAAAGATCAGCCAAAAGTTGAAAACTTTAATTGCTGTCTAGGTTACGTGAGGTGTTGACAAAAGCCCTAACACTTGAGCATTTGCATCAAAGTTGGTATCATGATTTCATCGTACGAGTATGCACAGAGCTAGGCTAGGGAGCCAACGGTGGCAGAAAATGCTTATCCGTATTCTTCTTACCTTCGCGCCACGTTCCCATGGCGACAAACCGATGAACTGACGAACAGCACAGCACAGCGGAGCACAGCAATAGCATCGCATCGCCATGACCGATGCCATTTGGGTAAAAATCTATCAGCATCACGAAGCGGACGTTGGGCTTCCAAAGTTTTGGGATCCCAATACCTGTTAGGGATGACCAGGCAGGCGCATCAACTTGGCCACGGCAACATCACACCACAACACACCAATCGTCGCCGGTTGGAGTTGCATGACAACATTGAAGGCGCCGTAGTGACAGTCGGCCACGAATCTACACATGTAGCTAGTACAATGACGGATTTTGACTCTTTGGCCCTAAAAGCAGATACAGGCGAAGGCGCAGTCGCAGCCGCAGCGCAGTCGGCAGCCTCAGCGCAGTTTTTCAGCTGAAAAATGTTCCAGTCGCGCGCTTGGGTCAAGTCAAGACAACGGGCGCGATGTCGGCGTGTGGATGCTGCTCACGCGTCTTCGCTGCCCACGAAATCAACATGAATGGAAAAAATCGCAAGACTCATCCGGCTTCACATTGGTGGCTATTCAATGCTCTATGGATTGTTGTAAGCACTTTAAGTATAAATAAAACTAAAGCTTGAGTACTAGTGCTGGAAAACGCATCCTTTAAGACTTTGCACTCATTGAGGATTAAGGATTTTCCAACACCCAGCATAACAGTTTATTAATCGCACTGCATCTTGTAAACAAGTCGCCGATACCCTACTGTGATTAGTGTGCGTGTAAAGACACTACAATCAACGTAAAATAAACAACAATATGTGTGTATAGGCAGGCTACTAGCATGGGTGTTTTTTGTTGCTGTTTGGCTTTTTTTTTTACTTGAGGCTGGGCTGGGGCTTTGCATTTTTATAGCAATATCCAAAACGGATTTTGTTAAATCATACCCCGTGTGTATATAAACGAAGACGAACCTCTTCGAGGCTTAGTGCGGCAACGTCCACTTAACCAGCGACAACAAATCGCAACCATCCCCCCAGTAGGTCTTCAACAAACAAGTGCAGTAAGTCAGCGCCAGGCCCCAGTCCCAGCCAAAAGATGATGGACCAATTAATTAGTCGCTTCAGCGAGAGTGTTTCTGTGTGCATCTGAAGCCAGTGTTCAAGTGTTCAAAGTGAATTAATGTGCGCCGCACAATAGGCTATTAATTGCACCGAAAAGAATTTAAGCCAAGTGAATTAAGAACAGGTGAATGAATCAATGCTCCTACAAATGTTTTGTCAGTGAACGGATAATTGCAACAAAAGTGTAAAAACCCCAAACTGGCATAAAGGAATCATATAAATTACCGAATTTATTAGAAATCTCCAAATAAAATACTCTAATTGGCGAATACGATTTATTAATTCAAGCATCTTGCGGCGATACTTAAAAAGCATACGAACGGGTATTTTCAATTTACTTCTCTTTGCTGGTCAACACACAGTTTTGAATACGAAACAAGTTTTACAGATCCGCAATTCTTACAATGCGCAATATTTTTTGCGCATGTGCGCCTGCGGCATAATAACAATTCTTCGATTTGTTCTTGCCTTTTTTTCTAAGTATTGCAAATTCTGATTTGCACGTTTTTAACGAGAAAGCTGAATTATAAATTCAAATTTGTATTTAGTTCTTTAGTCCGGGATGTGAAATACAGGTATTATAGGAGGTAAATACTTTTAATGTGCATTCCAAAAGCAATCAAGGCTCAGCTCGTGTGGTCATATCGAAATGTCCAAACCATGCTGACGCCGCCTCTCACAATTGTTTAATTCATTGTGTAATCTGCATCGAAATTCGCCCATATTTGATTCGTTTTTGAATAAAGTGAACTTCCATATAAAGAGAGTTTTTTTTATATATCCATTTCGAGCTCATGCTTTGTATGACTAAATACAAAATGTGTGGAAAAAGATTACGTGGTAAATTCAATTAGAGCTGTCGGACTTTTAGTGGTCTCACATTTTTGCCATGAGAATTGATTAAATTGTGACTTTATTAGCATTAATAACTATACTACAACTTGAAAATGTTGGCATTAAAAGGAAAACCAAAAACCAATGACCCAATTAACTAATTTCGATTGAGTTTGTACATAATTATGGGTTAATATTATAAAATTGGCATGTTTGAGTTTGAACCGTGAAAACCGCGAATAGCAAAGAGATAAAAAAATATAAAACTAGGTCATGCGCACATGTGGCGAGAAATGGGAGCACCAGTAGCAGTGAAGATTGTCGACAAATTATATATCCATATTTTCATGGAAAATAATAGACAATTCAAAGAACACATCAAATATAAGCTGTACTTTATTTTTCACTTGGAATACAACTTAATTTTGATGGCAATCGCAAAGAGTACTCCGTATAAACATAATTATACGAGGTGGCTCTTTGATTTCCTGTGTCTATGACCGTTAATTATCCATAATCATATTGCATTGTAAAAATCGAGTTATCTTAATGCTGGCAATCTACCCAGACAAATGGAGTTTATTGTGGAAAAAAGTGCCTAATACATAGAAAAAAACAACACTGACCAACTAGTCAGCCATCAAATTGCAGAAGCCAATGCCACACACAAAAGGCCTCAAATTGGAACCCCTTTATCAAGAGAGGTAACCAAATATTAGGCACTGGCAGGGGCTACTACTCGTACAATATTTGCTTCGCGTCTGTCTCCCTTTGCAACGTTTGGTTTGTGTTTTATGTGTATGGATTTTGAAATCTGCAGCTTTTTTCTTTTTAAAGGTTAGTTGTATTATTCAAAAAGCAAACCAGTTTTTGCGAAGCAGATGCATCACATCAGCATTAGCATCACGGCATCACGGCATCACGGCAAAAGAGGTCCCGCGACAGCGTCCGGCCCAATGAAGCGTTTTGTAAATATTGTACGCCCCTCAGCATGTACCCATTTACCTAATTTACGATATAGTAGATCTTACCTCACCCAAACACTAAATATTCTCGGATATTTGTACAGCGACACACTTCATTATAATTATGCGATGAAACAAAATTTAATTTTTTCAACCGTCAAGCTGAAATGATAAACATTTTGACGTGTACGGATAGACCCATGTCAAAGAAAAATGATGTGTGCATATTATTTATGATTATTTCTTTGAGTTTTTTAACTGATTTTTGGTCTTTTGTGCGAAAGGTAGGGTCTTGTCTTGACACTTGAACAAAACTGAATGGATGCCGCTACTAAAATTGAAAAATACTAGAACAATTGGTTGGAACAAAGAAAAGTTTCGGCTACAAAGGACAATGAACTGTTGCATTATTTGAGGATTATTATTTTGATTAATTTTGAGTATGCGTCTTACAGGTTGGAAGTTAAAGCAAACACATTGAATATGGGCAACATTGGCCACATATTTCTATGGGCGCTAATAGTGGTATGTACAAAATATTCAACAAAACTTACAAACGGATACCAGCGTTCTTTTATTATCTTCAAGGTGATTGCCTCAGGGACGGATCTGAACAGCGATGATTCGCTTAATGATGTCTTAAGCTACGTCACGCCCACATTCAATGGTGAGACATCTTTGTCAGTGCAAAACATTGAAAAGATCGATGTAAAATGCGACCAACGAAATGGAATGACGGTGGAGGTGGACTTTTTGGAAAACTTTAATGGAATCATTTACAGTCAGGGCTATTACAATGATCCCAAGTGCACGTATGTAACGACAGTAAAGATCTAAAGATCTGCCATTTAATTTATTACATTTATTTATATTAGCTATGTGGCAGCCAATAATGGAGACACCAAATTTATATTCAATGTGCCTTATGACGGCTGCGGCAGTAAGCCCTCCTGCTCGATATGCTCTTCAATCGAGAACGTTCTGATTATACAAAATGATAAGGATATTCAGAATAGTTGGGATATAGCCCGAAAGGTGGCATGCAGCCGCAGCGAGGAGCAGGAGAAAACGGTCTACTTCAAGCCATTTGTTGTGGATATGCTCGAAGTAGTTTCCGTGGATACTCCGAGCGGACCAGTGGAATGCTGGATGGAAATTGGCATTGGAATTCCACCAAACATAAAGCCGATTAGTTCAACACTGAAGCTTGGCACCGACGTAACCTTCACCATAAATGTAAAGCATTCGACTCAAGCATGGGATGTCAATATACTGAAGTGCTATGCCTCGGATGACATGAACTTTGAGGCAAGAACCACCAAGACATTACAGCTCTCCGATAAAAGAGGCTGCACCATAAAGGAAAAAATATTTGGAGAGTGGAAAAGGTTGGAATCCCAGTCTGGAGCCAGTCTTACCTCCACATATTATAATACGCTCAAAGCATTCAAATTCCCCGATCGCTCGCAAGTCTATCTAAAGTGTGATATTGAATTGTGCAAGGGAACTTGTCAAAGAGATTATTCGTGCAGCAGTTTAAAGAACAATATACCCATAGATGTGCGCAAGCCTAGGTGCTACCCCGGCTCAGAAGATCCTGCTTGTCTTTCAACCACTTCCGAAAGGCCAAGAATAACAATAACCACAACCAACGCAAGATGTTATTCTGGATCAACTGATCCTGAATGCCAGAAAACTACCTACTTCCCACGGCCAACGACTGAATCTGCAATAGAAATAGAACAACCAGAATGTTATCCAGGCTCAACCGATCCTCGATGCCCTCAGAGGCCTGCGACCACCATTAAGCCCAGATGCTATCCTGGCTCGCCGGATCCAGAGTGTCAACCCGCTACTTACTTGCCACCTACAACGAGAAAAACACCAGTAGATAGACCCAAACCTCGGTGTTTCCCCGGATCCACCGATCCTAGATGCCCCCAGAAACCCGTGAAAACACCGAAGCCACGTTGCTATCCTGGCTCATCCGATCCTGAATGTGTTTCATCAACATACACGCCCGAAACAACAAGAAGAACACCAACTTACACTGCTCCTACTACGACTGGAGCTCCTGTAACCATAGAAACACCGAAATGTTTTCCAGGGTCTAACGATCCTCGATGCACTCTGGCGCCCGCTACGACAATTAAACCGCGATGCTATCCTGGCTCATCAGATCCAGAATGTCAGCCCGCTACTTACTTGCCACCAACAACGAGAAAAACAGCAGTCGATAGACCCAAACCTCGGTGCTTCCCAGGTTCCACAGATCCTCGATGCCCCCAGGAACCGAAATCACGTTGCTATCCTGGCTCGACCGATGTTGAGTGTCTTTCGTCACCAACAACTAGGAGAACAACAACTTACACGGCTCCCACAACGACTAGAGCTCCCATAACTACAGAAACAACAAAATGTTATCCAGGTTCAACTGATCCTCGATGCCCTCAGAGGCCTGCGACTACAACAAAGCCCAGATGTTATCCGGGCTCAAAGGATCCAGAGTGCCTCAACTGCTTCCCAGGTTCTCGAGATCCAAGGTGTCCTAAGGTGCCACCAACTAAAAAAGCAGGCTGTGAGGAGAACTCAGATGACCCCAGATGTCGACCGGCCACCTATTTACCGCCTTCTACATTCCGCACTCCCACAATTTCACCTAAGCCAAGGTGTTATCCTGGATCAAGAGATCCTGCGTGCTCAACAGTCACCTACCAGCCACCAACTCCGAGAGGAACAACATCAGTCTCACCAAAAGCACAGTGTTATCCAGGGTCTACCGATCCTCGATGCCCTCAGAAGCCCGTGACGACCATTAAGCCGAGATGTTATCCTGGCTCTAAGGATCCAGAGTGTCAACCCGCTACTTACTTGCCACCGACAACTAGAAAAACTCCAGTGGATAGGCCGAAACCGAGCTGCTATCCAGGTTCGACCGATCCTCGATGCCCTCAAAAACCAGCGACAACACCGAAGCCACGTTGCTATCCTGGCTCAAACGATCCTGAATGTGTGTCACCGACAACAAGAAGAACACCAACTTACACGACAACCAGAGCTCCTATAACTACAGAAACACCGAAATGTTATCCAGGGTCTTCCGATCCTCGATGCCCTCAGAGGCCCGCGACGACCATTAAGCCGAGATGTTATCCTGGCTCCCAGGATCCGGAGTGTCAACCCGCTACTTACTTGCCACCGACAACTAGAAAAACTCCAGTGGATAGGCCGAAACCGAGCTGCTATCCAGGTTCGACCGATCCTCGATGCCCTCAACCAGAGACGACACCAAAGCCACGTTGCTATCCTGGCTCAAACGATCCTGAATGTGTGTCACCGACAACAAGAAGAACACCAACTTACACGACAACCAGAGCTCCTATAACTACAGAAACACCGAAATGTTATCCAGGGTCTAACGATCCTCGATGCCCTCAGAGGCCTGCGACTACAACAAAGCCCAGATGTTATCCGGGCTCACAGGATCCGGAGTGTCTCAACTGTTTTCCAGGCTCTCCAGATCCCAGATGTCCTAAGGTGCCAACAACCAAAAAAGCAGGCTGTGAGGACAACTCAGATGACCCCAGATGTCAACCTGCCACCTATTTGCCTCCTTCTACATTCCGCACTCCCACAATTTCACCTAAGCCAAGGTGCTATCCTGGATCGAGTGATCCTGAGTGCTTACCAGTCACCTTCCAGCCACAAACAACTAGAGGAACAACTACAGTCTTACCCAAACCACAGTGTTATCCAGGGTCTACCGATCCTCGATGCCCTCAGAAGCCCGTGACGACCATAAAGCCGAGATGTTATCCTGGCTCTAAGGATCCAGAGTGTCAACCCGCTACTTACTTGCCACCGACAACTAGAAAAACTCCAGTGGATAGGCCGAAACCGAGCTGCTATCCAGGTTCGACCGATCCTCGATGCCCTCAACCAGAGACGACACCAAAGCCACGTTGCTATCCTGGCTCAAACGATCCTGAATGTGTGTCACCGACAACAAGAAGAACACCAACTTACACGACAACCAGAGCTCCTATAACTACAGAAACACCGAAATGTTATCCAGGGTCTAACGATCCTCGATGCCCTCAGAGGCCTGCGACTACAACAAAGCCCAGATGTTATCCGGGCTCACAGGATCCGGAGTGTCTCAACTGTTTTCCAGGCTCTCCAGATCCCAGATGTCCTAAGGTGCCAACAACCAAAAAAGCAGGCTGTGAGGACAACTCAGATGACCCCAGATGTCAACCTGCCACCTATTTGCCTCCTTCTACATTCCGCACTCCCACAATTTCACCTAAGCCAAGGTGCTATCCTGGATCGAGTGATCCTGAGTGCTTACCAGTCACCTTCCAGCCACAAACAACTAGAGGAACAACTACAGTCTTACCCAAACCACAGTGTTATCCAGGGTCTACCGATCCTCGATGCCCTCAGAAGCCCGTGACGACCATAAAGCCGAGATGTTATCCTGGCTCTAAGGATCCAGAGTGTCAACCCGCTACTTACTTGCCACCGACAACTAGAAAAACTCCAGTGGATAGGCCGAAACCGAGCTGCTATCCAGGTTCGACCGATCCTCGATGCCCTCAAAAACCAGCGACAACACCGAAGCCACGTTGCTATCCTGGCTCAAACGATCCTGAATGTGTGTCACCGACAACAAGAAGAACACCAACTTACACGACAACCAGAGCTCCTATAACTACAGAAACACCGAAATGTTATCCAGGGTCTACCGATCCTCGATGCCCTCAGAAGCCCGTGACGACCATTAAGCCGAGATGTTATCCTGGCTCTAAGGATCCGGAGTGTCAACCCGCTACTTACTTGCCACCGACAACTAGAAAAACTCCAGTGGATAGGCCGAAACCGAGCTGCTATCCAGGTTCGACCGATCCTCGATGCCCTCAACCAGAGACGACTCCAAAGCCACGTTGCTATCCTGGCTCATCCGATCCTGAATGTGTGTCACCGACAACAAGAAGAACACCAACTTACACGACAACCAGAGCTCCTATAACTACAGAAACACCGAAATGTTATCCAGGGTCTAACGATCCTCGATGCCCTCAGAGGCCTGCGACTACAACAAAGCCGAGATGTTATCCTGGATCTAAGGATCCAGAGTGTCAACCTGCTACTTACTTGCCACCGACAACTAGAAAAACACCAGTGGATAGACCAAAACCGAGCTGCTATCCAGGTTCGACCGATCCTCGATGCCCTCAGGAACCCGCGACGACCACCAAGCCACGTTGCTATCCTGGCTCATCCGATCCTGAATGTGTGTCACCGACAACAAGAAGAACACAAACTTACACGGCTCCGTCCACACCTAGAGCTCCCATAACTACAGAAACACCGAAATGCTATCCAGGGTCTAACGATCCTAGATGCCCTCAGAGACCCGCGACGACCATTAAGCCGAAATGTTATCCTGGCTCGCAAAATCCAGAGTGTCAACCCGCTACTTACTTACCACCGACAACAAGAAAAACACCAGTGGATAGACCGAAACCGAGCTGCTATACAGGTTCGACCGATCCTCGATGCCCTCAGGAACCCCCGACGACCTCCAAGCCACGTTGCTATCCCGGCTCATCCGATCCTGAATGTGTTTCACCCACGTACACTCCACCGACAACAAGCAGAACAACAACTTACACGACAACCAGAGCTCCTATAATCACAGAAACACCTAAATGTTATCCAGGGTCTAACGATCCTCGATGCCCTCAGAGGCCTGCGACTACAACAAAGCCCAGATGTTATCCGGGCTCAAAGGATCCGGAGTGTCTCAACTGTTTCCCAGGCTCTCCAGATCCCAGATGTCCTAAGGTGCCAACAACTAAAAAAGCAGGCTGTGAGGACAACTCAGATGACCCCAGATGTCAACCTGCCACCTATTTGCCTCCTTCTACATTCCGCACTCCCACAATTTCACCTAAGCCAAGGTGCTATCCTGGATCGAGTGATCCTGAGTGCTTACCAGTCACCTTCCAGCCACAAACAACTAGAGGAACAACTACAGTCTCACCCAAACCACAGTGTTATCCAGGGTCTACCGATCCTCGATGCCCTCAGAAGCCCGTGACGACCATAAAGCCGAGATGTTATCCTGGCTCTAAGGATCCGGAGTGTCAACCCGCTACTTACTTGCCACCGACAACTAGAAAAACACCAGTGGATAGACCAAAACCGAGCTGCTATCCAGGTTCGACCGATCCTCGATGCCCTCAACCAGCGACGACACCAAAGCCACGTTGCTATCCTGGCTCATCCGATCCTGAATGTGTGTCACCGACAACAAGAAGAACACCAACTTACACGACAACCAGAGCTCCTATAACTACAGAAACACCGAAATGTTATCCAGGGTCTAACGATCCTCGATGCCCTCAGAGGCCTGCGACTACAACAAAGCCCAGATGTTATCCGGGCTCACAGGATCCGGAGTGTCTCAACTGTTTTCCAGGCTCTCCAGATCCCAGATGTCCTAAGGTGCCAACAACCAAAAAAGCAGGCTGTGAGGACAACTCAGATGACCCCAGATGTCAACCTGCCACCTATTTGCCTCCTTCTACATTCCGCACTCCCACAATTTCACCTAAGCCAAGGTGTTATCCTGGATCAAGAGATCCTGCGTGCTCAACAGTCACCTACCAGCCACCAACTCCGAGAGGAACAACATCAGTCTCACCAAAAGCACAGTGTTATCCAGGGTCTACCGATCCTCGATGCCCTCAGAAGCCCGTGACGACCATAAAGCCGAGATGTTATCCTGGCTCTANAGATGACCCCAGATGTCAACCTGCCACCTATTTGCCTCCTTCTACATTCCGCACTCCCACAATTTCACCTAAGCCAAGGTGCTATCCTGGATCGAGTGATCCTGAGTGCTTACCAGTCACCTTCCAGCCACAAACAACTAGAGGAACAACTACAGTCTTACCCAAACCACAGTGTTATCCAGGGTCTACCGATCCTCGATGCCCTCAGAAGCCCGTGACGACCATTAAGCCGAGATGTTATCCTGGCTCCCAGGATCCGGAGTGTCAACCCGCTACTTACTTGCCACCGACAACTAGAAAAACTCCAGTGGATAGGCCGAAACCGAGCTGCTATCCAGGTTCGACCGATCCTCGATGCCCTCAACCAGAGACGACACCAAAGCCACGTTGCTATCCTGGCTCAAACGATCCTGAATGTGTGTCACCGACAACAAGAAGAACACCAACTTACACGACAACCAGAGCTCCTATAACTACAGAAACACCGAAATGTTATCCAGGGTCTAACGATCCTCGATGCCCTCAGAGGCCTGCGACTACAACAAAGCCCAGATGTTATCCGGGCTCACAGGATCCGGAGTGTCTCAACTGTTTTCCAGGCTCTCCAGATCCCAGATGTCCTAAGGTGCCAACAACCAAAAAAGCAGGCTGTGAGGACAACTCAGATGACCCCAGATGTCAACCTGCCACCTATTTGCCTCCTTCTACATTCCGCACTCCCACAATTTCACCTAAGCCAAGGTGCTATCCTGGATCGAGTGATCCTGAGTGCTTACCAGTCACCTTCCAGCCACAAACAACTAGAGGAACAACTACAGTCTTACCCAAACCACAGTGTTATCCAGGGTCTACCGATCCTCGATGCCCTCAGAAGCCCGTGACGACCATAAAGCCGAGATGTTATCCTGGCTCTAAGGATCCAGAGTGTCAACCCGCTACTTACTTGCCACCGACAACTAGAAAAACTCCAGTGGATAGGCCGAAACCGAGCTGCTATCCAGGTTCGACCGATCCTCGATGCCCTCAAAAACCAGCGACAACACCGAAGCCACGTTGCTATCCTGGCTCAAACGATCCTGAATGTGTGTCACCGACAACAAGAAGAACACCAACTTACACGACAACCAGAGCTCCTATAACTACAGAAACACCGAAATGTTATCCAGGGTCTAACGATCCTCGATGCCCTCAGAGGCCCGCGACGACCATTAAGCCGAGATGTTATCCTGGCTCGCAGGATCCAGAGTGTCAACCACCAACATATCTGCCACCAACAACGAAACAACCTCCAACTTATAATACCAAAACAACTAGGCCCGTAACAACAGCGACTCCCACAGCTGTGGAAAAGCTAAGGTGCTACTCTGGGTCCACAGACCCTCGTTGCAAGCAGGACACCACTGTCATACCCTCATTTAACTTGGTAACTTCAACTCAGCCACCCGCAACAACGCCCACCTATTGTTATCCTGGATCTATTGATCCACGTTGCCCCGACAGCGGCTACAAAGGCACGAGCCGTATTCCAGCTACATATCTACCGCCCTTGAGTGACCCGGGCTACGACAGGACTATCCGAAATGCAAAGAGTTCTTTCTTCAAGGAAATTAACCAATTGGCCTTCACCGATAATAATATGTTTGAGATTGATGACGATGAGAGTGAATCAACTAGAGTTAAGCGGGAGTTAAAGGATGACGACGATGATTCTTTGATGATTACTCAAGAGGAAGACCTACTATCGAGAAGGATTGTTAAGCGTGAGTTCAGTGAGCGGCCATCTGAGAGAGAGGTGATTTCCCTGACACTCGGTGTTCGAACTGGGATCAATGTTAATTAGTCATGGGAATTAAATGCCTAGCACTAGAGCAATACTATTATAATACCCATCTTTCACCGATATGTATTCTACTTAGCCAGATATTCATTAAATATAAATCTATGTACAAATTGTAATGTTCGTCTGGATTTACTTCACTGACTTTTCCTATTTTTCCCTGAAAGCAGGAACTAGACCTTTAGGGCTGTGAAACTTTTAGCCAATGCATAGAGTACCACCAACGACTCTTCACCGTATACCATAACAACGAGGCGCAACTGGGGTTTTGCTCTTTCCGTCGTCGGCTTCCTTTTAAAGCTTTCATCTTGTCATCTCTGATATCTATAAATGAATGTGAATAAATGTTTAGTTTAATCTAGAAACAATTTACAGGCAAATGGGTTTTTATTTTAAATATTTATTCATTATATTGGTTTAATACTCACAATCGTATTATTGCGAATTGTGTTGGAAGTTTATTTGAATATCTGTTGTGCACAGAAGGTACATGAACAGGGTGCAATCTTTTGATGTTTACCCAACTCTGGTTGCAAGGAAAATTGTTGGTGGTGTTTGAGACTGTTTAACAAACAATAAAACCATTTTCAATGTTATAATACTTTTGTAACCATTATAAGAAGCGAAACCCTTGTAAAATCAGGAAAATTTCTCTGCTCTGCCTTTACGAAATTTATAAAATTTCTGCTGTGGTGCTTAGATCAATTAATTAAATACATTTTGGTTAATATATGTGAACAAATCATAACTCCCTTTTGGGCTCCTTAAGACTCTGGATAGCGACAATACGAATTGCTTTCAACTGACTCATGCGGAATCCACTCCTCATACAATGGCAAGCGACTCTTCAAGGTCTCGATTTCTCGCAAAATTCTCATGACATTACCACCAACGAGTTTTTTTATCGCGGCATTACCCCAGACTCTGTCCCGCGCCAACTCGGCCAGCAAAAGAGCATAACTTTTGGGTGCTCCGCCCAGTCCGATATGATCCACACCGGACACCTTTCGCACATAGTTAATGGCATTAATTGCCTCTCGAACGCTTAATGTTCGATCTCCACAGCGTTCCAAGTTGAGCAAAATGACTCCACCATTTTCTGGCAAGAGGCTGTAATAGATAAACAACATTTGGTACTCCTTCGTGGACCCTTGATCAAGATTTAAACCCACCTGAGCACGTGGTCCGGTATGGAAGCAATACTTGTGCTGTTGCAGATAGAAAGCGGTGTAGCGTTGGTTAATAGAACCGGAGCCTTTGCGGTTTGCAAGACGGCAAGCATCGCTGCCTCGCTAAGTTGAGATATCTCCACCAATATGCCCAAGCGATTCATTTCAAGTAGCATTTTCTGTAAGAAAATTAAGAGGGTATTAGCAAGGGATTACCTCATCCGCCGCTTAGTACTCACTTCTCCGAATTCGTTGAATGAATTCGTAACATTCTCCTCTATGAGGTGATCTCGCCTGCGTATGGCAGCTGCAGCCCATGGTGTGGTGCACTCCAAGCTAGTTATTGCCACAAACCGAGCGCCTAGCAAATAAATAGAGCGCAAAACTGCCAGACTGGTGCCCAGAGCATGGCCCCCACTGATGCCCATCAAAACAGCCACCTCACCCCTGATATGCGTTTGCTCCATTTCATCGGCCGACTCCACAATATGCATTAGATCGCTAGCAGCAGTGATGCGTTTTGCCTTATCGATGCCCTCCAGGGCAAGCTGAACCGCGTCCAGGTACTGCGCACCACAGGGCACAGCAATGGGCCACAGCACAGCGCCTATGTGATTTTGGCGCACCTCAAACAAGTTGCTGCTGTTAAGATTCGAGGTAGTTGGTGGCTTCCAGGAGCCCTCAATAAGCGGCGATTCTGTCAGCAGGCGTCGAATGAATGACAGGCGGGCCTCCAGCAACGAAGAGGAGCGCAGCTGAAGGGCCAATGGAATGCCACCTGCCATGCCGATGCATAAGAGTACCAGACCCACGCCCAGCAGAATCTTGCGGCCACGCGATCTCTCTGGGCGCTCTCCGGATAGCTCGCTGCTGGAATCCTTTTTGGAGGTGTAAGAGGGAATGCCACCATTGCTGCATCTAATCTTTTCGGTGCCACCACCGAACTTGGTTATTTCCGCGGGCAGCTCAATATCAGATATTTCTGTGAAGACAAAACATTGCTGCTTGCAATGCGGTTGATGCTGATGAAGCGGATGCACTTCCAAAAACTCGCGACTCGGTACAGGATTCATTGCATCATACAAACACTAAATGCACATGTAAGACTTGGCACCAGTTTTGGTTTCAACAAACAAGAACCCAACACGTTAAGCAGCCAAGCTGGAAACTCAAACGATTATTGATTTCTGACAGATTCCTTGGCGAATCCTGCACCTTGTGGTCATGCGCGTTGCGAGGTGTTACAAAGTTATCAATGAGTGTGGCAGCACCAGAGAAAGTTTACTAATAAAATACTTAATATAGTTTATATATTTAAAATATTTAAATAACAAAAACTATAGCTTTTTATTGGCAGCTATAATGATGTCCATCAGCTTTTGGTTAGGCAATGACTCTAACACGCACAGCAGCTGAATCTGATTTGTAATGCAGTTGCAGGAAAGGGCAATCTGTACAGCTTGGGCGAGCCTTTCCATGCACTTTTGATAAGCAGCATCGGTGCGTGGATCCACGCTTGTTTCACTTAAGCGAGCGCAATAGTTCTGCAAAGACTTGATAACCTGCATCAAGTCCTGTAAGGGCAGAGGGGTCGACTCTCCACTGGTCACTGTTTGTTGGAGCGTTCGCAAGACGGATAAATGTAGGTTGCTGTAAGCAAGTCTGCTGGAAACCATCGGCGCAAGCACTGCCCAGCGCAAGAGACCAGCCAACGGGGTAGCGAATGGCATGGCAATTGCACCAGCTGGTAGAATCAGTGGCTGCTGTGATGCCTGACACAAGGTTGGGTTCTCATTCATCCATTCAGTAATCGCATCCAAAAGAGCATCCGGCGGTGGTGTCAGTGCGGCTGAGCGCTGCTCGTTCAGGTAGAGTTCGGCCACAGCGACCATTAAGTTTGCCGCAAAGTGCGGCCCGACCATGGGCAATTGCTTAAATTGCTCTGGTGTCTTACGAGAGTACAATATGAAATCACTCACAAGGTTTTGCGCCACTTCCAGACTGTGTGGGGTCTTGCAGCCAACTTGTTGCATCCACGTACCGGCCGCAGAGAGCAGTGGTGCCAGTGATCCCGAAATCGCAGTACTTATCAGTCTGGACAACAACTTGCAACGTTGGGGTGTTAGGTGGCTGCCAAAGAGTGATAGAAATATGGCATTGCGCGTTGCATCCCGTCCTGGCCGCGAAAAGTATTCAATGAGCGCAATTATCAATTGAAACTCTTGGCACAATGTCATCTGGCTAATTGGCAGCGATTGGGACTTTCGCCCATCTCCGTCCTTGTTCCGCTCCAAGAAAATATACTCCGAAATGATTTGCATTACTAAATTTTGTTTGTTTCGGCTGGCAATAAGAGTTTCTGCAAAGCAAAAAGTATTATACCCGGCCGGCCATGGAATAATCTAAACTGCTTAACATACCTAGGCGAGTAAGCGCCTCCACAGCACATGCTGGATAGTTCTCCGCTTTCAGGTCTAGTTTCCTGTGCGAGCCCTTGCTGTTGTTCTCTGACGAAGACATTTATATGCTGTTGGTGATTAAAATATTTGTTTATTTCGTTTGCAGTTGACGTCTCGTCCAATTTGTTTCGAATATTTTTATTATCAGTGTGACCGTGAACTGACAGTAGGTATATTTTTGGGTTATACTGCAATATACCGTAAAATTGATCAAATATACCATAAAGTACCATACAAAATATGGTGAGCCATTGTCGGATAGTCCGACGCGATACAAATTAAAATTTAAACTTAAATTACCATTAAGAAAGGCTGTATTTATAATTTTCATATTTATGTAATATTTATAACATTTAATTGTATAAAAAGTCAAACCATACAATATTATGGATAATATAATCGAAAATAAAATAGTTTATTTCACAGCCAATTGCAATTGACTTACACAAATAAATGTTAGATACAAACCTACATACGAAAATCGAGTTCAATTTTGTTTAAGAAATTTGTTTCACTTAAATCTATTTGCTTAAAATATCTAGAGGTGAATGTCTCAACCAGTTAATTGGTCGCACTGAAAGACTCCGTTTAACTGATCATATTAACGGTTACCAAACAGACGCATAAAATAGACCAAACTATAACAAAAATAAGCCAAGCACTTGATTTGAAAGGGCTTTCGAAACTATTCACTATACCACTTCCCAGTAGTTCTGAGCAAGTTCGTCGTGCGAAATAAACCAAAAAGACTGGGATAATGTATTGTATTCCAGTACCCGCATAGCTCCCTGTGAATGCCACAAGACTTGCCAAACTTTCGGTAAAATATGTGACACAAAACGGTGGAATAATGGCACACAACGGGAAGAGTATTCGCACAAACGGACTATACGTATCGTATCGCGACATGTCTAGGAAGAGTGTCTGAAGATTGTTTTTCAATGTTACTGCAATAATTGGAAAACTGGTGGACAACGTGAAAATGGGGAAAAGTGCCAGAAAATAATCAATGCCTATTAACAGACCCGAGGTAAAGTCTGTGTAGTCAACATCGTAGGGAAGGAAGTTTAGTGTGTAAAGGTCTTCAATTCGATCAAAAGCAAATATGCCTGTCATGGCTAAAACAATATAGAATGCACAAATGATCGTATAATCATATGAAAGAATTTTCGATACCATTAACTTGTGCTTAAGAGGTGCCAGAAGGCTAGGGAGTGAATGGTGGCACATGAAAGAGTATACACAAGCGCCAAACAGCGAGGGAATGCCATACACATTAAAGCTTACTGGATGCCCTCTGGGTCCTCTTGAGATCAACAGCTTCAGGGATATACAGATCATCAGAGTAAATGCTGTGAAAGAGTTTAAATGTTTTTCATTTTGTCAATTTACTGATTAAAACATTTGATCTTACCCATCCAACGGAAAATGGCTGTGAGAATTTGCAAGTATTTTGTTTTCTGAATACTGAATGCAGCAAATGGCCCGAAAATAAGAGTGAACCCAATTAAAATCACTCTATAAACGCTTAAACGCGATATTGTGTGTTCCTTCCAGCATGGTTGGGCTGTGTTGTTCCTGAAGTCCCCTGCCCAAAACATCTGCCTCGAGCTAAGCGCATCTGTGGCATTTGACTGGTCACTAAAAAAAGAGGACACTGATTAAAGTTCCCCTCGATTTATGTTAGATCTTACCATATAACGTCCCTGAGACTCCTTGATACAGCAGCAGAATAGATACTCAAGTCTCCGTAGAGATAAACAATCAGGCACAAGAAAAACATGATGCGGCCGATCTCGTTGAAAAAAATTGTCGCCATTTCGCCCAATTCAAATTTATGGGACAGCTGATAATAGTGATTCTCAGCATTCTGAATTGTCAGCGGAACACGCTCGAGTTCTCTAAGATCGGATCCGTGGTCGTCGGATGTTTCAGCAGCATCATCATTCTCACTGTTTTCTGCAGAGCTTCGACTATGGTGACGTAGTGCCTGAAGGGTTTGCCAATTCTTGATGGCATTCGCACAAGCCATTGCTTCAATAATAAAGGTAACTGTCATGTAACTTATCGAGGCTAATAATATAATTACTATAAGACTCAAAACCCATCCTGCTTTGGCAAAAACTCCGGGTAAAGTCAAAGCGCCCGTTCCAACAATGAGATTAAATATGAATATGAATCCAACCTGTTGATGATAATATCATTACAATTTGCAGACGTATGCATTAATGAGCTCATATGCAATACGATTAATGAACGTTATCTATAGTACTGCTGTGGTTGTGGCAACAGATACTGGAACATCATACATAACTACATATGGACATACATACATAAGTACTTACATATTCATGTACGTACTTATTATGTTCTCAATATAAGCGTTCAAAGGATCTGATATGCAATCATTTATGTACTCTGCAACTTACCAAATTTGAGTAGGTGGGTGCAGGCTCAGGCCTGCTTATAAGGCGGGGCATCTTTTTGTGCAATTTCTTTGTTTTTCGACCACGGAACAAAACAAAACAAAACAAGACAATTGTCGACAGCGGTACCGCGGACTTATCGATCAAATATACCGCAAGACCATCAAAAACATACCGAAACATAATTTCTCATTTTCAAAAAATACCGTAGTTCCGGAATAATTTTCCTCGATTTTGATATTCTGATTAATATTACCAGCTAGTCAGGACTTTCTGCACTAAACCAATGATTTTATTCGATTCATAATTCAATTCTCCAAAAGATTGGCTAGTTTTCGTGACCTTCTTGAACTTGGATTGTTTACAATCTCGATACATTCTCCGTATGCAACTCAACGGAGTTATTGCTTGGAGCCTGAGATACTCAACATGAATTTTACTTGGTTCCTTTTATTGGACCCTATAAGCTTAAGGCAGCACCAAATAATTTTTGAGTAGATTGCCTTTTACACATAAACGTTTGCTAGAATTTAACTATATAAATATGCATATTCGCATATATAAAGCGATGCATAGGCAGAAGGCGACACTTACATCGAAAGGCTATGCCTTATTCGGATAAAATTATACACATCACGAATTAATCTAGTTTTTTGGTGCACTGTCGAGTTGTGATTGCTTTGCTTTGCGGTTTGCCAATATACTCGATATAAAGAACTCGCCAGCTTTGTACGAGCTGCGGACAAGAGGGCCACTGGCGGTATACAGGAATCCCAATTCGTTTCCACGCTCTTCCCAGTGCTTAAACTTCTCCGGCGTAACATACTCAATGACTTTGAGATGCTTGTTCGTGGGCTGCATGTACTGACCCAAGGTCAAGCATTCGACGCCAGCCTCTCGCAAGTCTGTCATAGTTCTTTCAATCTCTTCATCAGTCTCGCCAAGACCAAGCATGATGGAGCTCTTTGTGATGAGATTGGGATTAAAACGCTTTGCTTCGCCAAGCACCCGAAGCGTTTGCCTATAGTGGGCACGTCGATCTCGAACGAAGGGGGTCAGCTTCTCCACGGTTTCAATGTTGTGCGCATAGACGTCCAGGCCACAGTTTGCAATCGTTTCAACACAATTCAGATCCCCACGAAAGTCAGGCACCAGGCATTCGACAAATATATTGGAATTCCTATGGAAGAAATGGCATCGTTAGCAGGGATTATAATTGAATAAATTGTAGTTCTTACCGAGCTTTGATTTCTCGTACGGTTTGTGCAATATGTTTCGATCCGCCATCGGGCAAATCATCACGATCGACTGATGTTAACACAATGTAATCCAAGCCCCACGATGCTATTGCCTTGGCAGTGTTCACGGGCTCATTTTCGTCAAGAGGAGGCGGCTTGCGTGCTGTCTTTACGGAACAGAAACGACAGCCGCGTGTGCAAGTGTCTCCCATGAGCTACAACCAGAAATGTACACAATAAACACGCTTAGTTATCAGCAAAGGTCAAGCAATCTCACCATTATCGTCGCGGTCTGAGTTCCGTTTTCACCGCCACCCCAGCACTCTCCGATGTTGGGGCAACGAGCCTCCTCACACACTGTGGATAGCTTTAGTTCTCGCAGCTGCTCCTTAATCTTTGTGTAGTTCTTGCCCATCGGTATTGTGGTCTTCAGCCATGGCGGCAGACGCAACCGTTGCTCCTCTCCCTTCTCCCTACGTAACTTTCCATCATAGTTTTCCCCCACACTCTTTATGTTATCTGGATCTTGGACAAAGTCTTGAAAGTTTGGCCCTTTAGCCAGACGTTCTCGGATCTCCTCGAGTTTCTTTGCATTTGTTGATGCCGCACGCTGCAAAATGATTGATCTTTATATCTTAACTGTGCACCACTAACTATGATTTGACTTACAACGACAATTGCTGTTGGCGAGTTAGGCCTAAACGCTTGCAGCATATTTAAAAATGTGAATGAAATTTCTGTTTTGTTTTGGAAATTCTTACGAAATGAATAGTGTGAACAAAGTACGAAAAGTCCATTATTACCTGACCTGGTAGATACAGTTTAGCTTATTTTGAAAATGAGATGGTATATTTTTGTATAGTCTGGATGGGCAGACGGTATATTTTATGGGTAACTTCGCGGTCACACTGTTGGATACACTTTATTTATTTATTGTTTTGAAAACATTTTAAAAATCCATGTTTTAACGAAAACATGAAATAATAATATGAATTCCTGAATAATACACGGTTTCCATAAGTGTGTGATAAGCATTTGGAGTGAATTAAACCACTTTAGGGCGGAGGTTGCTCTCACTCTAGGCTCAGCTTCACACCTTAAAAACTTGTTTTATACTACCAACACAGAAGCGATACATACGCAGAAGACGTAGATGCAACTCACAAATTGCGATACATACATACTTATGTATGCACCTGGATTGGATACTTAGATTGAACTATTTAAATGCAATAAGTATATTCTGAAAGCTCCTAAAAGCGCCGTTTAAAATGGGTAAGTAAACAAATTACCTAAAACACATACTAATTGGCTTAAACATGGGTTTCGGGCTTAAAACAAACATGACTTTTTGGGACCGTATGTATTTACATAAATACATATGTATGTATGTGTATGTCCCGAGCGTTGCCTTTCTGCGTTGGAATCAAATAAACGTAAAAGCATTAAATTATTATTATTATTATAATGTTCAAAAGACACCACCTCCAATCCACTGCATAGCATAAACGAACCTTCTTGGTCAGGGTTTAAACTTGAAAGCTACCTCAACAAAATCGTTGCATTGACGTTTGTCAGCTTTATTGGGATATCAACATGAAATAATTTTCTGTTGTGCGAGGCATATTAAGATGCCAAGACCAAGAGCTACAGACTAAAGCAGCTGTTATTATATAAGTCGTGCTTACAACATTAAAGCTGGAGTGTCCAATAGGTGTAGAGCAGCTAGTGGATCAGACACTATCGTTCCTAGCTATATGTACATATGTACATACATACATATGTGCATGCATGAACCCCTTTGATTTCATGTACATACGCGTCTATATTGGCATTTCCCTTCAATGTTGACACTAATTGACCCTATGCAGAGCATAAAACTTATCCAAGCGCTCTTGAAGACCGTATTAATTGGCTGTCTCATTCAATTGAGGGCCGGGCCTGTGCCTGGGAGCAATGTTTTCCAATTTGCAGCGACGTACGCATCCAAGTGTACCCACACAACACACACAATTGGAGGAATACATACTATATTTATATACCCGTAACTACTTATCGTTCAGTGAGAGCGAGAGAAACTGAGGGGAAAAGCGTCACACTCGGAACAGAGTACAAAAAAAGTTAACAGAGAAGAGTTATCAGTCGCGGTCGACTGCGAAACATTTCGGAGTTGAACTGAACGCCCATTCCGAGTTCTGAGTTTGCTCTTGGCTCTTCGTTCCTTCCTCATTCATTATATCGAGATCGGGAAGCACGCGCGGTACAAGTTTAGCTGTTGATCTCAGGGCGGCGAAAGCGAATGTCTCTGATGACGTCGAAGTTTGTGTTTTGTGTGATTCATGTGCGGGCAGCTTAGACTTATACATATTTATTGACAACAGCTAAAAAGATTCTCGCAACTTCTGACTTTTACAAGCGCCTGATCAAATTAAGATTCCGTTGTGCAATATGCCTGGGAAAATGAACGATCGCGATCGCATACGAGATCCCCGCGAGGAGATCCTACTCGAGACGAACTTTGAAGATGACGGTGGTGTGCTAACGCGTGCCTACAATAACAATCCCTACAATGGGGGCAACGTACAAAATCGACGACGACCCTCCTACCGATCGGAACACTCCTTGGATAGGTACACAGAGCGTGGCGGCGAAGGTACGACAAAGTCAATGGATATATTGCTTTTGCATTTCACAAAAGCATTTTTATACATCACCTGCTCAAACTTTCATTGTTTTTATGTGGTAAAACGCGTCACCAAGAAATTGTTGCACTCTCTCGCATACCAGTACCACATATTTTCCCTCTATGTGAATCACTCTGTTGTAGGCTATCACCTTTAGCCGTGCTACATTTTGTTATCTTATCAATTTCTAGTGCATACATACATACAAATAAATTCCCTTAAGATAAACCTTTTTCCCTACGTATGGCACCTTTATGCACCATACAATTTAGCCCGAAATGAATTACTTAAAGCTAAACATTTAGATGTACCACAGCAGCACGAGCACTATAGTAAAATCAACATATGAAAGAATGTTTATCAAATATTGTTTATGAATTATTTTTTTGCAATTATCCGAGTGTTGTCGAGCCATGTCTGTCTGTCACCTTTCTGTTCAAAAATAGTTTATTTTTAAATTAACTAAGCAACGCCAAAGAATAGTCTAAAAACAACATACATGTCGAGTGCATGGCTCTGCACTTTAAAGTTATTCAATGCAGTCAGTAGAATGAATAGTAAATGTCAGTCAATGTGAACTCCTTTTTAACTCTATTTCACTTTCACTGTACACATATCCGTACACCTTTAGTAATGTAGTCCCACCTCTCTTGCTTACATTTTCTAACAAATATATATTACAATTTCTTCTAGGTGAATGCTGTCAATCATGCATGGCGCGTATCCCCTACGCCACCATGATAGCCACTCTCATGTGTCTCCTGGGAGTGGGCATCTTCTGCTTCACCATGTACAGAGGAGCATCGCTCACAGTTATAATGGTGGACCAAGTATTTCACTTACGTTTGATATGGTAAGGCTCAGCCATTATTCCAAGCAGTCGTCACATGTATAAGCATTATTCATATTTCAGGATCGAAGCTGTGCAGATGATATTTGTAATAATTGGAGCTGGCATGGCAGCCCTCGGATTTATGATACTCTTTGTTGGCTTCCTGGCAACTGGCGCCACGCGGTATAAGGTATACAGAGCCTGGCGGTCCCGTGTTGGAGGCCGGATCTCCTGCGCCGTACTTATGGGCATCACGTACCTACTCAATTTCGTGTGGAGTCTTATTCTTTGCTTCCTGGTTGTTGTCACCTTCATATATACCATGTTCTGGAACATGTGCTCCAGTGTCGAGCACTCTCAAAGCTGTATAGATTTGACACAATTCCGTAAGTATTAATACTTCCTCGAGCTAAATTCAAAGTAAAATCTCTTATTAATGCCTTGAATGATTTTTGCAGATTTTATGTTCCCACCAAACACCAAACTCGAGGACATGAAGGTGTGCGAGAAGTATGAGATCAAGGCATTCTGTAAAGATGGTGTTGAGAATGCTGAGGTTATGTTCATACTGGCCACGCTGTCCACCCTTTTAGTAATTCTCAGTCTGGTTCACTATCTGATGTGCCTCTCGGCCAACTATGCGCACATAAGGGATCACGAAAAGTTCCAAGAGCTGCAGGAAATGCAAAATCTCAACGAGCTGGAGTACAGTGCTACGTCCAAGGATCGTTTCTAGGACATATTTCAGAAGATTCAATTTGAGCTTAAAGAGAAAACGAGCGACATGTAAGAGCGACATTTTGGCAAACTTTACAACGAACACAGCACTAGTGCAATGCTGCCAACACAATACAATTAAGATCCTTTGTTTAGACCTAATATTAAGACTACAATTTTAGTTTTCCTTTTTTATATTCATTTGATGAGTTATTGGCAATCATTTGGACTTGGTTCGACGACAGTTGCATGGCCAAGCAATTAATTCGAAATATAACTAATTTCTAATTTAGTTTTGCTTAAAATTTCACCTTTTGTCGCTTTTGTTTATGCATTTTTATCATGCCTATGCTTTCCGTTCATATGTTTATTTATACCGTCCATTAAATTAAGCTTTTTACATCTATTATTTGTATAATCAAACATGTCTTTTTATGTTTTTAAATCAAATGGCTTACACAATAAATTGGAATACTTTATGCTCAAATTGATTCTTCTGAATTGCTGCAACAAATTTTATTAAATAAGCAATTTACTCAGTACATTATAGTGTAATCCATCCATGCATCTACCAATCTTGTGTATTATCTTGTGGTTTCCGCAGTTATGCATTCATAAATTAAATTAAATACGTACAATGAAACGACACACGACACATTAATCTTAAATAAGCGTATATACAGTAACATATTTTATACTTTTCTAATAGTATTATGTACAATGCTAACCACGAAACTTTACAATTAGATTTTGAAACACTTAAAACTTCAATAAAAGATTTTTATTGAATCGCAATGTCTTGGAATCTTTGATTTCTTGAGTAGCTGAACTGAAGCAAGAGCTTTCCATCGTGAACACTTCAAATTAGAATAGGAGTTTTCTCTGCACACATTAAGGATATTACAAAATATATTTGCTTTTATTTTATAATACAATATTAAACGACAAAGTGTTTATTTTTTAACATTAGATAGAATTAGGAGTTGCACAAATTGTCAAATTATCATGCGATTGTAAAAAGGCGTTGTCGATTTTGGTGTCATTAAATGGCAGTCTACACTTCTGGCGTTCCCCAACAATGGAGCGCACTTTAACTTCATCTGCAACTGTGGCATTTGATTGAGTCGATCTCTGACCGCAAATGGCAAATCGTCGTTGCTGCCGAAATGGGTAGATAGGCCGTTGGCCTGTGTATACGTAATGCCTCCTCCCTGCACCTTTGGTATTACTGAGACCATAGATCCATCATAGAATTGCACTTGCACAACTCCATGGGACAGCTGAAATGGGTTCGATATTTAGTACTTGCTGCCGAAAAATAATGTGTCATATCTTGCCTCAGTAACAATTCCAATTTCGGGTACGGTGATACGTTTGATTGGAACATTTTGGTGGGCAGCCATCATGTTGGGCCGCGATGTATTTGAATTGTAGTCCGAGGCACTTCGCGCCGTGGACATGGTGCTCACGGAGAAGTTAATTGAACCCTATAGGAATATTAAATTTGAGTAATCTCGCCAGAAACTGCATTAAGTATAGCGATTTACCTGATTTGATTTCGGAGTGGAGTAGGCAAAGTTTGTTGTATCCCTAAGACCTTCGAAACGTTGGCCCGCATGTAGCTCTGTGGGAGGCCGTCGACCGATTGTGACCGGGAAACACGTATTCTCCTTAGTCTGGGCGAGTTCTAGAGCATTGCTGATATTGACGCAATGGGAGAAGCATTCATTTCCGTGGTCAATTAGATTGCGTGTCTCCGCACAAGCATTATCCGGCAGCACTGCTCCATGCGCATTGAACACCTTAACACCGTCAGTGGAGGACTTTAAAACCTTGGCCCCAGAATAGAAGCGTACCTCATAGTCCGTCATTGTCTCCATGAGTTGGAATTTCGCTAGGCTACTGAAATAGGTGATTTTCGGTGTTTTGCTCTTCACCAGACCCACAAATCGGGCAGCGTACACATATTTTTTCCAGTGTTTATGCGGCAAACTCTCGTAGTTGTAGACACAGTCCTCGCTGGGTATGAGAGGGTCTGGTGGATGTTCTCTTATTGGTAAGCCGCTGAAATAAAAAATATTGTTAGCTGCAGTCACAAAAGCAGGTTATTTTCTTGTTTTTTTTTACTCACCGTCCTGGATCGGGTTGATAGATTATGATACGGCGTCCATCTTCGGATATGCGACAAATATCAGTGATTCGATCTTCATTGAACTTTGCCTTAAACTTGACAAACTCCAAGACAACCTCGCCAGTCCGCAAAATGCTCATGATGGCATTTTTCGTTTTATAACGCGTCGGCTGCAACCTTTTCGTTTCCAGTGGCGGGACTGAGAGTCGTTTCTCAGCATTTGGTGTCGATATCATGTCGCTCTCAGGCCTAAATGGAACGAAACTGTTTGTGGCTGGCCATTTGGCGTCTCTATGCTCCAACTGACCGCCTGGCGCTGGCAGATATAAGCCATGCTGTTCGTAAATTGGCAGATGTTCCTGTGACTCGTAGCCCAGGATAGACGACGGCAAATATTCTTCCATTATCTGTGGCATCGATTGTCCTGAAGAATTATCAACAGAACGAAGTCGGTGGGATTTCCTAGAGTCATCTATAAAAATAATTATTTTATTTCTGCGTACAGTGATCAATAGTTTCCATTACTTACTGCTGGCAAAGGTTATGATTCCACTGTCGCTGCTGGCGACACTTTGACTGAATTCATTTAACGCGCCAGGCGTTGTGCTATACGATGAGCCGCCAGGCGTTCTTTTCA
Organism: Drosophila guanche; assembly: GCF_900245975.1. Classification (NCBI taxonomy): domain Eukaryota; kingdom Metazoa; phylum Arthropoda; class Insecta; order Diptera; family Drosophilidae; genus Drosophila; species Drosophila guanche. Next base: position 2,244,668 of record NW_022995754.1, read on the forward strand.
GAAATGGATGACGGAGGACCTGCTCAAGGGTAATGCGGTCTTGTGGGCTTTTCTTGAGTAGCTTATGGATTAGGTCTTGTGCCTCAAAGGACAAATGTGATGGCATCATGAATTCAGACATCACGACTTTGTTGAGCGTCGACTCCACACCCTCGGTTTCAAACGGCGGTCGTCCCACTAGCAGCGTGTAGAGCATACACCCAACACTCCAAACATCCGCTGGCAGGCCGTGGGACAATCGGGAAACCACCTCGGGCGAAATATAGTTGGGAGTGCCGCACATAGTCATGTGCCTTTCGTCTGGTCGTTTTAGTTGAGTTGCCAGCCCGAAATCGGCGATTTTTATGTGCATTTCCTTGCTGAGTAGCAGGTTGGAGAGCGAAATGTCACGGTGCATGATGTTGTGGGAATGCAAGTACAGCAGGCCCGCCACCACCTGCTTCAATATGGTGGCGCCCTCGGATTCGGTAAAGGGACGCGAAAGATGCTGCTTCATATAGCGCTGCAGTTCACCGTTGTGAGCCAACTCCAACACCAAATACACATAGTTTGCATCCTGAAAGAATGTGTATAGCTGCAGCACAGAAGGATGTTTTAGGCGAGAGTGAATTTCCACCTCCTGTCGAACGCGGCTTGTGAGTCCTGTCCCCTGAATGAGTTTCTTGTCGATCTTGGGGTAAACACAAATTAGATGATATCTAAAACGTATACGCGAATCACTTACCATTTTGATTGCCACATCTTGATGAGAGTGCAGGCATTTTGCTTTATAGACGCTAGCAAAGCCACCTTTGCCCAACAAGTGCTGTACCTCGTACTCCTACAGACAACAATTCATAATTCACATTTTATAGTCACATTGCAGGGCAGCTCACCTCAATTGTTTCTCCGAAATTTCGAGTGGACATCTTGGTTTACTTTGTTAAGTACACAGATTGGCCCCACTTTTTGAAGTAAATTCCCACAAACGCTACATAAAAAAATAAACAAGCCGAAAATTTTTGAAAGAGAACGCCAGCATTGGTGTTGTAAAAAGTGGAAACTATCTACCCTCACTTACCAACACCAAACACCGATGAAATGCAGCAAAAAATACCGAAACATTGTACTCCTTGGCGATGGATCTGTAGCAAATAGGCAAATCAACCAACTGCTTTAACTATATTTATACATGAATTGGACGAGTAGAATTGTTTGAAATATATTGTTACATACATTTTCGGTATGTAAGAACCACGATTATACAATGGAGCTGTGCAGTTACCAGCACTGGCGATTATGCAGCCCGATATTTAATCGCCGAGACTATCGCAGCGCAGCCATTGCAAATGCAGAAAATTCATGGCAATTGTTTTCCTTATGTTAATAATGCCGAAAATGCCTAATGGGACATGTATTTTGCATTGGGAATAACTTTCGTATACATTTATGCAATTTATGAGTAATTTAAACAGTCGCGTTGAAAGAATACGTACGTTGAAAGCGTAAACAGCCACCAAGTACGACTCGGCTTACCGATAATCGTGTTATTTAATAATTAAAAGTACAAACGAGTGCGTTTTGCTGCCTACCGTGTCAAGTGAATATAAATCGGATGTGGAAGGACCCGCAAAGTGGCTTTTCGTTTGCATAATTAGTGCATAAAAACTGGTAAGTCCTTAAGACAATAAAATGACCCATATATCCATTCTTACCTCTGTATAAAACATGTGTATACATGTAAGTTTCTTTGTGTGCAAGTGTTCGTAAATTCTACGTGTTACTCACACAACTATAAGGTCACATATAAGGTACTACGTCACTGACGCGCAACAGTGTAAAAACAGTGCTATAAAATGAAGGAATATATTTAACTAAAAATGGAATATTATATTAAAAATATACAAAATAAATATTGTTTTAAGTGCATTTTGTTTATTTTACGTGTTTGTTTTTATTGATGGCAAACCAAAACATGCCAAAACTTCAAATACAAACTGTAGTAATATGCTGTAAATTGTGTACAATTGGATAGAGAAAATGCAATTAAACAGAACCACCTTCTGGAAGTTCTTATAAAATAAATAAATAAATCATTAAAATCGTTTAAATTTGATATCTTGTGACTATGACCAACATTCCTTATTGCTGAAAATAATCATTATTTCTCTTGTAGACGACTGCATTTTTGATATTCAACGTTTGGTCACACTCGCCATTTCACTATAACCTTAAAATGACAAGTGATATTTTTCGATTTTAATTTTTAGGGGACTCGGACTCGAGCTTTGATGTCCGCAAAGATCAATGCGCAGTGGCATTGCATCTTTTCCAGCCCACATTTATAGATTTTCATGCAAAGGCACACATCACAAACATGTGAAAAGCAAAGGCAAAGTAGATATGTGGTGGTTATTCCAAGCAGCATTGTAAATAAAAGACAGGGCGGATATTTGGATGGTGTTTTCCCAAAACATTCGAGTGTGACAAAACAAAAAAAAAACAGCCAAAGAGCTGGAGTGGATAAAATACCTTCAACGAATACTGACAATATCAGCAGCGGAAAGACACCCGTCCCCGTGGTGGTGTGTCTACGGCCCATTTGAGAGCTTAGGCGAAGGACGCAAAGATGCATGCATCGTCTGCAGCTGCAACCGCACTGGTGGAGTACTCGGATGTCAGCTCAGAGGACTTCTCCGATCCCGAAGCAGGAGAAATTGACTCTGACGAAGGGGTGACAAGCAGATGTGACACCACAAATGCAAAGAAACCAAAGCCTCCTTCGGATAATCAGTTCGTAAAGAGTAGTCGGGCTACATCGAAGCCTGACAAGGAAGGCTATGATAAATACAGGTAAGAAGCGGGCACACTAAACCAATGTTTTTTTAATTAATATATTTACATGTTTTTTTGCTGTTAGGAAAAGGCGGACTGAAGAAACTGACGATCTTAAGGTGTCTGGATCGAGAGCAACTGGCAACTGTGACACTCTGAATAATCGAGACGAGGCGCAAGCTTCTAATACATCAAAGGACGAACTTTGGAGTGGGCAAATCTACATGTCTAGCGATTCCATTGACACGGATGAGCTGGAGGCGGAAATGAAGCGGCAAAAACGCAAGAAGCTGAAGAAGGACAAGCATAAACACAAGTCAAAGAAGAAGTCGAAGAAGCGTAAGAAAAAGAGGACCAAATCGTACTCCAGCATTGAATCAATGTCGGATGACATAAACGCCCTACTGGATCGACGCTACACACCGCCAAATGTTCCGAACAAGAGCAACGAGCGGACAGTCAGCACCGGAACTTCCTACACACCTCACGCGCATAAGGAAAGCAGTCCCATATCCCCGGGCACTCCGCCACCCACACGGCGATCAAACAGTAATAATGCCTATTATGGCGAGTCCATTGGCGATGCGCCCAACACTTCGCTGGGAACCAATCTCCAGGTCACCGTTACCAATAAGACGAGCAGTCGCCTGCGTACGCCACCCCGCCTCGGCGGCAATGGACCCCGCTATGGCAACTCTCCTCGAACTCCGCCACAAATTATGTACTCCACCGCGGGCGGTAGCAGTGGTAGTGTTGCACTTCATTCACGTGATTCACGTAGCTCCCGATATGTACAGAGTCCACACAAAGACGATCTAAATACGCACCATCGGTCGTCTGGCCACGATCACGGATATCAGCCGCGATATTCGGGCTCCGGACCAGGCGGCAGTCACGATGCGAGAAAGGTTAAACGCTTGTCACCGGGTAAGTGTTCCATGTGCATTGAGGCCGATAAGATGGCCGATGAGCGATAAGAGAGCTAATTGTTGCAAACATTTTCAGAGATGGACCGCTATAACCATCAGCCCAGTACACCGCCGCACAAGCGACGAAAGTTCAGCGATGGGCGGGATATGGGCATGGCGAGCTTCGAGCATAGCAGACACCATTCGGTCAAATATGATCGTTATAGCAGAGAGCGATATTCGAGGCGTGGCACCAGGTATGGATTGGATTGAAATTTGGTTTCATGTATGTTAATCATAAATTTATCTCTAAGGAGTCCTAGTGTACAGCATTCGCGGGGTCGGCAATCGCCTGTTGGCGGGATGACCTCCAGTGGAAGCATTTCAAATATGTTTAGGCATGGTAATAGTCACAAACACAAGTACACGACACCAAACTCACCCACGTCCGTGCCGACGCGGTCCTCGAAACGTGCCTCGGGCACTGGTACCTCCACGGATCGGTATTCGCGATCCCCGAGGCCAAGTTCGCGCTACTTTGAGGCTTCGCCACCATCTTCAGCTGGTGCTTCGAGCTCCCATTTCCATCATCATCGTCGCTCGCCGAAGGCTAGGGTCAGAAGGACGAGCAGTCGCAAACGCTCGCCCAGCTCGGAAAGCAGTGCAAGCTCAGCATCACCCAGTCGATCGCCAGCCTCTCGAGATCTGAAGCATAAGCGCGAGGAATACATTAAGAAGATTAGTGAAACGAGCCTGTTTGCCGAGCTGGTCAAGGATCGTCACAAAAGACAAAAGGCCCTGGAGGAGATTATCGAGCGTCAAGAGGAAAATAGTAACAGCAACGGCGCCTTGACAATAAACGATAACAGTTCCTCGATAGATGGCAATACGCCGAATGTTGCCGATTGCAGATCCACTGCGGCCACCGGAGGAGTAGGTGCAACGCCAGCCCCAGCTGCGGGCGGCGTCGGCATGACCTCAAATGGACTGGAAATTCCTAGTAGCTGTGGCGGTGGTGGTGGTGGTGGTGGCAGCAAACCGGATTTGGATGTCAACAACATTCCCATGCCAAACAAAGAGCACGATTTGCTTGTGCCAAATCCTGGCCACAGCTCCGATGTCCCAGATAGCTCCTCAACTGCACTGAAGACAACCACATTGGCGGCAGCAATCTCAGCGAATAGGAATAATCACAAACCGAAGAGTCTGACCTCGTTGCCCATGCCGCCCGGCATGAATGCGATGGACCTTGTGAATGCCCCAAGTCCATCGCCCCCGCATTCGACACTCAAAAAGGAGTACGATGAGAAAACAGTTTCCAATTCCAACGCCAATAAAAGTCTCCTGAACCTACCGATGCCACCGGTAATACCCGGCAGCGAGGAGCTAAGCGGCGACGATGATGTGATCGATAGTCCCGAAGATTTCGATGCAACTGGCGGCAGTGGCATGCATGGTCATGGCAGTGGGCACGGCGCATTGCGTCGTCGTCCAGTGATACTGAATCGTCGGGATTCCCGCAACAATGTGCGTGACTGGGGCGAGCGTTGTGTGGACGTATTTGAAATGATCGCACAAATCGGAGAAGGCACATATGGACAGGTAAGCTATGGCTTGGTGGCACTATTCTATGGATTTCTAACTAGATTTCTGTTTTATTTTCTATTCAAAGGTGTATAAAGCACGGGATCATCATACAAACGATATGGTGGCATTGAAAAAGGTGCGTCTAGAGCACGAAAAGGAAGGCTTTCCCATCACGGCTGTGCGTGAGATCAAAATTCTGAGGCAACTCAATCATCGCAACATTGTCAACTTGCATGAAATTGTCACAGACAAGCAGGACGCCGTTGAGTTTCGTAAAGACAAGGGCTCATTTTATCTCGTATTTGAGTATATGGATCACGATCTCATGGGCCTGCTGGAGTCTGGCATGGTCGATTTTAATGAGGAGAACAATGCGAGCATAATGAAACAGCTCCTAGATGGCCTTAATTACTGCCATAAAAAGAACTTTCTGCATCGGGATATCAAGTGCTCGAATATATTAATGAACAACAGGTATTCATAGATTTTCCTTATTTTTTGTTTGAAAAATTTAAAACTGGAATGTTAATTTTGCAGGGGGAAGGTAAAACTGGCAGATTTTGGATTGGCACGTCTGTATAATGCCGATGATCGGGAACGTCCCTACACGAACAAAGTGATAACACTGTGGTATCGGCCCCCAGAGCTATTGCTGGGCGAGGAGCGGTATGGTCCTTCCATAGATGTATGGTCGTGCGGCTGCATACTCGGCGAGCTGTTCCTGAAGCGGCCACTGTTTCAGGCCAATGCGGAGATGGCTCAACTGGAGACTATATCTAAGATCTGCGGCTCGCCCATTCCCGCTGTGTGGCCGAACGTAATTAAGCTACCACTGTTTCATACTCTTAAGCAAAAGAAAACACATCGGCGTCGCTTGCGTGAAGATTTTGAGTTTATGCCAGCTGCATCACTCGATCTGCTTGACAAAATGTTAGACTTGGATCCGGACAAGCGCATAACAGCTGAAGATGCGCTCAAGTCACCGTGGCTTAAGAAAATCAATCCAGATGAGTGAGTATGCCTTAGGACACATTGAATGAGAATCATTCTCATTCGGTTGCTATAATTCACAGAATGCCAACACCACAATTGCCTACATGGCAGGACTGCCATGAGCTTTGGAGCAAGAAGCGACGTCGTCAGCTACGGGAACAACAAGAGTCGCTGCCACCAGCGGTGATAACCTCGACCAAATACCACCCACACGGAGCAGCAATGGTGGGAGATGCTTAGCATTTAATGTATGCTTCAATTCAATTCAATTTGAGGGACAGCAACAGCTGTGAGCAGATCGAGCCGGAATGTGCCGCCGCCTGGTGGCATTAGTAGTATGTATCCAGCAGCTTATTTAGCTGCATTAGTAACAAAAAGGGATTGCTGTTTTCGGATAGAGACAGGGCCAGAATAGGTTGACATTGACTTTCTCTAGGCACTGTGTAATTTTAGACAGCTTCAATAAAAACATGGCTAACAATTATTTTACTTTATATGGAGCATTTTAAATCAATAGCTGTATACTCTATAAAAGAATCGTGTAATATACAATTGTAGTATACATTTTTTTCTCAAAAAGTTGTTTTTGAATATTTCCTATTTCGTTTCTCATTTCACAATTGATTTAAAGCTAAAATTGGTAATCAAAAAGAGATGTACGAGAATGCAATAATTTCAATAATTCACATTAATAAATATGTAAGAGTAACACAGCACAGAACAGTACGTAATATTATGGATCGCATCGCATCGCATCGCATCGCTAATTCAAACGTGCTGTGAACGCAGTTTGTATTTGCTACGAAGTAAGCGTATATAGTGAAGAAGTTAAAGATTAGCATTTTAATTTTTATAAATTGTTATATATATTAATAAATAGGCTAGAGATAGTTGTATTGATAAGTTTAGCCTCTATTGCTAAGTATTTAAGTCAAACTGTAAATTATAAATGAATTTGTCAAGAATATACAATACGAGTATGTACTACTAATTTACATATATCCCAGGTATTTCAAAAATGTATATTTTAATATAAAAACAAAACTGTTTAAACCCAAGCCGCGTATGTATACCCCTTAAACAGTATCAGACATTTGTACTTGCTGCACTATATGCGTCCGACTGAAACTATCCAATCCAAAATACATGCATACATACAAATGTGTGTGCTTACAGGTTGAAAAATATTTCTAGAATTTATTGAAATTATAATCAAAAGAAAATACCCAAATGCTCTTTGACCGGGTAAATAAAATGCACGTTGTACGAAAACATTATTGAATGACAAACATATGACCAATATCATAATGGCATTTGGGATTCCACGGTCTATTTGGGATTTCACTCTAACTGAGATCTTGTGCAGATCTAATATGTGGATCATAAAGTTTACCCCTCGTTCAAGATATTCAAGCCCATTAAAACTGAGGATCACCTTGACGCTTAAAAAAGTCGACAGTGCGTACTTCATTTCGGCAAAAGAATCAAAAGCATTTACTGGAAGAACGCTAATGTCTATTCTACGCACCTTCATTTTTGTTCCGTTAGTATTAAACTAGCTGCTGTTTTCGGTATTTTTCATACGGGCACACTAATTGCAGCAGAACAGTCGAAATATAAGCAGCTAAGTGCGTTTCATCACCAATTGTATGTATATTGTGTCAATTCGTCTTAGTTTTTGTAATTGAGAGCTTCATACGTTCAGCAAAAATTACGGGCTATCATGCAAAATAGTTTACTCGAGTGTAGCCTATTTAATATGCTCTTAAAAGACCATAAACAATGTGTGTGTATGTATGTATGTGCGTGCCTATATATTACGATGCACTTTGTACAAAAGAGAAATGCAAGTGAAAATGCGTTGGAAAACCCATAACAAAGCAGACATAATGTGCTCGTGGGCCATTTTTTTTTTATAATAGGTTAACTTTGACTATGACTACTTACACTTGAAAGTTTATAATTATATACATATATAACGAAAACAAAGCAGAGTTGATTAATATAAACCCATACATCCATACAATACATATGTGCATGAAAACATACACACACGAACGATTACATTGCAAGTGCATTTCTGGGGATGTAAATGCGTACATGTATGCACACAACTGCGTATATATGTATGTATGTACATCTATACGCATAGTTTAATGTATTGAAAATAAAATAGACGAATTAATCAAACAAATGCCCTATTAATATATGTATGTACATATATACATATGCACTTCTAACCCTAGGAAACTACCTATGTGTGTACATATATGAATGAATACAGCTGTGTGTAGAAAAATAATGTACCGTATTATGTACACATATGTATTTACATATGTACATACATCTGTGTATGAAATTCTGACAATGGAAATTCGTTTCGAGTCTAGGCGAGGAAAGTGTGTTCGAACTGCTAAATACAATGTAAACCATCAATATAAATATTACTTTCATGAGAGGGTCATTCCAATACCTTTTTCAATTTAAAAGCGAATATTAACAAAGACTGGCCATATCTAGTCTTCTTTTCTATCTACGCAGGGTAGGATCGGGGATGAACAAACATTTGAGTGTAAGAAACACTAAAGCTAATCTAAGCAAACTTTTGCAAATTGCAATACAATTTAGTTTTACGTAATGCAAAACTAAATATGGCCACAGAAAATATAAATTTCTTTCGTTAATATTCCAGTGCAGTGGCTCTGTCAACACATCAATTTCCCCTCCTGATGAGAGCAATGTACGACGAATAATAATTCCGAATATGGAAGAGATTAAGTGATAAAGTAGCCATTTTACGGATTTTTACTCAGTATCCCACATCGGACTATAAAGCTATTAACTTGTAATTAATATTAAGAAATTGTGGGAATATTGTTGTCTCTATTTTAATTACTCTTCTCTCTCTTTCTTTTGCTTTCATTTTTCGCTTCCCCTGCCCAGTATGTCGGTTGCACTTGAACAACTTGAAACTGTTATCAGCGAGTGCAATCAATTGCCAGAATCAGAACCATAAGCAAGGCAGAAACCTATACTAGTACTGCACGAAAATAAGGTAAACAAAGGCCGCCAGGTAGGGCATATCAGGCAGCGCCCTTGAATCAGGGAAAGAGTGTGACAAGGCAGACGTGTTACGGCTGGAAAATCTGAGATCCGCCAGAAGGCGACAAGTTCCTCTTGTTGCTGTGCGGTTCCTAAAATTACTCAAAATTGATAGAAACACCAAAAAGGTTGCTGCCACTGGTGCCTCTTCCGAGGACCAGCCGCCGCGCAAAAAGGGTCGTCGTTCAGGAGCCTCATCAGCTTCGACTTCAGTTTCTGTCGTTTTGGACACCACTACTACAGCTACAGTGCCGCCAGTAGATGCGGCATCCACATCGAGAGCGGCCCTTCTATTACATCAATTAAACTCGATTTTGGAAGGTTCAAGCACACCAATCACGGGCAGCAGCGACACACCACAGAACAGTGATAACAGCGCGGAGACATCCGCATCGGCCAGCAGAGTGCAACAAACTTCATCTTTAACGCCCCCAGCCGGTAACAGCAGCGGCAGTAGCAGCACCAGCACCAGCGGTAGCAGCAAGAAAACGAAAGCAAGTAGCAGCAGCAGCACAAGCCAATCGCACAGCAACGAGTGCAACAGTTCTGGAGCGATTATGCAGAGCACATCTTCCACATCGACCGGCTCCAGTTCCAGGGCTACAGCAGATGTTTCGGCACCAAATTCCGGCGGCGGCAGTGCAGAGAATGTGAGCCGTGATACGTCTGCCGGTGGTGGAAGTGGCGATGATAATCCCGCACCTGCTGACGAGCACCCATCCGGCAGCAGCACCAGAAATGGTCACGATGCCAAACAAAATGGATTTGCTGTCAATAACAATGGCAGCTGCATCGTGGATGGGGAAAACAATCGGGATAATAATACCAGCTACCGCGGTGTTCAGTTGGACAAGTCCAACCAAGAGATCATACGCCTGATTGGCCAGTATCTGCACGACGTCGGTCTCGACAAGTCCGTCAAGACACTGATGGTAGAGTCGGGCTGTTACTTGGAGCACCCATCAGCGACAAAATTTCGGGAGCATGTGCTAATGGGGGATTGGGTCAAGGCAGATCTAGACCTCAAGGTAACGAACGATCTGGGGCAATGGATTCAATGTGTTTTATTCCGTTTTTCTACTCTCATTTGCAGGATCTGGAACCACTGATAGATAATGGCAAACAGTCAACGATAACTGAAATGAAATTCATATTACTAGAGCAAAAGTATTTAGAGCATTTGGACGATGCCAATCCGTTGGACGCACTGCATGTGCTGCGCAGCGAGTTGACACCACTGCAGCACAATATATCGCGTGTGCATCAGTTGTCCTCGTATATGATGTGCTCCACCAATCAGGACCTCTATCAGCGAGCCAAGTGGGAGGGCAAGGGCATCTTGTCCCGGGCGCTGGTCATGGAGCGACTGCAAACGTTCATGCCGCCTTCGGTGATGATGTCGCCGCGACGTCTGCGCACCCTGCTGCAGCAGGCAATAGAATTACAAAGCCAACACTGCCCCTGTCACGACATGGCGTGGGAGACTAACTTGCAAACGGTTTCGTTGCTCACCGACCACTGTTGCACCACAGATGGATTCCCCATGCAGACAATACAAATCCTGACTGACCATTGCGACGAGGTTTGGTTCTGTAAATTCTCTCCCGATGGCCTTAAGCTAGCTACAGGCAGCAAGGACTCCACTGTGATTATTTGGGACGTAGACCCCTACAAGCTCACGCTCAAGCATCGACGCGTCCTCGACGGTCAGGCGCAGCTGAGCGTCAGCTTTGTTAGCTGGAGTCCCGACTCCAAACTCATTCTGGTAGGTGGCACCGAGGACTCCCATGAGCTTTACATCTGGAATGTGGAGGATGGCAAGCTGTTTGTCAAGTTCTCCCAATCTCTGGAGGACAGCCTCGCCTGCGGTGCCTTCAGTCGCGATGGCACTCGCTTCGTTTGTGGCGGCCAAAAGGGTCAGCTCTACCTGTGCGATCTAAATGGCACCATAGTGGACTCCTGGGAGGGTGTTCGGGTCAACAGCATTGCCTTTCGAGCTGACAATAAAACAATATTGGCGGCCGACAATCATTTTCGCATCAGAGGGTGAGTCCCGAGATACACGAAATGGAAATAAACGAATTAACACTATGATTTGTCATTACAGCTACAATTTTGATAGCCCACGCTCAGACTTTGATATACTGCGAGAGCCGCATCCGATTATGACTTTTAGCATCAACTCTGCCGATCGCTTGGCATTGTTGAATGTCTCCAATCAAGGCCTTCATCTGTGGGACATTGAGGACAAGTGTCTCGTGCGACGTTTCCAGGGTATACGCCAGAGTAATTTTGCCATCCATTCGTGTTTCGGCGGCATCAATGAGAGCTTCGTGGCCAGCGGTAGCGAGGATAAAGTCGTCTATATCTGGCACATCAAGCGCGAAGAGCCGCTGGCCAAGCTGGCTGGCCACACAAAGACGGTGAATTGTGTGTCGTGGAACCCAGTTTATCCGTCATTGCTGGCCAGTGCCAGTGACGATGCCACCGTTCGCATTTGGGGACCAAAGCCGAATGGAAGCAACGCCACGACAGAGAGCGACGATTGCTCCTCCAGCTCGTCCTCATCCTCGTGGAATATGACTTAGGAGATGGTTAGGCGATGATTAGATATTGGATGCTGACCCTAGTAATATTACGCTCTAATTTCGATATAAATGCAAAGTTTGTCCTGCCCCCAAATTGCGCGTCAGTGTCGTCGTTGCTACAAACTGCCATTACAACAAAATGTATGAGCAGCATGACTTACGATTAGCATTAATGACTTACTTAAGTACATTCATACGAAAGGGGAGACACTCTCTCTCTCCGTATAAACAAACAAAAAATCAATCAACTTCAATTCAAATTCAAATTCGTACTCGGATTTTTCGTCTTTTATACCGATAACCGCTAAACAAATGCAAATTATTATTTTTTCTGACATTTATTATCAATTGTACTTTAGCTTTTTTAGTTGTTTAACTCGTGAAAGTGGTCAACCTCCTGTTTGTTTTTAACTAAATTCGTCACTTGATTGATTTCATATTTTAATGCAGTTTCTCCGAACATTTAGTATGTAAAACGATTTGACGTATTTCAAAATAACATACATACCCCCTCCCCCTACAAAACAATAAAAATAGTTCTATATATGTTTTTAATAGTGGAATTTTCTTTAAAGAATTATAATATAATGATATACCCCTTGCTTTCGTCTAACAAACAATTGTGTCTTGTGTCCATTTAGAGGGTAGCACGAAAAAAAAATCATTATTCAATATGCATCATTCATGTGGGAGATCTTGGAAGCACAAGAATGGGCTTTAGAGATAACAATTTGATGTGGGAGTGCCCCAAAAGCAGAATATTAATGTCTATGAAAGCTAAAAGTTATCTCTTACGCGAATCTCTTCTAGCTGGATCAGTTTTGCAACTCGACTCGACGAACACTCAGTTATGAATACCTTTTTAAATATTTATTATCACATACACAGATTTATGCGAACCCAAAACTTGAGGCACAAACCTCTCGGGAGGCATTTTTTGGTATCCAACTAAAATATATTTAAACGTTACGTTAAATTTAATTGCAGTTGGAATGCAGCATAATGTCTGATGTATTCTTTTAGGACAAATGCAAGTATGACCAGTGTAATGGAAAGCCATCGAAGGCGACTCTTGACAGATCCAACTGCCTCGTAGGCAAGAACCAGCGAGCAAAGATGGTGGCCCATGACCAACACATAGTGTACACTACGTCCAAACACTGTCGTATTATTGCGCCACACCAAAATAGGCAGCAGGAAAAACTTGGACAAGTTGGAAATGACGACGACCTTGATTATGGTCAAGGTAAAATGACGAACACCCATTTCCTTGATCTGATCATTGCCAAGTGCTGCTGTAAGCAGCAGTAGAAAGCAGGTTATAAGTAGATAGTCTGTAAAAGATATAGATTAAAGCAATTGGAATGTGGAATATCTAAAATCCTTAGCACTTACCACCTAAGTTATGCAGCGTGTACGTGTAGAACCCCTTCTCGTGGACGTTTAAGGCATCATTGGCGGGATCGCTAAGCTTTTGGCGGCACAGTGCAAACGACTCTAAGAGCAATACCACCAGAGAGACTTTCCAATACAGCTAGAACAGCATAGATTGGGAAATATCAAATAAACAAACATCAAAATCGTTAAGCTTCGTCGTAGAAACCTCACCTTAAAGTCGCCATTATATATTATATGGCGAAATGCACACGAATCCAAAAGAAGTGCATCTATTAGGATGATAAATTCCTCAAACTCGATATATTTATCTGTGACATGATGGCATTTCTCCTGTGGAAGTGGAAGTTGACTTAAATTGATAACAAAGCTAAAAGGTTCCTTTGTCAGCTTACGCAGTTGGTAGTTTTTAGAGTGTTGCTATATTTCTTGAATAATTCACGCACTCTGTGTCCACAGTTTACACACACAGATAACTTTCCCCCAATCATAATATTGTTCCTGTTTTGGAAATCGAAATCAATATAGCCGGTTTTGTTATTTTAATCGTCAGATTGTAAGTGTGGCCAGTTGGTGAAAACTCTCTAATGAAATGGAACGCAGTATCAACATAAAATAAATTAACACATATTTTTAGTGTTCGTTCGGCAAACAACTCTTTTTTGAGTTCAAAATTTTTAGTAACATTTGTACCTGGTCAATGCGGACTCATCGTCTGCAACCAATTTCGCTGTAGCGATAAAATTTAAAAAAAATTAACAATGCTAGTGATTCTGTTTAGAAATTATACACTTGCTATGCCAGATTTATTTCAATAAAACCTAACGAGAATGTTCTGATTTTCGGTATATTTTGTTTTATAATTTAACGACCCATAATATTTTTTGTGGAAGTACCCCTCATTAGAGTACACACTTTGGTCACACTGCAACAGCAATGAAAAAAATGTGATTATTTTCAAGGTGCGCATAAAACGAAAAAAAGTTAACAATAGTAAGTGTTCTTGGCATTAAATAAATCTAAGCTATGCGTAAAGGTCAACTTAACCTCATGGTGAACTGAAACCTGTGTTATTATATATACACACATGTTTCTGAAGACAACATTGGCTTTGCCTATACGAACGTGCATGCCTCCACATAGACGTCTACATCGTGCGTACATAGTTACATCGAGTAATAACGATGCACAGGGTTCTGCGTTCGCAGAAGTGCAATTTGATGTGCGTAGCTATGAGCAATTAACATTTATTGACTTTGTACGCTAATAACTTAACCAGCGAGCTCGCCAGTTGTGCGCATCATTTCATCAGTCAGCCAAAAGTCTACATGCATGGACTTGCACGCATCTAAACATACATACATACATACGGACATGATTAATTGTGTTTGTGCTTGCATGCACATTCATGCATGTATGGTGTCATTATGCGAATGTTTTAACTTTGCAAAGTCGAACGAAGTTTACAATTTATATAATGCTTTTATTTTTAGGTCATCGTTGAGAATTGTCAGATTTGTAATATCAAACCTTTTGCATTTGTAATACGTACATAGCAAAATGAGTGCGAGTGCCGTCGCCAGCAGCGATCCAGCCATTACCAACATGGCACTTGGGCGGAGTCAAACGATATGCCGCTTCTATCTGCGCGGCATTTGTCGTTTTGGAGAACTCTGTCGTTTCTCTCATGATCGTGGCCGTCCCGAATGTGCGGAGCAAACAACAGACAATGCTGAGTGCATTAAGCCAAGCACTAGCACCAGCATCAGCGTCAGCCAACGTAATTGGGCAAATGCCCCGATATTTGTGCCTAGCCAGAAGCGCGTGCTGGTCCAGAACGAGGAGGAGGAGTCAGCTTCTGGAAGTGTGGCCCTTGAAAACCCAATCTCATGGGCCGAAGTCGTAGGAGGCCCGTCGTTGCCCCAGATCGACGTGAGAAATTGCGAACCCGCATCATTGGACGAGGTTTGTCCATATGAAAGTCCGTGTCCTTATGGCGAGTATTGCCCCTATCGTATACACATGGAGCTGTGCGAAATGTGCGACCAGTATTGCCTGCATCCCACGGATCAAGCTCAACGCAAAAAGCACAACCGCGAGTGCCTTCAACAGCATGAACAGGCCATGGAGCTCTCCTTTGCGATCGCTCGCTCCAAGGACAAGACCTGTGGCATATGCTTCGACACAATCATGGAGAAGGCTGGTCGTGAGAAAAGATTCGGCATCCTGCCCAACTGCAACCATATCTTTTGTTTGGAATGCATTCGCAAATGGCGCCAGGCCAAACAGTTTGAGCATAAAATAACGCGGTGAGTACACAGATATTTAATCGAAAATGGAGTCTGGCAATGGGACCCATCGATTGAATGGAAAACTTGAGTATAGAGTTGCCTGTACATGCAATATTTGTAATTCATTTTAGTGCTTGCCCTGAATGTCGCGTTTGTTCAGACTTTGTCTGCCCCAGTGCGTTTTGGGTGGAGACAAAGGAAGAAAAGGATAAGCTTCTCAACGATTACCGTGCTGCCTTGGGAGCCAAGGATTGTAAATACTTCAATAAAGGCGCGGGAAAGTGTCCATTTGGAAACAAGTGCTTTTACAAACATGCCCTGCCTAATGGGGATATCGTTGATGTGGGCTTGCCAAAGCGTACTCGAAAGTTACAGGGCCAAAACGAAATAATCGATTTACTCGATGTGAGTATCTGCAAAAGTATCTATTATTAATGACATTACTGATTAATTATATTTTTAATAGATTTATCTTTGGGACTACGTTGATAGACGTGACTATCATTGGCTGGAGACATTTTCAAGTGATATAAGTGAATCTTCAGATGTCTCCGATGATGAGTAAGCATCTAAAGAAGAATAAAACAATAGAAAACACACACAAAAAAAATACAAAAACATGCAGCAACTGTAGACCCGCAACGAAACAAAATGTTCGATATACAGTCCCAGATATAACCTAATCAATATTCGCGATATATTACATACATATAAATGATACAGAACCAAATACCGAAGGCAAAATTTAAACCAACACAAAAACTCACATGTATTTGGGTACCAAAATTTAGGTTTATATATTTAAGAAGAAATATTTATTCTCCACTTAACGCAACGAAATTTTCAGCAACTTTTCCGTACTGTATTAAATTAAATTATATTTAATACCATCCAACAAGTGGTTACCACCATTAAACCTTAAAGATCAATGATATATCATTACCTATGTATACACAATTTTAGAGATAATAAAATAAGTAAACAAATAGATTTTTCAAAATAGGTGATATCAAATGTGTAAACAAACTATGCCTTTCAGACTGAATTGTAAAGATAACAAAATACAAACATTCTTTAATCGGGTTTCCACTCATTACTTTTTGAAGTTTAATAACGATAACCTAAGTGAAGCGCACATAACAAAAAACATATAGCAACAGCAAACATGTAAAATGCGGTGTCCGGTAATTGAAAACCTTAAATTTCTGATGTTGTGCCGATAAATTGTATCAAAACTGCATACATAAGCATTGCCTTTTTCGTCAATCAATAATCAATAAACTTTTGTTACTGTTATGATTATAGTTTTGTGTTAAAGTATTACTGTTGCATAATACCTGTAATTCAGTATACATTTTTAAACGTTTCCACAAGTTCCACGTACTGTAATAACCCCCGACAGAAGGTTAGAAAGAAAATGCCCTCACATATATTGTAATATGATTTTAAGCCTATACTTTCGAAATGTACCTCCTTAAAGTGTTTTGTTTTTAATGATAAATATGTTACTGTACACAGAAAATAAGTGAAAGAAGGAAATTACCATATAAACCAAACATGTTCAACATTTAAAACTACAAAAAAAAAAGCAAAAGCAAAAGAAAACAAAAAGCGATAATAATTTATTTCTATAAAAGATCAATACATATTATAGGATTATATATGACTGGGAAAATGACTCATCCGTGACAGTTACAAATTATAAATGTTATATGAATAATTGGTAACACTGTATAAATATATTTTAAAAGCAGACATTCGATTGTCAACCCCTCAAAACAAAATGTACAAATCAGCTTGAAAAATGCTTGATGTCTCACAAAACAAAAAATGAAAACAAAACCAAACCTCTCTTTAGAGCCTCTTGTTTCCAATATAATTTTTGTTTAAATATTGGCCGAAATTAAGATCCTCAAAAGTAAAAAACTCAACACACCTGTACAACATGTTCTTGTTAAGTTGAACACATACGTTTTCACAACAATTTGTATGCTGCTGACGGGGCCTAACTCTCATTAAAACATAATGAGTACGAACCGTAGAATTAGTGATATTTAATAACCGCCTATTTACGTTAATACAATTTTCAGTTCTTTCCGATGATACAATTAAAATATATATTTTTATACATCTATGCATGTATCCAGCAGTGATATTTTCTCTATACTTTCGAAATAGTTTAAAGATTACCATAAATAGACGGCGTAAACTCTAAATCAAAAGACCTTTTTGAAATCGCTAGCTTACAATTTTAAGGTATTGCAAACAAAAGCAAAAAACCAACAAATCGCAGGTTCGTTTTCACAAAATAATGAATAAAATATCTTAAAGGTATTTATGAAACAAAACAAGCCTTTAATCAAATATACTAATTGTGCCATTTCCCGTTTTAAAAAATTGTTCAAAACAAAATAAAGAATCCCAATCTGGCTGAAGTTGTACCTATATTAGATTAAAAATATTTAACAAATTTGTAAAACAGTAATGAAACAAATAAATATTACAAAGAATAAAAGAAACAATTCGATCACCGAACAAAACTTTGCTCATAACCACGCCAAAATAAAGTGTTTGAATTGGAAGACGAATGGATATTCCCCCTAGACATTTGAATTTAATTTGGGTGTCATTTAAGTTAGGGAACAAAACTAATTAGTTATTTCAGACAATTATGCTAATTGATGTGGCTTAATTACTATGTTTCATTACAAGGTAAAGCCTTAATGATATTAGATTGAAACGCTTTGTGCATAAATCCGGGAGGCTTGCAGGAGAGCCGCAGTCTCAAAAACATCCACAGCCATGCAGTTCCTGAGTAGAGTGCAAGAAAAACTTCGCAGGAATAGTGAAAAACGAAGACAGATATTTCTAAGAAATACATCACTGGAGTTGCTAAAATACGTAGTCGGCGATAGACATTTTCCATGGTGGATAAAGCTATACTTTATTTCGATTTTTGCTTCGCTTATTTACGTGGCTGTAAATCTAGCGGTTCGTGTTTTTGTCAAATGGGAGGACACACCAGTGATTATTGGAATTAGTTCAACGATGACTCCGATTAGTGAGATTCCATTTCCTGCCATAACAGTTTGTAATATGAATCAGGCAAAGAAATCAAAAGTAGAAGACTTAATGCCGTAAGTAAACCCAAAATGCATATCTACATAAGTACCAGAGAGATAATACAAATAATTTCAGTGGTTCGCTAGGATATTCCATGCTGCAGAAAACTTGTTATAAGGAGAATGCTTATGGAAATTCTCCAGAATCTAATCATCGCTATAAAAACGAAACGTTCCCAAACTTTATACTTGATGTTTCTGAGAGATGCGAAGATTTGATAGTCTCATGCACGTTTCATAAGAAAAAGTTGCCCTGCACTGATATCTTCAGAGAAATCTTTGTAGATGAGGGCTTGTGCTGTGTTTTCAATTTGTTGCATCCCTATTATTTATACAAGTTCAGGTAAGTCTTTAAAGGGCAGGAAAGTTGGCAATTAAAATATATTTTATTTTAAAGGTCAACTTACATTCGGGACTACACCTCGACGAATAGGTTCGCAGACATTGCAGTGGATTGGAATCCGATATCTGGCTACCCACAGAAGCTACCGTCCAGCTATTATCCACGACCAGGTGTTGGCATTGGCATTGCCATGGGCCTACAAATAATACTCAATGGTCATGTAGATGATTATTTTTGTTCCTCCACAAATGGACAGGGATTCAAGGTTCGCTGTTCGAAGACTACACTGTATCCGCATGTTTATAAATCATATTTTTAAGGTCCTTTTGTATAACCCAATCGATCAACCACGTATGAAAGAATCTGGACTACCAATAATGATCGGGCATCAGACAACGTTTAGTATAATTGCGCGCAGCTTTGAGGCCCTGCCCAATATTCGTAACATCCATCGAACAAAACGGCAATGCATTTTTAGTGATGAAGAAGAACTTTACTTTTACCGTTATTACACGCGACGCAACTGCGAATCTGAATGCGATGCATTGTTCTTCCTGCGACGGTGTGATTGTATTCCCTATTATCTTCCCTTGGTGTTTTCCAATGCCACGGTTTGTGAGGCGGCTCAGTTTGATTGCTGGAACAATGCGGAACTACAAATCTTTGACGAGGAAAGCTCTAAGTGCAAAGACTTGTGCCTGACCAGCTGCCATGATCTGACTTTCTTTCCTGAGGCTTTCACCACACCTTTTAGCCAACAGGACCTGAAAGCCCAGAGTGATTATTTAAAGAATTTGTCAAACGATTATATCCGAAAAAATTTGGCAGTGGTCAACTTTTACTTCTCAGAAAATTATTTTAGAAGCAATGTGAGGACTTCGTACACCGGAACAACTGAATATATGTGTGAGTGCCTAAAAAAATATCTAATTTGCAATTACTTAAGTCTGTGCATTCCTCTCTTAGCTTTAACTGGGGGCATCATGAGCCTTATGATTGGATTTAGCGTTATCTTTATCGCCGAATTTCTATATGTTGTTGTACTATTTGTCCTATCATTGTTTTTTAATTTTTAATGTGACTGACTCATTCCACTGTTCTACTTGAAACACACCGAGTCCCCTCAATAAAAATATTTGTGAACGTAGCAGCCCTGTGTATGAAAGTGTTAGAGTGACCATTTTGAAGTTCAGACGGGTATTTTTGATTGATAAATCGACGGCCACACTGGTCGGCAAAGTGACAAGCAAAAAATACGAAAATGGTTCTTGAAAGTACTATGATATGGTAAATAATGTTTATAAATTAATAAATCATATGCAGAACTCTGACGGACTAACGCAACTACATGCCTGTTTGTATTTTCAGTTTTGATAACAGCGACTACCAGCGCAATGGGGATTATTTCCCCACCCGTCTGAACGTCCAAAAAGATGGAATCAATCTTGTTTGTTTGACCAAACTGAGATCCAATCCCGAGAATAATGTGGGACTAATGACGCTGTCCAAGTGAGTATTGTGTGGTCCATGGTTTAAACAGCATTTGTTAATGATTTCTTTATCAACTTATAAGTACCGTGGAAGTGCTGGCCACGCTGACCAGCGATGTGGGACGAATTTTCTCTAAAATGCATCTCATCCAGCCAAAGGGTGAGATAAACCTTCTGACCGGAATACGCATTGCCCATTTGGTGTTGAAGCATCGTCAAGGCAAGAACCACAAAATGCGCATTGTCGTCTTTGTTGGCTCGCCCATTTGCCACGAAGAAGGAGACCTTGTGAAGCAAGCTAAACGCCTCAAGAAAGAGAAGGTGAATGTTGACATTGTTAGCTTCGGCGATCATGGCAACAACAACGAGACGCTGACTGCTTTCATCAATGCACTGAACGGCAAGGACGGCACTGGATCGCACTTGGTTAGTGTTCCTCGGGGATCTGCTCTGTCCGACGCACTGCTGTCGTCACCGATTATTCAGGGCGAAGATGGATTGGGTGGAGCTGGCTTGGGAGGAAACGTGTTTGAGTTCGGAGTTGATCCCAACGAAGATCCGGAACTGGCTCTGGCCTTGCGTGTGTCAATGGAGGAGCAACGCCAACGCCAGGAGAGTGATCAACGTCGGGCCAATGCTGATAGCACTGCACCAGCTGGAGCCGATGCTACTGCCACCTCGGGGCAGCCCATAGCTGAGAGCGGCGCAGGAAACGCCGAGGCCAATACAGAGGAAGCTATGTTGCAGCGGGCCCTGGCCCTGTCCACTGAGACCCCGGAAGACAACTTGCCAGACTTTGCCAACATGACCGAAGAGGAACAGATTGCCTTTGCCATGCAAATGTCCATGCAAGATGCTCCAGATGATAGTGTCACCCAGCAAGCGAAGCGTCCCAAAACTGATGAAGCCAACGCACCCATGGATGTGGATGAGGACTATTCGGAGGTTATTGGCGACCCGGCCTTTCTGCAGAGTGTACTAGAGAATCTTCCTGGGGTAGATCCCCAGTCCGAGGCAGTGCGCGATGCTGTTGGCTCACTGAACAAGGACAAGGATAAAAAGAATGAGGAAAAGGACAACCAAAAGAAGTAAACACAAACACACCTTTCTTTAACACAATTAAATTTCATAAGTTTCTCTGCGCATTAAAACCATTCGAAAGCTTGTTAAATTACGATTCAAGTGAAAATATATCTTACATACTTAAATACACAAAAAGTACGCAAGAATGAACGGATTGTTCATTGTTTATTTACTCTGAAGACTTCTCTGGCTTGGGGACCATATAACTGTTATTTCTGAATTGTATGCATGGACAGAACAGTATGGACAAAAACACATGCATACATACAATGTATGAGCTTCTGAGACTTCTGGTAAATCGATAAAAAGAAAAGGATTAACCGAATAAAGCTTACATCCAATTTAACGACCGTTTACAACATAATTCCGACATGGACTATAAAAATTCACGTTTAACTTCAATCTATATTCCTTTATTCATGTTGCACAGGAGCACCATTAATATATTGATACTAGACTTCAAAGATGTTGGGGAATTATTAGATCATCGCTTTACTTCTCGCCCTTGTAGTCACGGATGTGATACAGAACCCAGCCGGGAATAAACAGGGCCGCTGCGCACATGCCACCGCCAAGAATCACTTTCTCCTGCAAGCATAAAGTATTATTCATATTGTATGCACATTTTCTTTACGAGACATTCTAGTTATGCAACCAGCTGAACGAGTACTTACAGCCTTTGAGATGTGCTGGGTTGGTGGGCCTGAAACCACGGATTGGCACCGGCTCTGCATGGCGCTACGGATGGCTGGAACCAAGAGACGAGCAGCGCTGTTTTGGAACATTTTTAATTGTTTTTATTTTTTTGCAAGCACGGTCGAAAAATCGGGTTAATATTGGTTTAGTGTGACTGTGGATTTATCGATCGAAATACACCTCTGAAGCTCAGAAATATACCAAAATATTCTTTATAATTTAGTGAATATACCCAGGAAAATACTAACTTAACCCACCTATAACACCTCTATTTACAAATGTTTTTTTTCTTTTTTTTAAATCATCGCAGGGATGATCGGATTTTTAACATTTTAAGCTAAGAAGCAGATAATATAACTGTGTCACACACACAAACTTTTTAATCAAAGTTGAGTTTGTTATCCTTGGAACATTATAATTTATATTTATATATATATTGGTAGCTTTCTAGGGGTTTTCCAGGGTATTTTATCGATATGTGATTTGAATGAAAAACTCAAATACAAACTTGTAAAATATAAGGTAGTAAGGTATACAATCCAATAAAATGAGTATTTATAATAGGCAAAATTGATTCTTCAATCGGTTTAAATTATTGTTTCAGTGGTGAAAATCTTTGCAAGCTAGTAATATCAAATAGAACATCAAAATCGAGGAATCTAATTTAAGACTACGGTATATTTCCGGTATATTTTGAAGATGCGACGGTATATTTCGGTATATTTACGAGGCCCAGGCGGTATATTTTATCGATAATTTCGCGGTCACAAGTAACATCTGTCATGTGATATTCCATTGCCTCGAAAAAAACTTTGCGATCAGACTTTCGTGCCTTATTTTATAGTTTTCATTCCATTCGATTAAATAGCTTGGCTAGACTTCAAAATGGCTGTTCCCGACTACGTGCCTCCCCTTATTATCACCTGCATTTGGGGATTCATTGGAATCATCTGCCCGTTCTTTGCTCGTGGCCCAAACAAAGGGTGAGTACTTGGCATAAACCAAAGCAAACACAGTGAGCAACATGTAGTCTTATGTTTTTCAGAGTGACTCAATGCTGCCTTATGCTGACCGCAACAACATGCTGGCTGTTGTAAGTATTTGATTAGCTCAACCATTTGCTAAATGTTAATGTCGTACCTTAATTGTCATTGCAGTTGGCTGTGCTGTTACATGACACAGCTGAACCCTCTGATTGGGCCTAAATTGAGCATGAACGAAATCATGATCATGGCCCGTGAGTGGGGCAACGAGATCAAAGACACCATGGATGTCGTTGTGTAAAAGTAGTTCTTATTTACACATGTTTTGTTATTACATTTTATGTTCTTGCATTCTTTATTATTAATTTCGTTCAAATCATAAAATAAAAGGTATTATCAAAGTATGCGAATATCTCAAGGTTTTTAGCTGAAGACAGATTTTTGCCAAAGCACAGCACAGGCTTGCAACCAAGAGAAGAAGCCATTGCGGACACAACCACATATATTTTATCTTTCTTATCAGTGACAACAGCCCTGCCCCGTTCAATATAGGCTTTCCGTCTGCCTGTTCATGCCAAATATCCCACATATCTCTTTTTTCCAATCTCAGTATGTATAATGATACCACGAGACTTATCACGTTACAGCTGAAAATTGTTTGGCTCTGTTTAATTATATTGTAGACGAAAGTGATTAAATATTTCAGATAGATACAATTACTTTCTGGACCTCAGTCACCATCAAACTCTGCTCGCTCTATTTAGACACTGTTTCAGGGACCACCACTGCTATTTTATTACTGATTGATGCCCAAATTGTGTCATTCCTCTACATTCCTTGGAAATAAAATTAACATTGTAAAATCGCAACCAAAAGTCAATAAAGTACTAGCAAAAGTAGAATTTACTTGATCTATGACTTATTTTGTGATTAAATCAAACAATTCTGTAATAAGTTATTTATTTAGTAACTATGCAGTATAGTATATGTATACATCACTTTGAATAAATGACGACTAAAGTGTATAATATTTCTATATGCATTGCTATATATTATTACATTATCGAAATGTTTATTTACATTTGAATTACTAATAAAATGTACAATTTTCTTAATTTATTTAAACAATAAAAGAAAACCAAGAACAAGGTTACGTTAAATCAAATCAAAAGTGTACAGAAGGAAAGAAAGAAGAATATGAAACAATGGCATATGAACTAAAAGCGTTTGACTAATATTTACAGACAATCCCACAATATATACCTTTTTACTTAATTTCTACCGCCAGATCATCTCATCTCATCACACACACACAACACACACACAGACCAATTATATTGGTGCCGAGAACATAGAAATGGCTGTTGTTAGTCGCGTGAGATGGCTTTGTCAAAGGCGAATGAATGAAGCAAAACAACATTTTAGCGCAGCTATGTGTTTACAGAACTTGTGGATGTCGGATTTGCTGTGGGCGGAGCTGGTGCTTTTAGATTAGTTGGAAGCTGTGCAGCAGGAGGTGCTGAAAAGTATGTCGTAGTCGCTGGAACGTTTGTGCTTAAAGCTGTAAAACCAATATAGAGGTAGAGTTGAACCAATGTCGGTTAAAAATGTTGACACAAACACACGTCATGAGTAATTCTTACATTGGCGCAGAGATTTTTGAAACTTTTCGTATTCCACATAATGTTTCAAGCGCAATTCGTCCTCTTCGATCAGCTGTCTCTGGCGCAACAGCAACAGTCGCTGATGTTGATTGGTGCCCAAGCGTGTATTACACAATTGATTGACCAACGAGTCCAAATTGTGTTTTATATCCTGCAATAAATACACGAAACATAAGCAAAGTCTTAAGGAAACACCGCTCTAGCTCTTACAGATTGTATATCGCTGGGCAATAAATGTGGATGCGTTGCAGCTAGAGATACAGGCTCTTCAGCAACTGAAAAACAGAATAAATAAATGAAAGAATGCATACAAAAAGGGTTTGGGTTTTCGGGGGCTTACCTTCACCGGGAGATACATTAAAAAGCGGCTGCATAACATGCTGCAATGGCTGCGTGGGCTGCTGGGATCCCATCAAAGTCGCCTGTTGCAGCAGATGATTGGGAACACCAGCATGGAAGCCTTGTTGGTTCGTTCCACAATTAGCATTCTGTTGATTATACATTCCTGCAACGTTCTGTTGCGGCTGCTGCTGTTGCTGCGATTGCATTTGCATTTGCAGTTGCTGCTGCTGTTGTTGTTGCTGCTGCTGCTGCTGCTGTTGTGCCACCATCTGGTGCTGGGCCGACTGCATTGACTGCATGGCAGTAAGCTGTTGCTGCATTCCCTGGGACATGCCCACAACCTGCGGCTGTAGGGAATGAAGTTGATTCTGTTGCATCTGCATAAACTGTTGAGGTGCATGATTCTGTTGCGTTGCTGGTAGAGTAAACTGCTGTGACCCCTGCTGTTGCAGTATCATTGGTTGCTGCTGGGTCAAAATTGGTTGCTGATGCGCCACCGACTGCTGCTGTAGAGTATTCATCATCTGAGGATGGACACTGGACGGTGTCTGTTGTGGCATATTAGGATGCACAAGTTGCTGTTGCTGCTGTGGCTGTGGCTGCTGCTGAATGCCAGTGAGTGTCACTTGTGTGCCGTTTTGTGTCATCACTTGTGGCACTACATTTATGCCGCTATTAACCATATTTTGCATCTGCTGCTGCTGTTGTGGCTGCTGCTGTTGGTAAATCAACTGTATTCCGTTAATGGCCAGCGGAACATTTTGTATCGGGGAGTTGATGAGTTCTGTGGGCGTATTCACCATACTGCCATTTTGCACAGAGCTATTTGTGGTATTATTCTGTGTCTGACCCTGGCCACCAGGGCCCAATGCCGACGACAAATCGATCTTTAGTTGATTCTGCAAACTTTCCTCAGCGGCTGCTGCAGATTTCTGCTCCTGCACTCGACTGACACTAAATCGCGACACTTTACGGGCGCTTGGATGTGTTGTCGCTGTCTCATCAGCCGATGGCTTCGGACCCACTGTCAATGTGGCGTTCGTTTGCGGCTGCTGTGGCTGAAAATATCAAATTAAAAGTTTTAGCACCATTTATAACCAGTTAGAGACACTTCCTACCTCTTCTGCATTGTCCGTATTCCGCAACGCTGCCAATTTCTTTTCTAAATCTGCTATAGAGTTTTGATTCAGCGATCCGTTGCTGGGATTTCTTTGCGGCACATCATTGGCGGTGGCCACAGTAATGGACGTATTCGGCGCCTTGTCCAAGCTGCCCTGCTTCGAAAGTTGCTTCTCAGCTGTCGTGCTGCCGGGTACGATAATACCAGTCGCAGACGCCTCAGTTGGTGTGGGATCTGAGCTGGTGGCGGGTCCTTCAATAATGGAGGAGGGAGTGCCATGCAACTGGATATCGGAGCCCATGCTGTTGTCCATAGAAGCTCGCCGAGAATTGTAGACCGAGGAGCCAGAAGCATTTTGGCCAACTGAAACTGCCGATCCACTAGCGCCCACAGCATTACTAGACTTGTTTATCTAAGCAAAGGAAATATATTACAAAATGCACATAAACATATATTTTTGCTATTATTTGACTACCTCTTGCTGGCCAGTTGTGGCTGTTAAAGATGAAATTGCTGGTGATGCCTGATGTGGGGTACGTGTACTAATGGATGCCACCACAGCGGAGGCAAACGCGTGCGCATGTGTTATGTTTTCCAGTTCGATCTTTAGTTGCTCCAATGTGTTGGCTGCGCCTGCGCCGGTGCCTTGCACTGCCGTTGACTGCTGCCCAGCGGATTTATCTTTGGGCTTTTCCGTTTCCACTGCCGTCTCTTGGTGACTGTTGTCCTCAGCTGGCTCTTTCGTTTCTCTGCTGGGCATATCAAACGTAATCTTGACACCGCTCAAGTCTCCCAAACTCCTGGTGTGCTTGAGGTCCTCTTGGATGTTCAAGTGCCGATTCAATGGCAGATTCAGGCTTCGTGGCGTTGCTGTACCACCAGCCGACTCCAACAGCTTTTGCATGCGGGTTATGGCATGTCCGCGTGCAATTTGTTGCACACTCTGCGAGTTATCTTTGGCCAGTGCATCGCCCAGCGTATCGTTACCCGTTGGCGTTATATTGTTATCAGGCATATAGTCAATGGATAGCGATGTGTACTCCGAAGCTGTGCTTGTCTTACGTGACACCGAACCGGACCCAATGGTTACGTCGTTGCTGCCATTGCCCGCATCCCGTGAAGCCGTTGAAGACGATGACATCGTTGAAGCTGTATTCGGCGGCGTTCCAATGTTCGGCGGTTGATCCATATTGGCCAGCATCGAAGTATGTGATCTAGCCTCGCTAGTCTGATTGGTTGTGTTTATCGTTTCAGTGGTTGCTGCTCCTCCTCCGCCAGATCCACTGCCAGATGGTAAGTTCTCAATGCCATGTATGGTCGGTTCAAACATCTTGGTAATGTCACTGGCGGTTTCATCCCGCTAAAGAGTGTTTCGGATAAATATAAACCATATGTGAATCAAAGTGAATCGAACTCATAATTACACTGGTGCGAATATTTAGTAAACTAAAAAAAGAAACTCTTCTAATGTGATACGGTAACCGAAATAAGTGAAATAAGATCACCCCTAAAAATCTTAAAAAGGAACGTAAGATTATAAAATTGTTTCCGTCTGGCCTAAACTAATTTAAGGTGCTCGTTATGTAGTCAATTCGAATAGTTTTGCGATCATCTTTCCGTTCTGTCAATAGTCAATTTCAGTACATAAAATTAATAGACAAAAACACAAATTGTTCTTTTTGTTGCATCGCAAAAAGCCTTGCAAAATAAAATGTAAATGTCTCTCTGATAAGTGAAATCATGTTAGCTATAAAATATAATAATATATATTTTATGTTTACATAAGCCCAGTGCACTTAACACTTACAGATCTATGTCTTTGGTGTGACCTAAACGTGGAACGCTGTCGAGTTAGAGACGCGTGACGGACCTGTTTTGTTATAGTAGAGATAGACAATCAAATAAACATGGATTTATCTGGACAAATATGAAACATTAGATTGATTCAACAAGGGTTTTGGTTACAACTATCAAGCTCATCGCAGCTTTGCTTACAAAAACCGAACTACAACTTAACTAACGTTAGTCATGGGCTAACTCTAAATTCTTTCGAGTTATTCGATTATAAATATTTGAATGCTTCAATTGTTTGTATGGAGGTCCCACTATCAGTTTTGATCTTTTGATCATTATTATTTGCCGATTGAACAGTATGAAAGTAAATTTCGTAGAAGATCTTTGGACAAACACATTTGCTTGGATAAAATAACTTTTATAAGTTAATGCTGAGAAGTACGGTGAGGGTTTTCTTTCATATAAACTGCGGAACTTCCGGTTCGAAACTAACGCCCATCGATAGAGCTTGATATTTAGACATCAAGAACAAAATTTTGTTCGGGCTCTGCAGCATTATGGAAGAATAAAATTGTACTGGAGAGCAGAGTGCTCTGTAATAGTGGGGGTCCTTCCATGAACGCGATTGGCAATTGTAGTCTGCAAAAATAAAGTTGGTTTTTGTTTGGAAAGCCAAGTACCTTTTCAATATTGCGGCGATAGTTAGTTGGTATTGGAATTTGATTGGGATTTTGTTTGACCTGATCAACAATTTCATTAATCATTTCCACAAATACTGTGCTTTGACAATTCGAAAGCAAATCTTGGGCGATCTGAAAGACAAAAGGTACGCTGAGTGGATTGTTTTGGGGGGGGGGAGAGGAAGGCCGTCAGGCTGTTGCTCTTACCAATTTATTGGCAATTTCAACGGGATTAACATCTCCAATATCGAATTTGAATGTTATGGTCTTTAGCTTGTTCTCCATGTGGCAGTTGATGACGCTACCCTCATCCACACTAGTGACACTTAGTTTTGGGATCCGTTCGTTGCCACTCCGATTGGAGCGTCTGGGTTTTTGCGAGCGATTTGCGCTCTGCTGCCTTTGTTGTTTCTCTGCTTCCGTGGTTAATTGTGGATCAGCTTTTGTCGTAGCTTCAAGATTTAGTTGAAGGCTGTTGACTGGCGTTACAATTGACTCAGTGACAGCAACTTGCTCCTGGCCTACAGGCTGTGCCTGTGGGTTCTGCGGCTGAATCTGAATATGCATCTGCATCTGCGGCGGTGCCTGTGCCTGTGCCTGAACATGTTGCTCTGTTAGTTGTTGCTGCTGCTGCTGTTGCTGGTGAACCATCGACTGTGCCTGCTGCTGTGCCTGCTGCTGTTGCTGCTGCTGCGACTGCTGCTGACTGAGCAGAAGCTGCTGTAATTGTTGCTCCAGGGGCAATGATAGTTGCATGGATTGCGGCTGCATAAATTGTTGCTGCTGCACGGAGACTGTCGCAAATGAAGCATGCTGTTGCTGTGGCTGCTGTTGTTGAGCATCACCGAGAGCCATTTGCCCACTTGGTGGGACAGCCATCTGCTGGCTCTGTTGGTATGGTTGCTGCTGCTGCTGCATTGTTTGGGCCACAGATGTTGGCGGTACCTGCATTTGTACTTGTATTTGCATGGGCACCTGTTGCTGCTGTTGCGGGGCCATTACTTGAGCTCCTGCAAGAAGTTGTTGATGCTGTTGCTGCTGCTGCTGGGGCAGAGATTGAGCATGATATTGCTGATGAACAAACTGCTGCTGTTGGTGTTGTTGTTGCTGCTGCTGTTGGTTCTGCTGTAGCTGTTGCTGGTTCTGCTGCAGTTGCTGCTGCTGGTTTTGCTGTAATTGCTGCTGCGTTTGTTGCAGCTGCTGCTGCGTCTGTTGTAGCTGTTGGTTTTGCTGCAGTTGTTGATTTTGCTGCAGTTGTTGCAGCTGTGCAATTTGTTGCTGCAGAATCTGTTGCTGCTGCTGATGGTTCTGTGTGGAGGCTGCCGCCTGCTGCACTTGCACCTGCTGCTGTTGAAAGGATTGCTGATGAACTTGAATTTGTGGATGTGGCTGGGACATGGGCTGTTGTTGTTGTTGCCCCTGCATCGCATACGGATGCTGTTGTTGTGGTTGTGTATGTGGAATTTGCTGCATAGAAACCTGAGGCTGCGGCTGCTGAAAATATTGCTGCGGCTGCTGCTGCTGTGTCATTTCCGTGGGCTGAACATTCGTTTGCATTAGCTGCTGCAGCTGTTGCTGCAACTGTGGAATTTGGTGACTTTTCTGCGGCTCGCCGCCCAGTGGTTGTTGCTGCTGGTGCTGAAGTTCATGCTGCTGTTGAGGCATCACCGATTGCATGGTTTGCTGCGGCGGAACCTGTTGCATCTGAACTTGCTGAGGTATTTGCTGTGCCAGCAGCTGCTGGTGCTGCTGTGCCACTGCTGTTTGCTGTTGTTGCTGCTGCTGCTGCTGCTGCTGGTTGACCTGTGCCTCAGCTATGTTTGACTGCTGCACCATTTGATGTTGCTGCTGTGGCACCACTATATGTGGCGCTACATTGGGTTGCTGTTGTTGTTGCTGCTGTGTGCCCGTTGGCGAGAGGACCTGTACCTGCACCTGGCTATTAGCAATGTCCTGTATCAAGTTGTTTGGGTTTTGGTATGAAGCCAGCTGCGGATTCTGTATATAATGCACTGTTGACTTTTGCTGCATGGATATTGCTGGCGAGGCCAGAGGCACTTGCATCGATGGCTGCTGCTGTTGCTGCTGCTGCTGCTGCTGGCTGCCACTTGTCTGAATCGATGTGTTCGATCGGTTTGGAATATTCTGTGGATCAACACTGTTCGTGGACATGGCCAGGCTGGTTTCCGAGTCGGTGTTTAGCAGATCGTACTTCAGTTGCAGCCGTTGATTCCATTTGACACCATCCTCCTCATCCTCAGAGTCCTCTTCATCCTCCTCATCCTCATCGACATTGGTGGGGAGACTCTCGCGCTGCTTTTGCAGTGCTAATTTCTCCAAACGTGACTTCTCGTTCTGCAGCTTGATTTGCGTCTGACGCTGGGCACGTTCCTTGAGTAGCGACACAACCTGAACCTTCAGAAGGCGTGCAACGGCGCGCGAATCGTCCTCTGAGATAATGTTCTCCTTCATCATTTCCTGAGCAATCTTCTCGTAGTCGTCGCTGGTTATATTATATTCAAACTGAATCGCCTCGTTCTCCTTGTGTCGGGATGAGCGTTTCTTTGGGTCCAGGAATCGCAGTCGGAACTCAATGATGCAAATGCTGGGATCGGAGAGGAACTGCTCGGAGGCCGTTGGCTCCACACGAATGCCAATGTCCTCGTCAAAGAACTCCGACTCCAGAAGCTCATTGCAGCTGGGGCGATCTTCTTTCTTCAGCTCAATGCATCGCTCGATGATGTCCCTCACATTGGGATCCTCCACTTTGGCCAGAGCGGCTGGCTTTATGCCGGAGATGACCTTCTTGTAGATCTGGGCCGGTCCCTTGCATTCGCTGTACGGATATTCCGATATTGCCATCTCCAACATGCACATGCCAAAGGCATAGACATCCACCGACTCATCATAGTGCTCTTCGTACATTTCGGGGGCCATAAACTCGGGTGTGCCGATCACAGATTTGGCATGCGAACGATTCTTAAGCGTGGCCAGACCCAAGTCACCGATCTTAACGCTACCCGTGGTGCCGGTTATAAATATATTATCACATTTCAAATCACGATGAATTATAGGAAATTGACGAGTATGCAGAAAGTTGAGTCCCTTCAGGATCTGGCGACACCATGACTTCAATACCTTTGGGTGTATCTTTTTGAAACGCTTCAAATAGCTACAAAAATAAACACACCAATTACAATACACATCAGAAAAAGAAAGGCGCTCTTACGATTTCAATGTCCCGGACAACATCAGCTCTGTGACTAGTACAATATTCTTTTTACGGCCGATCGGAAACTCCCAATATGTATAGAATCGTACAATGTTTGGATGCTGAAGCTTCTTCAACATGTCTGCCTCCTCGCGGAATCTGGTGCGTTCGCTTTTCTTCACTTGCTTATCCTAAACAAAACAGAACAATTATTAACTGGGGATGTTGGCTTTTAGTTTAATTTCTCAGACTTACCAGCAATTCGCACCAGGCCACCGGCACACCAGTCAATGTGTCGAGGCCACGATAAACGGTTTTAAATGAGCCACGACCGACCTCTTTGTCGTATTTGAAAAAGCGTCCGCATGGGGACATGGCCACAGGATCATCATCCTCATCACTTTTACTCTTTGTTATCGATGTGCCGGACGATGTGGTCGAGACCGTCGCTGTCGAGGGCAGAAGCGATGCCGATGTGTCCGCCGAGGTTCCAGTTAAACCAGAGCCCTCAGAACTTACCTCGGTGTTGTCCGACGACTCCTTGGCACCCACATCGTCAATGCTCTTTGGCTTCTTCTCTTTGTGAATAGTCTCGGCATCGTCTTTCTCCTCAACCTGAAAGCCAACACGCTTCACCCCACCAGACTGTTTATTGGTGGATTTTGATGGCACATCATCGTCTTCAGTCTTCTTTTCTTCAACAACAAGACTTCGTGACGCTTCGGTAATAATGTTCTCAATAATACCAGCCACTTGGTGAGCGGACGCATCTGGGGCATTCGATCGCGTTGGCGTTCGAAATTGCTCCTCCAAATGTTCGGCCTCGCGTGACAGCATCTCAATGTTGTCATCGTAGTCGCGTGGAAATTCCGTTTCCAGTTCCACAAACTGCATCGGATTGGCATTTCTGGTCGATTGTTCAACATTCTTGCGCACAAATCGCATATTCTGCACAAAGTTGGCCGTTAGAGTCGTTGGCGTCGACGACTGGGGCGCCGAGTGTTGCTTGATCAACGCCGATGGCTCTATCACCGTGTCAGAGGAGGACTTTCGGGCCTCCATTTTTCCAGTTTTGATTTCAGATGCCACTTTCGGTGATTTATCCTTGCCCAGGTTGCTCCTGCTGCTGCTTTTCGACACTATGCCACCGCCCTTTTTTGGTTGGTGGCTTTTCTTGTCTGGGGTTTCACTTTTTCCCCCATCCATTTTCTCTTCAT
This sequence comes from Drosophila guanche, assembly GCF_900245975.1. Classification (NCBI taxonomy): domain Eukaryota; kingdom Metazoa; phylum Arthropoda; class Insecta; order Diptera; family Drosophilidae; genus Drosophila; species Drosophila guanche. The sequence goes on from NW_022995754.1 coordinate 2,278,091, forward strand.
TGTGTTGACCTCCGACCTCTGCTGTAGCTGTGACCAGAGCTTTTTCCAGCTCGCCGTTATTATTGATATTCTCGTTAGGTGTGGTCGGTTCGTTTTCGCTTATATTATTCTCCGTTTTGCTCGTTGTGGTGGTGGTGCTGCTATTACTTGAAAAGTGTCGCAGAAATCGCACTAGAATATTGTTTCTGCTCTTGGAAGCTGGTGCATGAAGCCGTGGCCAAGAGGAAGGTGATGATTGCTCAGTATGTGATGATGATGTTGATGCCTCCAACGAAGATAAGTTGTTGCTTGTGGGTGCAGAAAGTGCCGGTGATGGTGCCAGTGCCAGTGCCTGTGCCTCTTGCCTTCGATGGGATTTTCTACTATTTATTGTGTCTTTTAGTTTTATAGTCGGGTTCTTAATTTGCCTTGAGGAGGCAGACTTATTAAACGAACGGTGTCCCGACTTAGTTCCTTGCACGGGTTGCTCCTCGCTAGAAACAGAGGTATTCCTGTATACAATAATATAATATTAAAGGATGGGTTGGTAGTGAGTTTAAGCGATGAATCATCACCTTTGAGGTTGCGTGGTGCAGGAGGAAGTACCATCTTCGCTGATGGAGCTTCCCTTCCGAGCACTGTTTGGGGGTACGACCTCTTGCTGTCGTACAAAGTCACAGAGGGTTTGTCCAATTTTGTATGATTTTCAAACAGAAAAACACCAAGTTTAATCTAAAATGACAAGAAAATGTCAATAATAAATGTTAGTATATTAATTCAATAAATAATCCCAATGCTTCTTTGTGGGGTCAAATGGGGCAATTGCTCTGGGGATCTTGTTACGGCACACTAGCGACAATGTATGTACAAATATACTTTATATAGATATGTAACTAACTGCTTGGGTGAGTGTGCGCTGGGGCAATATCTTGTTTACAGCTGTGCTGTGCGGAAATCTGTTTTTCTTTGCGGTCTATCTTTCATTGAATCATAAGCATAAGTTCCAAGTGCACTCCCTGTCGCAGATAAGTACAATACACATGATTTGGATATATGTACATACACGTACATACGTATGCACTATACATATGTTTGGGTTTTATTGTAGATAAATGTGTGTTTGTGTTTGTGCGTGTGTGTTTGTTTGCTAGGCTCCAAACGTATGTACACCTTTTTAACCAATCTTAAATTGATTGCAGAAAAAACTATACTATGAGTGTGTTGGGTTGGCGAAATGTGAAAATGTTCATATGTATGTAATATGTGTGCACATATGTATGCTTGTGATTTGCTAGACTCAACTGTTTGCCAGCTTTAAACACTTTGGGTTAATTTAATTCACTTATACACATGAATGTACCAATGTACATATACGTATCCCATGTACATATTTATCAATTATATCCAACTTGACGCATGAAACATATGCACATACATATGTACGGGAGGGTTATGATGTCATGGCACTCATGTCCGTGCTTCACCACACAATTTCTTTAAAAATTTGATTACTGTCACTGTTTTGTATTGTTTTTATTATGTTTAAAGGAACTTTGGTGTGTGTGTTAAGTTTTCATAATATTACACAAATCGTTCTGATTTCTGTCCATATGCATTGTGATTGTGATTGTGTGCTTCCAGTTTGCAGACGGTCGCGATGGTTTGGTAGTGCGAAATATTTACGACAAATATTTGCTTAATAATACATTTTCACAAACAAGCAACCTTGAGCCTTTTTTACAAAGAAAATTCTTTAAAGAAAATTTTTACAATTTTTTTGGGTTGCACGACGGACTTTCGCACGGTTGCATTTTAGGCTGGATTTTGCAGTATTTTCTTTAAATTTGGTATTCGTCTTTAGTATGTAAACGTGTGTAAACTATTAACAGAGAAACATTTGGATGAGCCATGTTAACTGATAACATTGAAAAATTTGTGTTTACGCTAAATTAGCGCCGGAAGCAACTAGAAATTTGTATATGTAAAATGAATTTGTATCATTAAGATATTGAATTGTAGCATTAAGACAGACTCACAGAAGGTTGTTGCTATATAACATATGGCGGCACAAGCCATGGTGCTGAGCGTTAAGTTCTCATCTGGCTGCCACAACCGTACCAAACAAACGTCAGCGGTTCAAATGCTAGTAATGATAATTGCTAATAATGATAACTGAAATAAGATTGCCAAGTACCCAGAGAGGATATTTAATAATTGTCTGCAAAACAGACAGATCTTAAATAAAGCTGAAACATTTTCTTTCTTTTCTTTTATTTGAATATACTCTCACCTCTTTTTCATCCGCCGTCGGAGGCTCCAGCCTTTCTCACGCCTAACAACAAAAGTTGTCTCAAAAATCCATATCCCCTGTCTAATCTAACGTCGGACTCAGTTGCTGTAGCTCCATCAGAAATCTTTGCTTTGCTTTATGCCACCACACCGAAAGATATCTAACTACATCTAAGCTCTAAGCTCAAAACGCCGCCTGATAAATTTCGAATCATTCAAAATTCTTCTTCCCGATTCTCTTGTATCTGCATGAATTCAACCTGTTTGTGACCATATTCTGGATTGACTAGGAGTCCTTTTTGATAACAAGCTATTGATTTGCTTAAGGGAGTCCTGGCGTTTATTAAGCGTTGTTCAAAAGAGTATGATCCGTATATAACTAAAACAGTTGCAGTATTGTTCTTGTGGAGTCTCCATACAAGGATCAACAAATTCAAAATCAGTTTTTAATACCCTTAGAAATCTTATCTATTATCTATTATCAATTTTGCGTTTCTTCGCGTTCATTGTGTGCCGAGACCAACATTTGCACAAATTATAAATTATAACTATTTAAATTAGCAAATTTGTAAATTTTACATTTCCTCCTCTCCGGTACTGATATTTAATTTATATGTACTACTCTTCTCATTCCATAATAAGCAGTTAATTCTTAATTGAAAATAAATAAATAAATAAATTAAATATACCATATATTTTCCATATTCTAATATTAATATATTCTATTTCTATCGTTGATGTCATGTTACATGAATCCTTCAACAGGTGCGAAAAAGGTGGGAGCTTTTAAAAGCTCGTCCTTTCTTACCTACTTGCCATACCTTGCGGCCACATGCCAAAGAGAGGATTAGGTCACCTGAGAGAGGAAGAGACTCTCTTCTCATTTTATCGATTCAATATGAGCACAGAAATATATCGATATATGTTGTGAAACTATCGATCGATATCGATCAAAAATACCAAAATATATCTTCTCATTTACAAAATATACCGGAGTCTTAAATCATATTTCTTGAGTTTGATGTTCTATTTGAATTTACTAGCTAGTTAGGCGTCTTAGCGCTAGAACTATAATTTTTTCCGATTTATTAATAAATTCTCCTTAAGATTGGCTAGTTTTCACGACTTCGTTTTGTTGGAATGTTTAAAAATTAAGTTTAAAACTAAAAAGGTACACCAACAAAAATGCCACCACGTATATCTTACATGATTTATCTCGATTTGTAGTTCCATTTGCCAGACGTTCCGATATATTTCGAGATTTATGTTGTTCCTGGCCGGCTCTTTTGAAGTGTCACCCTAAGATTAGTAAAGTGATTAAGAAGCGGAATTCAAGTGGATTAAAATGGATGCACATGCCTTAGAAGTTGTGTTTGGAGAGCGATCGGGCGTGCGTGTGAGTCGAGTTAGGGTCTTGACAAATAAAAACATGATTGTTCCGCTTGTACTCTTATTCATTTTAGCGCAACTTCTGTTTCAAATAGAATGTACTGAAATATGGTATGTTGTGTATAAAATAAATATCTTTAATTTAGCAATTACTGAAGGGGGCTCCAGATGCGAAAAAGGAAATACTTTAAAATATGACTTGCCGAGTCTTAAGTATATGAGTTTATGGTTTTAATTTCAGTTCAAAGAGGGAATTACATGCATTAATTCTAGCTAGAGGCGGAAGTAAGGGTATTAAATACAAAAACCTCGTTGAAATAGCGGGACTCTCATTGCTGGCGAGAACAATCATAACAATACAAAATTCTGCTTGCTTTGATCATATTTGGGTGTCCACAGATGACAAAAGAATTGCTACTGAGGCCGAGAAATGTGAGCAACCATTTTCACCTATTTAAGTACGTTTAATAATTTTGTTTTATTATATTTGCAGATGGGGCTATTGTGCATGATCGGCCTCCAGAGTTTGCCATGGACGATACATCTTCTCTGGATGCTATCAAAGAGTTTTTGGACACGCACAAAGCCATTCATAATTTTTCTCTATTTCAGTGTACTTCTGTGTTTCTGAAGGAAAAATACATTAAAGATGCTGCTTTGGCATTTAGAAACCATGACTGTGTGTTCGCCGCTAAGAGGTATCATTTTTATAAGAATTTTATTTATCTTCTTATCTACACGATCACTAATTTTTTAGGTCGCATTATCTAAGATGGGAATACATTGATAATTTTCTGGTTCCCGTGGGCTTTAATTCAAAGGCCAGACCAAGGCGCCAAGATTGGAAAGGAGATATCGTGGAGACAGGAATGTTTTATTTTTCAAAAAGACGATTGGTAGAGAGTGGAGTGCTACAAAATAACAGGTGATAGATCTCTCTAAATATATCACGATCAAGCGAAACCTAGCTGAAATGTATTATTATCTGTTTAGGTGCTCAATTGTTGAAATTGATGATGAAGATGGGTTGGAAATCGACTCAGCCATAGACTTGACAATAGCACGATGTATTATTAATAATAAAACATAAACTTGACTCTTGCCAGAGAGTATATTCATATAAAAGAAAAGAAAGCAAATCAAATAAATCGGTGATTAGTTAGACGATAGTGATGACATTTTCATCATTATCAGGTATTTCTTAGCAAAAGGAAGGAATAAATACAATGTATAAACCGGAGTGTAGCCCCAATTATGTTGTAAAGGCCACTACGAGCTTATTATAATATTTACTTATGTTCCCTTTGTGCCATTTTAAGAAAAACAATAGAATTTATTTTCCTCTTTTGTCGCGCGCGGTATTTTTCAAACCTTTTCAATGACAGCAGTTAACATACATGTGTCTCTACATGTTACATACATTTACATACTGAAGAAAAAGCTCCCTTGCTTCCAGAAGGGGTGACTTGAATGAAAAAACCCAATGGTAATTAGTAATATATAAGGTCATAAGGTATGCAACCCAATAAAAAGGAGTATTAATAATAAGAAAATTGATTTTTCAATCGCATTAATTTATTGTTTCAGTGGTGAAAGTCATAAAAATGCTAGTAATTTCAAATAGAACATCATAATCGAGGAATATGATTTGTGATTACGGTATATTTACGATGTATTTTTAAAATGAGAACGCATATTTTGGTATATTTTTAAGGGTTTTGCGGTATGTTTTATCGAAAAATGTTGTATTGATTGTATTTTGGGCGAATAAGTTTTATTGAATTTAAGAGCAGAAACAGTTTTATTTACGAAAAATGTGCATAAAATGAATGTGTAACTCGTATTCAGGTAAAATATACGCACACAGAAATGTGGATATGCAAATTTTGCATCCGTAAACAGACTTGTATGCACAAACAAATGTAAATAGCGCTCATTGCAGTATATGTACATATCACATGCACACATACATATATACACATGCAGGTGCATTAAAAACATAGTGAACATATATGTACATTAATAGACGCAAAGATCCGAATCAAAATACGTGCATACATATTCGCAAATAGGCTACACCTAAATGTATGCATGTACATACATATTTACATATGTATATTTGTGCAAAACTATTGGCACCAGTGAAATCGCCCACCACTCGGTCTCATTCTTATTCCACCCTGTTCTGAAGGATAGGCTCCATTGGAAATGTTTGTTTTTTAGAGCGGGTATAAATCACGTGTAACACACAGAAGGAACCTTTTCAGATCACATGTACATATGTACTTGTATTTGTATTCTTGGTCAGGTCAGCATCAATAGCAGAGTCGATATGGCCATGACCGTGTCCGTCCCCGTCCCCGTCTGTGTGTCCATCCTGCCTATCGCCTAGTTCTCAGAGACTATAAGAGCTAGGGAACCGGATTTTGCTTTCAGACTCTTGTGCGTTAGGCTAAAAGTTTTCAAGACACAACAAACCGCCAAATACCGGGGGCGAACGGTTCATTATAAAAGCCAGAATCTTTCCCTCTGCAATATTGCAGATTAAATGATCTTTGTGTGGGTTCTTATTTGTGAATAACTGCAGAGATAAGCCTCGTTCCATATGGGCTGGATGATAATAAGTAGTTTCCGTTAGGGTTCTCTATTAATGTAATGGAGTATTTATGATCGATTGAAACAATGCAAGCGACAAATCTAATATAATATTCTAATCTATGCAAATATAAGCAAACAATGAGTATTTTTATGTTGATAAATATTTGCGAGTATCTAATAATAAGTGTGTATATCTAATAATAAGTAATGGCGTGCTTGTATCTTATACATAGAAGTTCAAAAGCATTGCAATCGCCTTTATAAAATTCAATATTTTAATTTTGATACTTGCAGAAACTCGATAGCCTTTATGTGGTCAATAATGTTATTTGACTTGCAAGACGGAAAACCTTATGACGTGAGTAATATAAAAAATATTTAGTTTATAAGTGGAATTTAATGCATGGATACCCACTACCCATTGATTGCCCAAAGCGTCAGCGCTAGGCTATGCTTGGGTTACGCCCAGATGTACACATTTTGCGTCATTTTGTCTAAAATGCGATCGCAGTAAAGGCAATTAAACTTGACGCCCTGATACATTTCCAATGTTAATCGTATTTAATAGACGATCTAAATGATGATCTAGCTTTACTTTTTGTTGAAAAGAAAATGTTTCAATTCACACTTCTGTTTACATAAATCGTGGCAGGACAAGATTGCGAAGATCCTACAATTTGAAATTTTCTTATGGTCGTAGGTTTTCAATAGTCCTTTTGGATTTTGATGATACATTGATCGAATTTTAAACTGATCTTCTATACTTAAATCCGTAATCTTTAAATTCTTACGTTTATCTGGACTGCACTCACGGAATCGTTCCTTATTAGTTTTAATTTCCCAGCCTTGATAAATTAAATAATTTTGGTGTGTGATCAAAAGGATTCCATCAAATGAACCAAAACCTACCGTTTCAAACACCTACCGTGTTTTTTTTTTACCAATTTTGCTTTCTACCACTCCCAGATTTTTGAGCTCCCTGCTCTTAATTTTGAATGCACAAATATGATGATTTTTGCAAATATGAAATGTATTGAATGTTAAATGTTTCAGCTCGCGATTTTCTGTCGATTTACTGCTGCAACGCCCAAAAGCAGAAAAATTAAAATTTCGTTTGTAAACAATTAATTAATATAAGTTACTTGTAAAAGTTATTTTGTTAGTTAATTTCTTGCTGGAAGCGAAATTTAACGAAGTAAGAATAGCAGCAGATAATTTCAAGTAAATTAATTAATTAATTATTACAAATGAAATTATTTTTATACTTTTAAGTTGCATTTGTAATAGCGCTAAATTAACATTTATTATTAAATTAATGTAGCAAAATTTATATTTTTTGGTGAATACATTTAAGCAGGTAAGAATTAAATAAGTTTAAAAAAAATATTTTGATATTCATCAGAAATTGTGTAAAAAATTAATCGAATAAACAGTGAAAGTTTGGCAACCCTATTTTGTTATTCTTAACACAAAAAGAAGAAAAAGAACCCTTAGTGAGTAGAGAAAAATATGGTTAACCAATAATCATCCTGTATAGAGACGAGAATTGAGGCGCATGCGCCTGAATGCCTGATTCGCTTAGTCCTTTGGTACACATCAGGTTGGAAATGAAATATACAACTTAATAGAGTCAAATACAATTTTTTTTCTTACTTATTATCAAAAAAATTTGACGGGTCGAGTCGTCGCTTGATCAAACATTATATGTGTTCGTTTATATCGTGGTTTAATTGAATTCATGCACATCGGAACGTTAACGTTAACGTAATGCAGTAAGATGCTTTTGAAAATATCGATTTAAAGTTGGTTTTTGTTCAAAAACAAACACCAGGTCAAATGTGAGAAGTACTGGCGAGGAACAGCCACTGAATCCGTTTAGAATAAATTCAAATAAATAAGTATAAGTTTCTAGTAAGTTACTAACAGAACAGTGAAAAGCAAAACAATGGGATGCTTAAGTAGTAAAGACCGTTTAACTAAAGAAGACATGGAGTTTTTGAAAACCCACACAAGATATGATGAAGCCACCATTAAAGAGTGGTATAAAGGATTTAAGGTGAGTCAACGACACTTACGGCGACACCTTTTCCTGGAACAACAATCAAAAACTATCTAATTTTCGTTCCTTTTTGTATAGCAAGATTGCCCCAACGGGCGTTTGACGCCAGCAAAATTTGTCGATATGTATAAAATGTTTTTTCCATCCGGAAATGCGGAGGAGTTTTGTGACCATGTTTTTCGTACATTTGATATGGACAAAAATGGATATATTGACTTCAAGGTAATTATTATATTTCATACTATTCAAAAGCATACACCACACATGCCACATTTTTCGTTTCCGACCATCTGCTCTATTGGATGTATAATTTTTTCCATAATTCGAGCAAGTGTCTGCAACAGGCAGAAGTAGGGTCCAGATAATATGTCCATCCGTCTGCCTAAATGTACACTAAAATCCACAGATAAATGGAAGTGTATTTATTATTCAGGCTTCGTTTTCTGTTCATCCCTGGGGGACAAAGGGAACGACGCCCATCAATTAATAATAAAGGGCTCCCCAAAAACATACATAAGTACACACGCACCGAATCGGGGGTGCTCTAGCTCCAGATCAGATATACACATGTACATGGTACATGGTTAAAAGGTACTCGAGTCAAGGTAAGGTAAGGTGAAGCACGTGTTTTGGGGTGGGGCATGTCTATTGCATCTCGCTTCGATTTTTATTATAATGGTGGGGGTCGTTGCCCTTGTTACTGGTTAGTAGGTTACTTCGTCGGTTAGTTATTTTTCGTTTCGTGACCGTGTTTGTATGTTTGTGTAATTAACACTGTCAGGCATTACATATTTTCATCGATTCATCAGAAGCTGGAGCTTAAAGAAATATATCTAAATTTGTTTTGCAGGAGTTCTTACTCGCAATAGATGTTACTTCAAGCGGAACACCAGAGGAAAAGCTAAAATGGGCCTTTCGAATGTACGATGTTGATGGAAATGGTGTCATAGACATACAAGAAATGACCAAAATTGTTCAGGTATGAAAATTGGAAAATTATCTAGGGCAATTGCTCCTGGCAAGCACATTAGAAAAGTGCAAAAGAGAATGTGCGAGGATGTAAAAGCAAAATACTTGCCATGTGCAAAACGAGGCACACTGTTGCTCGTAGATGATTCGCACAGTTGTTGCAGTCTTCCAGGACAAGCTCTCTTACTAAAGTCTTATTATAGAATTTTTAAAATAAATATTCTTACTTTCTTATTAATTTGTTAACTATTTCAGGCAATTTATGATATGCTTGGAGCGTGCTCATCCAATCGCCCTGCAGACTCCGCGGAAGAACGTGCAAAAAATATATTTGCTAAGATGGACGAGAATAATGACGGTCAATTAACGCAAGATGAGTTTTTAAAAGGATGCTTACAAGATGAGGAGTTGTCCAAAATGTTGGCGCCATAAACAATTATATCCTACAATATGTGTGTATTTGATGAAATCAGTAATGAAATGTATAAATATTTAATTTATATTTCTTATACTAAAATTAAACTATGGAATCATTAAAATATTTGCATTGTATAAGTCTCATTCCAATTTAGAATTGCCTCTAAATTTGGTAAAATATCAAAAGTACTCTTATATGGGGACGCTAATATCACTGGGCCCCATTCGGAGCCGCAGCTAATACAAACTCTTAATTTTAATAAATGCTATTCAACTAGTATCTGCTGCGACGATATCTTTTAATAACTAAATATAAGTGTGTGTATTTATGGATTTTACAGGCAATTTCTTATTTGATGACTTGTTTTTAATGCAATAAGAATATTGGTCACGATTGTAAACTAATAATATTTCTAGCTAATTTTTTTTATGTTTTGTATGTAGTAGAAACTCGCTTTCGGTCTGTTTATTTTGGCCTCGTAGAAACGAGCTCGAAATCTTGCTAACTAACCCTGCGGCCAGCTTAGTTTTTGAAGTAGCGATGAATACAAAAAATAATTATCATTGGCTGATAACGAAACTGTTCTCTGCTGGCTGTGTCTGTCTTTCTCTCATCCGAATAGGCTGTCCGTTATTTCGAGGACTAGAAAAATAATGCGAGGGGGATTTCTTGCCGGAATGAATAAATATATTAACTGAAGTTTTGCAATGATAAAATACATTAACTCAAATTCTTTTTTCCTCCAATCCCTTTGGAAAATCAAGACATTAGTTACTGTAGCTATATGTGAAGTTGGAACCCGCTCTTATTGAGAAGAGGAAGGAAAAGGAATGCCTTAAAGATTACTTGACATAGTGAAATTCTTCGATTGATTCTCTCAATGCATACTTAATGTAAACATTTATTTGGCTCATCATACCCTTTTCTAATCCACTATATGTATATTGCATTTACAGATTACTCTATAATGAAATTGGTCTAAAAAATGGGAAAGCAAAATAGTAAACTTAAGCCGGAAGTTTTGGAGGACCTTAAACAAAATACAGAATTCACAGGTAAATATATTGAAAATATTTCATTATGACTCGTCGCGTTTAGATCTCTATGAAAAATAGAAATCTCTCGATCAATAGATGATTAATTGTCAAAATTTTTTAGATGCTGAAATTCAAGAATGGTATAAAGGTTTTTTAAAGGACTGCCCAAGTGGCCATTTGTCTGTGGAGGAGTTCAAGAAGATATATGGAAACTTCTTTCCATATGGCGATGCGAGCAAGGTAAATACATTTCCACCATATTTCAACCTTTCTATTAATATATTTTTGTTTGGAATTATTTGCTATATAGTTTGCAGAACACGTTTTTAGGACGTTCGATGCAAACGGCGATGGCACCATAGACTTCAGAGAGTTTTTGTGCGCACTAAGTGTGACATCACGAGGTAAACTCGAGCAGAAGCTGAAATGGGCATTCTCAATGTATGATTTAGATGGAAACGGATACATATCGCGGCAAGAAATGCTGGAAATAGTTACAGTAAGTATTTTATATAATTAAATAACTTCCAGTCTTTGTTTATAGATACTACTATGCTATACTTCCGTATAAATCTCACTGGGAGAGAGCTAGCGAAAGAGTGAGGTGGCTATAGCTTAGTCAAAGTGGAAGAGGGATAGATTCGATAGGTCCCTGATAGATACCCTGCCAGTTTCCCGGACATCTATAAAATATTTAATATTACTTTGTATTTCCTCCTTTAGGCAATATATAAAATGGTTGGCTCTGTAATGAAAATGCCAGAGGACGAGAGCACTCCAGAAAAACGAACGGACAAGATATTTCGCCAAATGGATCGAAATAAAGATGGCAAATTAAGCTTGGAAGAGTTTATAGAAGGAGCCAAAAGTGATCCTTCAATAGTTCGATTATTACAGTGTGATCCACAGTCCCATTAACTGAAATAATATTGAAAAAAAGCAATAATCATTTAATTGTATAGTGTAATTGCAAATTAAATTGTTTTTATTTCAGTGTGGAAATTATGTAAATTTCTTTTTAAATAAATAGTTCTTATAATATTATATAATATTTAAATTATTAAAATTGTCTTTTTCGAACCACCATAAATATGTTTTTATGTGTTTTTCTTATGTATAGTGATGGATATTGGTATTACTCGTAGTACGGATTGTGTTCAGCTGCAAAACATCTGCTTAAAAAAAATACATGGGGCCTGACTCTCACCTATGTACATACATATGTACCTCCAAAAAAGATGACATCATAATGCAGCAATAGTGAACCATAAAAGTGCATTTGACCACACACCCGGAGCAATCCTACTTCCATCAGTGATTCCAGCGCTGCCCCCACTGTATATTGATTGCATACTCCGAGTAAATGAATCCAGGGAATCCAGTGGTCAGGTCAAGTTCCCAACATTAAGAGTAAAATGAACACAGAGAGTTGTATGGAAGCGCAGGTTTTTTAAAATATATTTTTTCACGACGGAATAGGAATAATGGTTAATACAATTTCAACAAGATTTTTTTTTCTATTCCTTTTACATAGTATATAAGCATTCATTTTCTATATTCAGAGCACATTCATTTAACTCTTGAATAATCTTAAAGTGATTTCAAAACAGTTCTGAGACGGTCCAAAACAATGTTGGCATGGTATTTCTTAAACACCAAGGCTGGGCGGAAGCGAATAGAAATATCTCCACATCCACCTGTTTGAACACCGGTATGCCTTAGGGCGGTTATGATACGATCTCTTACACTTGTGTTGGTACAATTAATGGCCAAAAATGTGCCACGTCCACGCGTGGAGTTTAGAATGGTTGGGAATTCCTTTTCCAAGTTTAATAGCCCGTCTTTTAGAACCTTTCCGGTTTCATTTACATTGGCCAATAGCTTTTCCTCCTGTATTACTTTAATGATCTCCTCCAACAGCAGCACTTTTCCCGGGTCTCCCATCCAAGTGTTGAAGATTCGATATGGCTCATTGGGTACAAAATCATCGTTGTGGAAATAGCCACCCAATTGTAACTTTTTACTGAAGGTGACAACATCGGGTGGCTGCTCGAAATTGAAGTGTTCATGGCACCAGAACTTGCCAGTGCCGCCGCCTCCGGTCTGAACCTCATCGATCAAGAGGGCAACACCCCGCTTCTTGCAAATACTTTGCAGACCTCTGAAAAATTCTGGCGATGCTTCATTGTCACCTCCCTCGCTCTGAATGGGCTCAACAGCAACGCCCGCCACGGGATTGCTCTTCTTGGCGTATTGCTCAATAAGCTCTTCCACTTCACTCAGACACTTTGCGTCTTCCTTTTTGTTTTCGGCCACATTTTCATCCAAAGGGTATTTGTATTGGGGAAATGATGCTACGGGCCAGTCAAACGATGGAACATCAATCTTATGAATATACTTTGAATGTGTTGTCGACAATGCTCCTAGGGTGCGACCATGGAATGCACCTTTAAACGATAGAATGCTCAGTTGGGGAGAGCCTGGGGCCTGGTTTATCATACACGAGCATTTTTCCTGCTCCGTAAAGGCTGCCTTTCCACGAAGTTTGTTTTGATACCTGGAAAAAATTGAGTTAATAGGTTTAAAAATGTGTGTGTTTCCAGTCTTCTTCAGTTCCAAAAACTAAATAAATATTTTTAGAAACTTACCAAATAAAGATGCTTTTATATGCATTTTCGTTTGAGCATGACCCACACATCATGGTAGTTATTTTGTTCAATCCTTTGGGGGCAATGTTCATCAAAATAGAATGCAGTTTTTCGGGCCATTCTTTTCCAGGAAAAACCCCAAGAGCGGGTCTATTGATTAAAGCTGAAGCACAGAAGATGGGAATGTTCGGTTTTAGTATCTGAATTGGGAGGGCAACCTCAACCACAGCCGAAGTATTTCTTACTTTTAAGGTTATTCTCATCTTTGAAGACGTTGATGAGTCTCGGATGATTATAGCCCAACGGTACAGATGAAATTTGGGTGTAAACATCCAGTAATACATTTCCGTCAACATCGCAAATATAGTTTCCAGCGGATTTCTCGTAATCGGCAAACAATTGAATAGTGCCGGTGCTCTGTAAAAGATTTGTTTATTCTTGGTTAATGGTTTTATTTACTATTTGAATGCGTCCTTGAATGGGCCTTAATTCGGAGACAAATCGATGAGCAAATTGTCATACAAACATAAGAAGAGCAGAAAACAAAGGACACCAAGGAAGCGTTGAATAAAATAATCACTAAACCAATACAGCTGCGATTGTTTTTCTTTTTAAGAATTATGTAACTATTAGGAATTAATAGTTACATATATTTTATAATAAAAGGATATGCACTTTCACTTTATTGTTTTTTAACACGCTTTGAAATGTTTATTGATTGTTTGTTGAAAATTAAATATGAAGCTAACCTGAACAGCATCCAGTTTATTTTTTAACTCAAGGGACTTCGGTCCGGGTATGGCCTTGCTTTTCACAATAGGCTCCTTGGGCTCTTGGAGAGTTGAGTATCTGTTGAAGCCCAATCGATACACACCTATAAATCAAATTTATCTTAATTAATTTTAACGAACTGCAATAGGTATTTTCAAGTGCACTTGTATGTGGGTTTTACATACTTTGCTTTGTCAGCGTATTTAATAACAAATGCCTCATAGTTATCTTTTAATTTTCCTTTATTTATGAACGATTTTATCAATAAGAGAGTTGAAGAGACACTAATATTAAACAGAAAAAAGGTTGTTATGCGGAAAGCACACGTATAAATTGACTTTGTTTGTATGTATCCTTGTTTGGATCTAAAAAAATGTGCTATCTCCGAATTAAGGCCCGTGAAACATCATGGTTATGCGTCATTTACATATGTAAATTCACAAGTAAGCATAAATATTTTTAAATATACAAATCGAAACATAAATTGACTTTAAAAAATAAAATAAAACTGATTACCAAGTTATGTAATATAATAATATGTAATATATGTAAATATGAAATGTAATTTTATGTAAAAAATAGAAAAAGCTGAAACCTAGTGGATTGTTCTAAGATTAAGAATCTTAAGAAGATTAAGATATAACCAGATGTTTATAGCATCTGGGGTATTGATCCTGATGAGTAAAATCATTCAGTAATATATATTGATAATATTCAGATCAGAAATACGCCTTTTTCAATATTTGAAACTTCTAAGGGAACACTAACACTGGGACACCTAGCAAATTGTTACCTTTTTCTGGACACTATATTGTGTTTATGTACCAATTTAGTGACCGACTGCTCTTCTTTATAATTTTAACGGTCCTGCGGTAGTGCCAAACTCCTTAAGAGAAAATTGAGAATTTGGGAGCTTTTAGTAAAATAATCTTTCAAAGTAACTTACGAACCTTTCAACATTCACCTTTCTGTACGGAGCACCATATTCCCTAGTCTATCCAAAATTCCATATCCCTGAAGAATCTGTTTCTGCCGATTTCTTCAAATGGTTAAGAATGTCGTCCCATATGCAGTGTTTAGAGATTTTTATCCGTCGTTTGGGATATGTTAGGTGTTTAGTTACATCAAATAAATATGTAAGGTTATAGAAATATTTCGTTACTCTTTTTTTACTGCTGTTGCTGAGTTCGATTGGAATATTTTGGAAAATAAACAGTAAGACCGTTTGCTCTTAAGAAAATCGAGCAAACTAAATGCTGCTGTTTGCAAGAAATGTATATTAATTAGAAAATGTTTTACCAGCGTCAGAGCTGGTGTATGTATTTTAATAAATTATAATCGTGGTAATTAAAACCATTATACAAATTACAGGCAATAATCGTGTACCAACTCCATGTTTCAATATCGTTCAATAAATCTATCGTAACTTGACAGTGCACAGAGTTGATTTTGGCAGAAAAAACTATCGATTGCTTTTGATGATAAAAAAAATACACACATATATATAGTTTAAGCGAAGAATTATTATTTTGATATGCTCGACATGAATAAAACTGCGATTGGAATTGCGGCTGGAGTTGCTGGGACTTTGTTCATTGGATATTGCATCTACTTTGACAAGAAACGCCGCAATGACCCCGAATATAAGAAGAAAGTCCGTGAGCGTAAGATGATGGTTGCATTAGTAATGGTTAACATGAGTGAAACATGGTTTTTTCATTTTATGAATAGGTCGCCGCCGCAGCAAAAAATCGGGACCTTCCAAGGCAGGAATACCAAATCTAAATGACCATGAAGCCATTGAAAAGTAAGTAAGCTTGCTCCAAGCTGATTATATAATAAGGACAGCACGTGCAAAAGTACACATTGGTGTGTATGTGTGTACATACAAGCAGAACAGGCCATTTTCCGCACACCTTAAATAACAGCTTTATTCGTCTTATTGAAGCGTAGTTAGCTTACGCATCTGCAGCTGTGTAGATTCATACACATTTATTGATACATACAGCAAACAAACATTTCCACGCTTATGATTGGAGACCAAGGTTGATCAGCCCGTAATGGGCAGTGTTCTTTTGTAAACGCTACAAAAAAAGCTGCAGCATATAATCGCGCAAGCTCACATCTAATTCAACTAATATTTGTTAACTCTTTCAGATATTTTCTGCAAGAAATTCAGCTGGGTGAAACCCTTATTGCCAGAGGAGACTACGAAACTGGTGTGGAGCATTTAGCAAATGCTATTGTTGTGTGTGGACAGCCCGCACGTCTGCTGCAAGTGCTGCAATCGTCCCTCCCTGCTCAGGTATTTGCAATGTTGATTGTAAAAATGCAGGAGTTCGGAAACCGATCTGCAGAGTCGAACGATGTAGGGGTCAAAATGGAAACCAAAATTATAGACAGCTCATCGGTGGCTGGAATTGATGACCTGGAATAAAAATTGTAGAGGGCCGCAAATACTATAATAAACTGTTCAACAATAGAAGATAAGGGCCTCATATTTTAGTTACGTTTCCAATACATACAAATAAATGTACGTAAACTAATGATTCACGCAAGTACCCATATTTTTCTTGTGTGCGGCCGTGACGTAAAATTGTTAAATCTTATGCTATACTTAGTAAAGCAGATCAGATCGTCAGGCGCACCTAAATAGGAAAAATAACTGCTACATTTATCCGTTGACTAGCTTAACTCAACATTAATCAAGCCAGGAATGGAGTTTATAATTAATTAATCGCCATACCAAATAAAACACGTAACGGCCTAAATAAATTGATGTATCTATAATATAGATTCAATATTAACAATAAGAAAGTTTTAAACAAGTTGTTACCAAGTATCTTTATGACCCAAGGAAGGATTTGCAGGAAGTGCACGGATATACCGGATGGCGAATATATAGCGAAAAGCGCATCTACATCGAATGAAGGAGTTATTAGGCCAAGAATGGGTGAACTCGGTGCTCCCTACAGCGAGGATTGACTTGGAGGGGTTAACGCCGAATCAAACCTCTTTCAAAACATTTGAACGGGTAAAGCAAGTACAAATAAAACAAATAAATTCCTACATAAAATCATATCTACAAGAATACCAACAGAGCAAAATAAATTATTTCAATAAATACAGCTACTTTGTTCTGCATTTACCTTAATAAAACATTCTGATGGGAACAACTAAATAAGGGGAAATTTGGACTAGGGATAGCTGGAATCTCAATAGGAATAGGCTGGCATTATTTCTAATCGGCCCCAGCCGTCGCAAGCTAGAGACGAGCGGGAGACTAACTACCAGAATCAGGCGGTGGCGGTGGAAGTCTGCACATCAGCGGCAAGCAATTACTTGAGATCTCAGCCTATTGTCGCTCTGCCCAAGGTGAATTTACTGAGAAGGTGACGTCTTCACCACAGGGAAATCTATCTTTATGGTAAGCTGTCACGATTTCCAGCAGACATCTATAAAAGTTTTCAGTATCGCAAAACACTGGTTTTAACTTTGTATTCTAAATTATGGAATATCCTTGCTATAAGTTTATCCTGGAAATAATACTATTTTCATTGCTTTATGGTGACTTATCCTTGAAAAAACACTATTTGTTTGACTTTATAGTCAGTTATCCTTTATGGTTAGTCATCAGTGAAAATGTTAATTTTCGTGCCTTGGTTATGGTTGATTATGCAAACAAATTCCATAACGCTGTTAAAATGTGCTACATTGCGGACATTTTTCAAGTAAAATGTCCTTAAAATGTACTATATTAACTGTTATTTAACATTTCTCCTGCCGCTAAATTTCCCCTGCAACTGGGCTCGAAACGAACCCCTATTGTTCCATGGCTTAGGCGTCTGACGACGTGTATGATGTCTAATAAGAAACAAATTTACGGTTGTTGCAACATAAATTGAACCGAAATGAGAGTCCATGCAACCAGAAAAGGAGCCTACCAAGAAGGCAAAAGAACAGTTAAATTTCAGCTCTCTTCGGAGAAGAAGCTCTCTTCTTTATAACGGGATATCACACTTTACTCCTTTAGTGAGAGACTCGCGTCGCGTAAAGGAGCTTACAATTACAATCGCATAAACGAAAAAAATATGTTTACATTTAAAAGCGACGTTGTCCTTATATACATAAATATGCCATAAAGTATAATACATGCAGATGTATACTATGTACGTATTGGATACACTAGGACGTGTATATTGAAGTGTTGTTTATTTACAAAATAAAAATCATACAAGCTAATGAGTTCTAATGAATTCTAAAAAAACAGAAATAATTAAAACATGCTTTGTAAACGTGATAATCTGTTGAATAATTCACAGTGTGAAAATGTTTAATGTGCAATAAATATATAATATGTAACAATTAAAAAATCCAATTTAAAGTTTTGGCTTGAATTACGTTCAAACGAGATGATAAATGGATAACGATGGAATACAAGTGTTCAATGGCCGGTTCTTTAAAGGATACAATAAATCTTTATTTCATGACGCCACGCACATAAAAATAACTACAGTATCACGGATTAGATAAATGTATCGAGGTTGGAGATGGTAGCCGCACCGCAGCTATTAATAACATAGAAAAGTCAGGCTAATTTCGTATGCTGCAGAGCAATAACAAAAAATCATGGGAATTCGCTTCCAGATTTACAACTGGAATGACGCACTTCAAAAAGATTGAAGATAGCCAGCCTCCTATTAAAGAGAGACTGTCAGATGAACATTGCCATTCAATTTGAGTGCAATTGGCTGTAATAATTATTCAAATGCAACAATGTCCCCATATGTTCAATATCCTCGGATGCCAAAGGGCCATTTATTTGTACATGTAATGCTTTATTTTGCCCTTGAACTCTTCGAATTGCATGTGAATTAATCATTGACTTTTTGAGAAGAATGTCAAGAGAGGGTTTCGTTTGGCCCCGTTCGAGTATAGCAACAGCAGGTGAAGGGAACTCAGTTTACTTTCGAGTGTATGGAGGGAAAAGCGCCAGCAACATTAATCTATCAATATTTAAACCTGAAAATAGTGCACAAAGTACGGATAAACTTTGGATTAATGAACATTCCTGACTGAGTAGGAAACTCGCCAAGCGTGGTTTCCCATTCCTTGTTTTATTCATTAATTAAAAACAATTTGGTATCAAACCAAGTCAAACATTCCACAAGCAGTGATTACATTCTATTACATTATTGGGGCTCTTTATGAGGCATCTATTCGGACTATGTAGGGTTTATTCAATGTAGACATTTTTAATCAGCAAGCAAGAACCACATACAGTTAATATTTGCACAGCAACATTTTCCCAGCCACAGCTAAAAGGCTCAAACAAAACGTCATTTCGAAAAGGACATGAGGCAATATAGTTCAAAGGATTTTGAGTTTTTTTTTAATTTGTGTTTATCTCTAGATAGATTTTTGGTATTGTACAAATCGAAAAAATCAAGGGACGAATCAAGGCAGAAATCAAGTTATAGCCAGACAAACCGACCTGGAAATATGGTGACCTCATGATAAGCCAATAAATAAGGATTTATATTATGTGTGCATACTTTTTTTGGGTTAACTGCTGGAGTGGGGTATCTACATAAAAGCGGATGGTGTAACTAAAGTTGGGCTTTAATTTTAATTGTATGCTTAAAATGTTACTGTTTCAAATGTGTGCCTGGCGGGACATTTTGTGGAGCTAAACACATATGAATGTACATATGTATGTGAACAATCAATTAATTTCCTCATGCGGTCTGGTCATACTGGAAGTCTTGCATGAATCAGAAGTAAACAAACAATTAATCATGATTTACCTGAGTAACTAATGCAGTGACCAACCAAACTTCGACTCATGCAATTGCAGCTCCACAAACCAAAGACAAATATTCTGTACAATTAGTTAAAAACGTGTGCGTACGTGTAAATAAAAGACAGTTTTGTGTGTGTTGCAACAGTTTCCTAGAATAGGCGGGAGATCAAGTATCGAATCTATGTATGTATGAATGTTCGTGCAACTATCGATAATCTAATGCGTGAGTGGCTTGCACAAGCACGAACAGCTGCGCATCGTAGTTAACTGCATACATACATACATATGTATGTACATAAAATACAACAAGAAGCCCTCGATTGGATGTAATGCAGAGTGAAATACCTGTTAGTGTGAGATAAATGCAACGATCGATAAATTAAAATTAACTACAAGTGCGTGCAATCACATTTATCAACGAATAAAGTGAAATTATGAAAACATTCATACAAAATAACCACTTGCCGAGGTTTTTTCAAAGATTGAGTTCAAGCAGTGTAATGTGAGATACACACATACTTATGTACATGCAACTGTGTGCATGCATAAGTAAATTCATGTGTACATACGACTAAACTAGTCTTTGAGATAGTTTAAACATAATTAATGTATCGCATTAATAAAAAAAAAATAACCGTACCAATGCTGTGGGTGTTTTTCAATAGCTTGCTGGTTGATTTTGTTTGTGAATTGTGCAAGAAAACCACATGTTAACTGAACAAACTGAATGTGTACATATTATGTAGGTATGTAAATACCATACAGTGGCTTTCAAGCATATTCGGTGAAGGCGTTCAATACACCAACACTCGGAGGATCGGCATTGGATCGACCCAATAGTCCATATTTCTCACTAACAACAAAAAAAAAAAATGCTTAAGTCGGCATTTCCTGCGATACACAATTGCATTGAGACACGAAAAACGGCGAATCGATTCGAATGTGTACAATAAAATGTGATGGTGTTGGAGGGGCACTGTACTGAGGAGTTCTGTGTGGAGTACGGAATAAAGTTTGTGGCGAAATTATACTGCCTCAGAAAGGTCTACCCTTGCAGATTATTGTGGATAAACAACAGATGTTTATTGAGAATAAATATTAATGCCACAGAATAATAGCCGCTGTATGTGAGACTCTGAATTCAAGCCATCCACAGCTCATATGAGTACACAGTTAGGAAAATCAGGATTAACTATTGCTTGCTGATGCATTTAAACAATCGGTCCAACTTCAGCTTTAATTTACATTTGTTTCTCTTTTATTATTTATTTTGATTATTAAATTATTTATTAATTCCCATGATTTACGTTTTTTCTACCTTTTTATTTTTAGGATATTATGTGAAATAAAAAGAGTCAAAGATTACTATGAAGATTAAAAAAGATGTGACGCCTGTAAAAAGAAAAGCCTCTACTATATTTCATTGGGTTTTACTTTGGTGTGGTCTATGGATGCTAATCCCAGCTGTGCAAAGTAAAAATGATGACTATAATCCGCCAACCCAATCGGAGAATAGATATCGCTTTAGCCACAGTGTCTACAATGTTACGATACCAGAGAACAGCCTTGGCAAAACGTATGCCAAGGGACAATTGCATGAGAAGTTGGCAGGCCTGAACGTTGGCCCGAATTCGGATGTTAAGTATAGGATAATAAGTGGCGATAAGGAAAAGCTGTTCAAGGTTGAAGAGAAATTGGTTGGAAACTTTGCCTTCTTGGCCATTCGAACGCGCACAAATAATGTTGTGCTCAACAGAGAGAAAACGGACGAATACTTGGTCAAAGTCAAGGCACACATAACATTCAACGACAGCAACACATTCAGCTATGAAGCGGAAACCAGCATTCACATTAAAGTACTCGACCGGAACGACCTGAGTCCGCTGTTCTATCCCACAGAATACAATGTTGTTGTTCCGGAGGATACTCCAAAGTATCAAAGTATCCTTAAAGTCAGTGCCGATGATGCTGATCTCGGGGTCAATGGGGAAATATACTACAGCCTCCTGATGGATAGTGAATACTTTGCCATACATCCAACTACCGGGGATATCACAGTACTGCAGCAGCTCCACTATGCGGATAACTCACACTTTGAGCTTACTGTTTTGGCCCATGATCGGGGATCTTTGATAAGCCATCAGCACCATCAAGCCAGTAAAGCCAGGGTTACAATTTCCGTGAAACAGGTAAATAGGGTTTTATTTATACCTATCTAATATATTAACTAAAGAACAGTGTTGCAATATTGCATTTATTTTCCTTTAAATTCCTTTCCAACATCTGTTCTCGCTCAACAAGCGCTGCGATTTAATTTTAAACATTTTTTCTGCACATTTAAAGGTTAACTTTTATGCACCGGAAATTTACGCGAAAACCTTTTCAAGTGTGACACCCACATCGAATCCCTTAATTTATGGCATCGTTAGAGTTAACGATAAGGATATTGGTGTAAATGGCAACATTGGGCGATTGGAGATACTCGACGGCAATCCGGATGGCACTTTCATTCTACGCTCTGCAGAGGCCAAAGACGAGTACTATATAGAGTTCAATCAGTTCGCACACCTAAAGGAACAAGAGTTCATTTACAATCTAACACTTAGAGCCGAGGATTTGGGTACACCGCGTAGATTTTCGTATAAATCTGTTCCTATACTGATCAAACCAGAGCACAAGAATATGCCCATCTTCACACAGGAAGTGTATGAGGTGTCGATTCCCGAAACGGCGCCCATTAACATGCCAGTGATAAGGTTGAAAGTGAGCGACCCAGAGCTGGGTAAAAATTCGTTGGTTTATTTGGAAATCGTTGGCGGCAATGAAGGCGACGAGTTCCGCATCAATCCCGATTCCGGAATGCTGTACACGGCCAAGCAGTTGGATGCGGAGAAGAAGACTTTCTACACACTGACAGTTTCGGCCATTGATCAGGCGAACATTGGCTCGAGAACACAGTCGTCCGCTAAGGTGAAAATTAATGTACAGGATATGAATGACAACGACCCTATCTTTGAGGATATGAATCGAGTTATCAGCATTAATGAGAACAATCTAGCTGGCTCGCTTGTGGCAAAACTCACAGCCAAGGACAAGGATTCGGGAGAGAACTCGTACATTTCTTATAGCATTGCCAACCTCAATACTGTGCCATTTGAAATTGATCACTTTAGCGGTGTGGTGCGGACAACGTCTCTGATTGACTTCGAGACGATGAAGAGGAACTACGAACTGATTATACGTGCCTCGGACTGGGGACTGCCCTACAGAAGACAGACTGAAATCAAACTATCCATTGTGGTAAAGGATATCAATGATAATAGACCACAATTCGAGAGGGTTAATTGCTTTGGCAAAGTCTCAAAATCAGCCCCAATTGGCACTGAAATCTTTGTTGTTTCGGCCATTGATTTTGATGCTGGCGACATTATATCGTACCGTCTGACTGATGGGAATGAGGATGGTTGCTTTAGCTTAGATCCCACCAGCGGTACCCTGTCCATTGTCTGTGATTTAATAAAAATATCCTTAAACAATCGTCTGATGAAACTATCTGCCACAGACGGAACGCATGTGTCCGATGATTTGATTCTCAATATACACATAATACCCGACGAACTGAACGATGATTCCAACCTAATGAACGGATATGGTTCGTTTGAGTGCCGTGAAACAGGAGTGGCCAGAAGGCTGGCGGAAACTCTGGCATTGTCGGAGAAGAACAACATCCAAAGTGTCTCGCCGTCAGTGCTCAGTGATATAGCACTGACACCCAGTCGATATGGTCAAAATATCCACAAGCCTGAGTTTGTCAACTTCCCATCGGAGTTGGCCATCAACGAGAGTGTTCAACTGGGCGAAACAGTGGCCTGGATAGAGGCTAAAGACCGGGACTTGGGCTATAATGGAAAGCTAGTATTTGCCATTTCCGACGGCGATTACGATTCGGTATTTCGCATTGATCCCGATCGTGGAGAGCTGCAAATCATTGGATATTTGGACAGAGAGCGTCAGCATGAATACAATCTGAATATAACCGTCTATGATCTGGGTAATCCCACAAAATCACATTCCAAAATGCTGCCAATAACCATTTTAGATGTCAACGATAATCGACCAGTCATCCAGAAGGCATTAGCCACGTTCCGACTTACGGAAAATGCCAGAATCGGCACCGTTGTGCACTGCATCCATGCCACCGATGCGGATGCGGGTATTAATGCGGAAATCACCTACGAGTTGTCCATTGAATGCAATGATTTTATTGTCAATAAGACCACGGGATGCATTCTGCTTAATAGACCATTGGATAGGGAGAATCAGGATAACTATGCCTTGCACGTCACTGCCAAGGATGGTGGAAATCCATCCCTATCCTCAGAGGCTCTTGTCTACATCGTGGTGGATGACGTCAACGACAATGCCCCAGTGTTTGGAGTTCAGGAATACATCTTCAAGGTGCGTGAGGATCTGCCCCGCGGCACTGTCGTGGCCGTCATCGAAGCCATTGACAATGACATTGGACCCAATGCGGATATTCTTTTCTCGCTGAAAGAGGACACAATGGATGAGAAATTGTTTAAAATCGACAAACACACTGGGGCCATACGAACACAGGGATATTTGGACTATGAGAACCGACAGGTGCACCATCTCACGGTGAGCGCCATCGATGGTGGCTTCCCCTCTTTGACTTCGGACATGCCCATACTTATTGAAATAATTGATGTCAATGAGAATCGATTTGCCCCCGAATTCGATGACTTTGTGTATGAGGGAAAAATCAAGGAAAACAGCCCAAAGGGCACGTTCGTATTGAATATAACAGCCCGGGATGTGGACACGATTGATTTAAACTCCAAAATCACATATTCCATCACCGGAGGGGATGGACTTGGCATTTTTACCGTCAACGATCAAGGTCTGAGCACGAAAGATGATTGCATTTTTCCCCCTTGCGCAAAATGTTAACTATTTAATTAATATTGCAGGTTCAATTAGTTCATTATCCCAACTCGACGCAGAAACGAAAAACTTTTACTGGCTGACGCTGTGCGCTCAGGACAGTGCCATAGTTCCCCTCAGCAATTGTGTTGAGGTGCGTAATGCAAAAAAGTAACTGGCTCAATAATTGGTTCATCAAGTGCTTTATTTATCTGTTAGGTTTACATTGAAGTGGAAAACGAAAACGACAACATACCTCTGACTGAAAAGCCAGTGTACTATGTCAATGTCACGGAGGGCAGTGCGGAAAATCATGACATAATTACACTGAATGCAGTGGATCCCGATAGAGACCCAACACAATTTATAACTTATAATATTGTGTCTGGGAATCTGGTGGGATACTTTAAAATAGATTTAATAACAGGTTCGTAATTCTTTCATTTCTTATAAAATTTGTAATATGTATTTTTCTTGGTTTTTTTTAGGTGCTATTAAAACGACTGAACGCAAACTGGACCGAGAAAATCAAGCAGAACATATTTTGGAAGTACGTTTTACAGCTTTTTCATTGATTTATATTTATTTAATTGTTTTGTTTAAGGTTGCCATATCAGATAATGGTTCCCCAATGTTGTCTTCCACTTCGCGTATTGTGATATCAGTCTTAGATATAAACGACAACAGCCCAGAGTTTGACCAACGGGTCTACAAAGTGCAAGTTCCGTCTACAGCTGTTGTCAATGAATCAATATTCCAAGTAATTCACATTATTATTTGCTAGTTGAACTATTTTATATATTTCTTATGGTTTCCTTTCCTGTAGGTTCATGCTATAGATAGCGATGAGGGGGAGAATGGACGTGTCACATATACCATCAAATCAGGAAAGGGAAAGAACAAGTTTCGAATTGATAGCTCTAGGGGCCATATATATATAGCGAAACCCTTGGAGTCTGATATGGAGTTCGAGATTCACATCAAAGCCGAGGACAACGGGATTCCCAAACGAAGTCAAACTGCACGTGTTAATATTGTCATAATCCCTGTAAATCCCAATTCGCAAAGTGCTCCGTTAGTGTTAAGAAAGGCAACGGAAAATGTGGTAGAACTGACCGAAAACGACAAGCCAGGATTTTTGGTCACACAAATTCTAGCTGTCGATGATGATAATGACCAATTGTGGTATAACATTTCCAGTAAGTTCGCTGGAAATCTCCTTCATGTTTAAATCTTATAGATATTTTCTGTTTTGTATAGGTGGAAATGAAGCAAACACATTCCATATTGGCCAGGACAATGGCAACATATTGTTGGCGAAATATTTGGACTACGAAATGGAAACCTCTTACAATCTGAACATAAGCGTGACTGATGGCACCTTTGTCACATACACCAGCATTATGATACAAGTAATCGACACAAATGACAACACACCGCAGTTTACCAAGGATGTGTATCATGTGAATATATCGGAGAACATTGAAGAAGAATCGGTCATAATGCAGCTGCACGCCACCGATAGGGATGAGGATAAGAAGCTGTTCTATCACCTGCATGCCACTCAGGATCCGTCATCGCTTGCCTTGTTTCGCATAGATTCCATAAGTGGCAATGTTATTGTTGCCCAGAGACTGGATTTCGAGAAAACAGCACAGCACATACTCATCGTGTTCGTTAAGGATCAAGGAGCACCGGGAAAGAGAAACTATGCCAAGATAATTGTCAATGTTCACGATCACAATGATCATCATCCAGAGTTCACGGCGAAAATAATTCAAAGTAAAGTGCCAGAGAGTGCTGCGATCGGCTCCAAGCTGGCCGAAGTGAGGGCCATAGACCGAGACAGTGGCCACAATGCGGAGATCCAATATTCGATTATAACAGGGAACGTGGGGAGTGTGTTTGAAATTGATTCAACCTTTGGCATCATAACGTTGGCAGACAGCTTGAACATAAACAAAATGCAGGAGTATATGCTCCAAGTGAAGGCTGTAGATATGGGAAAGCCACCCTTATCCTCACAGATACCTGTCCACATCATTGTTACCATGTCTGAGAATGATCCGCCAAAGTTCTCCACCAACAATTTGGCAATTGAAATATTTGAAAACCTGAGCATTGGTTCATTTATATCTCAGGTCACAGCTCGCTCATCGTCGTCTATTTTCTTTAATATTATTTCTGGTAATATCAACGAAAGTTTCCGCATCAATCCATCAACGGGCGTCATTGTAATCAACAATAATATCGACTATGAAACGAACAAGTAAGACGGCGCACAAATTTTGCAGAATATTCCATAACTCATTCTGTATTCTTTTAGGGTGTTCAATCTAACGATTAAAGGAACCAACATGGCAGCCGAATCAGCATGCCAGAATATAATAATACATATCCTAGATGCTAACGACAATGTTCCTCACTTCCTTCAAACTGAATATGTTGGTGTGCTCTCTGAATCCGCTGAAATTGGTTCATATGTCTTGAAATTGCATGACTCTGCCAACCAGTGAGTGTTTGTCTTGCATTAAAATTAATATTTGTATGCTAATCGTATCATACTTTCAGTCATTTAACGTTGCAAGTGGCAGATGCAGATGTTGGCATCAATGGCATGTTTGAATACCATATAAATGATGATTTCGCCAAACAGTTTTTCAAAATTGATGCAACAACCGGCGCCATCGAACTTTTACGACCATTGGACTATGAAACGGATTCAGAATATATCTTCGATGTTACGGTATATAAATTATAGATAAATCTACCTAGGAAACATTTAAATTTAAGTGAAAATCTCTCATTTTATAGGTCAGTGATTTGGGCAAGCCTAAGCTGCATTCCAATACGAAAGCGCATGTGAAAATACAAGTGATCAACGTCAACGATTGCCCACCCGTATTTACTGAAAGGGAACTTAACGTAACACTATTCTTGCCAACATTTGAAACCGTTTTCGTTACTCAAATCAAAGCCTACGATGCGGACAACGATAGCCTGCGTTTCGACATTGTGGATGGCAACACCAACGAATGCTTTCAAATAGATAAATACACGGGCATTATAACCACAAGGTATGTCTTCAATTTTACTAATTTTTATAGTTTTAATGAAAATTATTATTGTGATTTTCCAGAAATTTCGAAATATTAAATAATGGCCATTATCAGGATTATAATTTGCACGTTCGTGCCTCCGATGGCATATATTCTGCAATTTTAATAGTCAAAATTCTGGTGGTGTCCACTGTTGATCCAAACTTTTTGTTTAAAAAGGACAGCTATAGGTTTTCGGCCTTTGAAAATAACACAAAGGTGGCCACCATTGGATTGGTGAATGTCATTGGGAACACATTGAATGAGAATGTTGAATATCGCATATTGAATCCAACGAAAATGTTTGATATCGGCATAAGTTCGGGTGCCTTGAAGACAACTGGCGTGATTTTTGATCGTGAAGTGCTCGACATGTACAAACTATTTGTAGAGGCAAAGTCTATATTGTTTGACGGAATCAGTTCGAATGTGCGCAGAGCTGTTACTTCGGTTTATATTTCCGTTTTGGATGTAAACGACAACTGTCCATTGTTCGTCAATATGCCCTACTATGCCACTGTCTCAATCGACGATCCAAAAGGCACCATTATCATGAAAGTGAAAGCCGTGGATCTGGACAGTGCCGAAAACGGCGAAGTACGATATGAACTCAAAAAGGGCAATGGCGAACTGTTCAAATTGGATCGCAAAAGCGGAGACTTGTCGTTGAAACAGCATGTGGAAGGTCATAATCGAAATTACGAGTTGACTGTGGCGGCGTATGACGGGGCCATAACTCCATGTTCATCGGAGGCCCCAATTCAAGTGAAGGTAAGTCTATTATCTATCTATAATCTATCTATCTATCTATAATTTAAACAAACGAAAATTTTGCATACAAAATCCTCTTACAGGTGATAGACCGATCGATGCCAATATTCGGGAAACAATTTTACACAGTGAGTGTCAAGGAAGACGTGGAAATGTATTCCGTTTTGTTTGTGTCAATTGAGGCAGAGAGTCCATTGGGCAGAAAACTCATTTACACAATTTCGTCGGAGAGTCAATCGTTTGAAATTGATTACAACACAGGTAAAACATAAATAAATAATATAAATGAATGAAATTACGAAAAATCTACGCTTGCAGGGTCAATTTTTGTTGTCAATGAACTCGATTACGAGAAACAAAACAGCCACGATGTCACAATTCGAGCAACTGATAGTCTTTCTGGCATCTATGCTGAGGTAGTCTTGTCTGTGGCCATTATCGATGTAAATGATTGCTATCCAGAGATTGAAAGTGATGTCTACAACATCACCATACCGGAGAACACATCATTTGGCACACAAATCATTCAGATAAACGCAACTGATGCGGACTCGGGAGCGAATGCAAAGCTCTCGTATTTTATCGAGTCCATTAATGGCCAGAACAATTCCGAACTATTCTACATTGACATCGCAGATGGGCATTTGTATTTAAAAACACCATTGGATTATGAGCTCGTAAAATATCATCACATTATTGTGAGTGTCAGAGATCACGGTTCACCGCCATTATGTTCGAGATCAAATGTGTTTATAACAGGTAATTTATACACCTCAAATATTGCATTTATATTTGCTTAAATATTTTGTGCTTGCAGTGAAAGATTTGAATGACAATCCGCCAAGCTTTGTGGAACCTTCGTACTTCATTAAGCTTTCCGTGGCAGCTGTTCGCGGACAGTTTGTTGCCCTTCCAAGAGCATACGATAAGGATATTTGCGATACTGATTTGCTGGAGTACAAAATAGTCAATGGAAATGAACTGCAAACGTATGATATTGATAAACGATCTGGCGTTATATCCCTGCAGAATATGTTGAATTTCACTGACAAAAGTAATACAGTTTTGAATGTATCCGTTTCGGATGGTGTGCACACGGTGTATGCGCGTTTAAAAATTGCATTACTGCCCGAAAATATGCACAGTCCACAGTTTGAGCAGAGCATCTATGAGACGCAAATTCCCGAAAATTTGTTGCATGGCCACAATATTATAACGGTAACATATACAGAGATTTTTATATTTATTTTATGCTAAACTTAAATTCGTACATTCTTTTAGGTAAAAGCGAATGATGGGGACTTTGGACCGTACTCCAATCTGTATTATGAAATTGATTCGGAGGAGATGAAAAAGTATTTTGTTATGGATCGCAATACGGGTATAATAACATCCAAAGTAACATTTGATCGTGAAAAGCGAGACGAGTATGTGGTGCTGTTGAAAGTGTCTGATGGAGGCGGAAAATTCGGATTTGCATCACTTAAGGTCTTGATTCATGATGCCAACGATAATGCACCCTACTTTCCATTAAAAGAATACAAAATGGTTATCAGCTCATCGATGAAACCCAACAAAACCATCCTAACCGTAAGTTCAATTTTTGAATTTCTTTCTGCTTTAAAAGGGGTTTTAAATTTACTTTTAATCGCAGGTCAGAGCAAAGGACAACGACATTGCCGAAAACGGTGCCATCATCTATCGAATTGTGCAAAATTCTATTGATAAAAAGTTAAAGGATACCCTGGAAATTAACGAGAAAAATGGCAACATCAAACTCAATCCCAATGCAGGTTTCTATGAGCCAGGACTTTATCAATTTTTTGTACGTGCCCAGGATGGTGGAGAGCCTCAGTTTCATACGGATGTGCCCGTTTCGGTTGAGATTATTGACACAGATGTGACAATTCCCACATTTGAGAAAACCTCCGTTCTGCTCAAAACCATTGAGTCAACGCCGCCAGGAACGGTGCTCACAAAATTGCACATTATTGGAAATTTCACCTTCAAGTTTAGCATTTTAGACGAACAAGGCCATTTCATAATATCAGATAGTGGCGAACTGATTCTGCAGCAAACTCTGGACAGAGAGCAGCAAGAGTCGCATCACTTAATTGTGGTGGCCGAAACAGCCACCGTGCCGATTCTGTTTGCCTATGCCAGCATTGTGATACACGTGCGGGATGAGAACGATAACTATCCAAAGTTTGACAAGACATTCTACAGCGTAAGTGTGCCGGAGAATAGTGACAGAGTCATTTCGCTGGTTAAAATTACGGCCACTGATGCGGACACCGGGCCAAACGGGGATATACGATACTACCTGGAGAATGATTTGGATGGCATACAAAACATTTTCGACATCGACATCTACACTGGTTGGATAACGCTGCTGACGTCGCTGGACAGAGAAGTGCAATCCGAATTTAATTTCAAAGTAATCGCCACAGACAACGGCCATCCAAAGCACGATGCAAAGGTCCCAGTGACAATCAAAATAGTCGACTACAATGACAATGCGCCAACATTTAAGCTGCCAATCGATCGAATTGCTGTATTTGAGAATGCCTTGCCTGGAACTGTGTTAGTCAATCTGCTGCTGCTGGATCCCGACATTGAGAAGCAAGACATGGACTTTTTCATAATTTCTGGGGATAAACAATCACAATTCCAGATTGGTAAAACCGGAGAGTTATTCATTGCGAAATCATTGGACCGAGAACAAATTGCATTTTATAATCTAAGTCTGATTGCGACTGATGGAAAGTTCACTGCCAAAGCGCACGTGGAAATAGATGTAAAAGATGTAAATGATAATACACCGTACTGCCTGAAGCCTCGATACCATATTGTTACCAATGAATCGGCTCCCGCTGGCACAACTCTGGCTGAAATCAAAGCGATTGACTATGACCTGCAGAGCAACTTTAACCTGCGCTTCTACTTGTCCGGCAAGGGGGCAGATGACTTTACGATTGGCAAGGAGAGTGGCGTCCTCAAGGTGGCCGCCCAACTGGATCGAGAAACGTCGCCAAAGTACAAACTGGTCGCACACGTTCAGGATGGCAAGGACCTGACAACAGAGTGTTTTTCGGAAATAATTATAATCGTCAACGATATCAATGACAACACACCGATATTCTCGATGACCCAGTACACGGTGAGCATTTCGGAGGATGCACAGCTGCAGACGCTGATCACAAAGGTGCATGCCATGGACAAGGACTTTGGCATCAACCGACAAATTAAATATTCGCTGATGGGGGAGAACAGTGACTACTTCAAGATATCCAAATCCACAGGCATAATAAGGCTGGCCAAGAGCCTGGATCGTGAAACTATTTCCCTGTTTAATTTGTCTGTCAAAGCCGAAGATTGCGGAACACCAAAATTATATTCTGTTGCGAGTGTGGTGGTGAATATACTGGACATAAATGACAATCCGCCAGAGTTTGCCCTGCGGCAATATTCGTGCAAAGTGTTTGAGAATGCCACCCACGGGCTGGAGGTGTGCCAGGTGCATGCCGCCTCCAAGGACATCGGTGTGAATGCGGATATACACTACTACATAATGAGTGGCAACGAACAGATCAAATTTAAAATCGATGCAGCAACGGGCATTATCTCGCTCAATGCCACACTGGACTATGAGATGTCAAAGTTTTATTTTCTCACCATTCAGGCCATCGATGGTGGCACGCCGCCGCTGAGCAACACCGCCTATGTGAATATATCGATTATGGACATCAACGACAACAGCCCCAAGTTTCTGCAGAACATGTATCGCATCAATGCCTACGAGGACACATTGGTGGGAACCCCCATCCTCGATGTCAAGGCCACAGACGAAGACTCGAATGTGAATGGACTGATAGACTATAACATCGAAAAGGGCGACAACATAGGCCAGTTCTCGATACACAAACGGAATGGCACAATAAGCGTATCCCGGCCACTGGATCGAGAAACAATTGCCAGCTATAATTTGGAGATTCAAGCGTGCGACCAGGGATCTCCACAGCGTTGCAGCAGTGTGCAGGTCAATGTTAATATACTCGACACAAACGACAATGCACCACTCTTCGCCAATGCCAACTACAGTGTTATGCTGCAGGAGAACCGACCCTTGGGCTATGCATTTCTATCCTTCAAAATATCAGACGCCGACGAGCCACCCAATAGCACGCCGTACACCTTTGACATTCGCTCTGGAAACGAGGGCGGTCTGTTTCGTCTAGAGCAGGATGGTTCACTGAGCACTGCCTCACGATTCAATCACAATTTGCAGGATGAATTCCGCATACAAGTTCGTGTCTTCGATAATGGCACTCCTCCACTATATTCCGATGCTTGGGTGACGGTGAAAATAATACAGGAAAGCCAATACCCGCCCATTGTCACACCCTTGGAGGTGACCATAAATTCGTTTGAGGATGATTTCTCTGGTGCATTTATTGGCCGAGTTCATGCCTCCGATCAGGATAAGTACGATGAGCTAAACTTCAATATAGTGCCTGCCATTGAAGACACCTACAAGAGTTCGAAGCTATTCAATATTTCAAACAAATCAGGCGAAATTTATGCCATATCGAACCTAGATATTGGACTGTACAAGCTGAATGTGTCCGTTTCCGATGGTAAATTCAATGTTTTCGCTGTGGTGAAGATCTATGTGGAACTTGTTACAAATGACATGATAAAGCAGTCGGTTGTAATACGTTTCAGTAGAATATCAGCAGCGGATTTCCTCTTGAGTCACAGAAAGACTTTTATGCGTTCCATTCGAAACATAATGCGCTGTCGCCAGAAGGATGTCATTCTGATCACGCTACAAACGGAAAAATTGAAACCCGACAGCACACGACATGCACGATCCACAGATTCGAATTTAAATGTTGTCATCGCGGTGCGCAAGGAGCAAATTGTGCCCGATTCCGATGAGTTCTTCACCAGTGATGAGATTCGCCAAACGCTGATTGC
This sequence comes from Drosophila guanche, assembly GCF_900245975.1. NCBI lineage: Eukaryota > Metazoa > Arthropoda > Insecta > Diptera > Drosophilidae > Drosophila > Drosophila guanche. Next base: position 2,311,844 of record NW_022995754.1, read on the forward strand.
CAAAAAGAAAGAGATTGAAAATGAAACGAATCTGGTCGTGGAAGAAGTACTGCCATCCACGTGTCTGAACAAACAGAACACCTGTGTCCATGGTGATTGCAAGCAGATTTTAAACATTTTAAAGAACAACATTACCACCACATATACAGATGTTATAAGCTTTGCCGCTCCCTCCTTTAGTCAGGTGAACAGGTGCGTTTGCAGGCCAGGCTTCGACGGCAAGAACTGCAATGAGACGGTGAATGCATGTTCCTCAGACCCGTGCTCGCCACAAAGAATATGCCTGCCATCGGGACCCATCGTCGGATATCAATGTGTTTGCCCCAAGGGATTTTCGGGCACATATTGCGAACGAAAGTCCTCAAAGTGTGACAATGAAACTTGTGATGTCAGTTCGTTCACGGCCGTGTCGTTTGGTGGAAAGAGCTATGCCCACTACAAAATCAACAAAATTAAAGCGAAATTGACTTTGGAAAACGAATTCTCATTCTCACTGCAAATCCGAACGCTGCAACAGAGTGGCACACTGCTGTATGCCAGCGGTAAAGTGGATTATAACATCTTGGAGATTATAAATGGTGCCGTTCAGTATCGTTTCGACTTGGGTTCCGGCGAAGGCGTGATCAGCGTAACGAGCATATACATATCCGACGGAGAGTGGCACGTCATCAGTCTGGACCGAACACTCAACAGTGCGAAGCTCGTGATAGACAACAAACATGTCTCGCAGGGCAGTGCTCCGGGCGTCAATGGCATACTGAACATACAGTCCAATGATATATTTGTCGGCGCTGAGGTTCGGCCACATCCATCAATCATCGGCTATGAGGATATTCAGAGAGGATTTATTGGCTGCATGGCCAACATCAAAATAGCCATGGAGTCTCTGCCGCTGTACATTTCCGGAGGCAGCACTGTTGCTGCACTGAAGAGATTCACCAATGTGGAGTTCAAGTGCGATCCATCAAATGTGCTCGTAAATCTGGGCATTTGTGGAGCTCAGCCATGTTTGAACAGTGGAATTTGCAAGGATTTCGGAAGCGAACGGTTTGAATGTGCGTGCCAGTCGCGCTTTACCGGCACACATTGCGAGATCGATTTGGATCCGTGCTCTTCGGGTCCCTGCTTATTCGGCGGACGCTGCGAGCACCACGGACCCAACAACTACACCTGCGCATGTCCCATACACCTGTCTGGGAAGAGGTGTGAGTATGGAAAGTTTTGCACGCCAAACCCGTGCAAAAATGGTGGAATTTGCGAGGAAGGTGATGGAGTGCCGCACTGCATGTGCCGCGGCTATACAGGACCAAGTTGTGAGATCGATGTCGATGAGTGTGAGAATCAGCCTTGCGGAAACGGAGCCACGTGTATCAATGAGGCGGGAAGTTTTCGGTGCATATGTCCCTCGTACCTGACTGGCGCCAGCTGTGGGGATCCGCTATATTCCAATTCGATTTCCACCAAGCTGAAAAACTTCTCACTCGAGCACATCAGCGGCATTATATCTGGCGCCACCATTGTATTAGTAGTTATAAGTATTGCCATATGCTGTGTGGTATTGAGGCGGAGTTCTTCCTCGAAGAAGAGACGCAGTGCCGAGAAGGCCAAAAACAAACAATCGTATAAGGAAGCGAATTTGAACTCGATGGTAGATAAGGATAATTTTTGCAAAGCAAACATAAAATTAAGTAATCTGGAGGTGAACCAGCGCCCCATCAGCTACACATCAGCGGCGAACGATAACCTCTTCCTAAGTAATACAACATTCGTAAATAATTTGGATATATTGCGTAGCTACGGCTCGGCCGGTGATGAACTCGAGAGCATTCCATTTGAATATCAAAAAGTAAACCGCAACAAGCAGCACGTGAACATCAACTCTTGCCACGGCCCCGATGTAGATAGTATTGCCTACAAGCAGGAATGGTGCGAACAAATGCATTTACGCACATTCAGTGAGAATAAGCTAAACAATGGTGAGTAACGCTACGATTTATTTGATATTCTTCTTGTTTCTTTTGTTGATTGAATGTTTTTTTCTTTTATTTTTAGAACTAAAAAGAGATTATGGATCACCGGGTAGTCGATTTTCAAGTAGCAAACTAATCCAAGTTGAAATGCCTAACGTGTGCCATTCTTCAAGTGCAAATTTCGTTGACTATTCTGCCCTCGCAAATGGGCAATACCATTGGGACTGTTCCGACTGGGTTCGCAAAAGTCATAATCCCTTGCCAGACATAACCGAAGTTCCCGGAGCAGAAATAGCTGACTCTTCAAGTGTACACAGTAATGACAGTAACGAGTCCAAGTCCAAAAAGACATTTTTCGTCCATAGTAAGTATATCAATTAAATAGTACTAATCGCAGTGCACAAATTCCAAACGAAAGGAATGTTTCAATATGTTATTTGTCTGCCAGTCCTTCCGTCAGTCTTTCCGTATATAACCTGTATCGAAAACTCTGTGACAGTATTGTAGCAGTACCGAGTAACCTATTATCTTGAATATTTTAGTTTTTTGTTGTTATTTTTGCATTATTTTGAACTTAACTGAACGCCTTTTATAACTCAACTAAAATCTTTTTTCTCTTTTGCCAACAGGAGAAGATGGAGATGTTGATCCGAGCAGAGATATTGCTGCCTTAAACGAGGACATCGGGTCTGAATATCTGGATTCTGAGGCGGACAGCTGCATTCAAACGTTTATGTTGCCGAGATTAACTAATCTGCCCCTTTCGAGACTGAGTTCTTTTAATAATATCGAGAATGAAGACTACAAATTAAATACAGGTATTAAAGATTGTTTGTTAATGCTTTCGAAATTGATTAACTAAATTAAATACTTACTGCTCATTAACAGGCGAAGCATATTTAAGACATCCCGATTCATATTTACCCCCAATGCATTTTCCAAGCGAAACGGATGGGGAGAGCTCCGTGACCGACGGGCTTATTTCAAGAAAAGAAATCAAAAGAAAGGATACCAAAAGAACGATGAGTGGTAAGTTTCACTACAAATAAATATATTAATAGTCATCAATTAAAGAAAAACTATTCAATTTATTACAGAAAACTCTGAGGAGGTATACCTGTTTCCATGTGCTGTCGGTGAAATTGGATCCAGTAGCAATATTTCGGTTCGACTTTGTGAAATTGAAGATTCCGAGCTAGAAGAATTTTTACCAACACAACAAACAAAAATTTAATTTACATTCTATGAATAAATATAAGAAGAACTACATTTTATAGAAATTATTTAATTTCTTTAGATACTACTTTTTCTATAAGAAAACTTTGGTTATATATTTTCAATAAAAAATGCATAAACAGAAGGGGCTTCTTAAACTTTGAGCGCATCGGGCCAGCAGTACCAGCAACTGATCAGAAAATAGCTGAGTCTGGTCCTATGGTCCGTACAGTGTTTTTACAACACGAATGTTATGAAACTTGAAGAGTTTTAGTGGTTTGGATTGATCTATTAGAAGAATTTACGAACACAACTATTTTCGAAGCCTTAATAGAGGGTGGTTAAATGGGTTAAGTTAGAAGATACTTTTCAGTATATTTCTGTATTTCGGTTATGCGGCGGCAATGAATCCGCGGTCACACTATACGTATAATGTACACGTGTGTGTGTGTACACGTACGTGTTTAAAAATAATGATAAATCGTTAAAAACAAACTAGCTATATAATGATTATCGTACTGTAAGAGAAAAAGAATGTAAGTTTTGCTTGAGTCCTTTACTAACCGGTTTTCCTTACAGCCTTTGGATATTGCTACTGCTCCTCTCTATAGGCGTCGCCGTGTTTGTTTGTTTGCGACATTGGCTGCAAAACAAGAAAAAGAAACTGCATGAATCGACATCTGATAATAGGGTTTATGTTGGCATTTTCCATCCCTACTGCAACTCGGGGGGTGGTGGCGAGCGTGTCTTATGGTGCGCAGTGCGTGCTTTACAGGTAAAAAGAGTCTGCCCTAAAGTCGGGCTGGAATGTGCACCCAATCACTCAGTAAGTTCGAACAGTTGATAAAGTGTTCGTCTTATCTAAGGTGTGCGGTACATGTGTTTGAGTTTGGATATCCCATCGATCTGTGTGACGAAACCTTTTTAATATTTCTCCAACATTGTTTTATTTTAGGAAAAATACCCCAATGCCAAGATGGTTATCTACACGGGAGACATAGATGCGTCCCCAAATTCCATACTGGAGAAAGCCAAGAATGTCTTTAACATTGCACTTGACAGCGACAACGTAGAGTTTGTGTTTTTAAAGCAACGCAACTGGATAGAGTCCAAAACCTATCCGCACTTTACGTTATTGGGCCAAAGCCTTGGATCTATGGTGTTGGGACTGGAAGCACTTTGCAAGTTCCCTCCGGATATCTTTATTGATACCATGGGTTACGCTTTTACTTTTCCTCTCTTCCGATATTTGGTTCAGGCAAAAATTGGCGCCTATGTCCATTATCCAGTGATCAGCACCGACATGCTGAGGAGAGTGCAAAGCCGGCAATTGGCACACAACAACAAGAAATACGTGGCGAGAAATCCATTCCTGACTTGGGCCAAACTGGCCTACTACCGCTTGTTCTCCAAGGTGAGTTTTGTGTAAAGTATGAATGGCAATGGCTTAACCTTATTTACAACATTTTTAGATGTATAGATGGATGGGTCGTTGCGCTGACACAATTATGGTAAATTCCACATGGACTGAGAATCACATACTTCAATTATGGGATGTGCCTTTTAAAACGCATCGCGTGTATCCACCCTGTGAAGTTAGCCACCTTAAGAATCTTCAGCATTCGGAGAAAAACGATGAAGTTATCATCTTATCTGTGGGACAGTTTCGTCCGGAAAAAGATCATCCACTGCAACTGCAAGCTATGTATGAGCTAAGAACTCTGTTGGCACAAGAGGAATCCCTTTGGAACAAGATACGTCTCGTCATTGTGGGCTCCTGCCGGAATAAAGATGACTACGACAGGCTGAAAAACATGGAAGACTTGTCAAAGCATTTATCGCTGGAGAACTGTGTTCAATTTCATGTGAATGTTTCGTATGACGATCTTTTGAGACTATTTCAAAGTGCTCATATTGGCATACATACCATGTGGAATGAACATTTTGGAATTGGAATTGTTGAATGTATGGCAGCTGGTCTCATAATGGTGGCTCATAGGTCTGGAGGTCCTCTGCTTGATATTATTGAAACCTCTGAAGGCAGTCAAAACGGATTTTTGGCAACTGATGCAGTTGAGTATGCGGAAAATATATTGAATATAATTCTTGATTCGTTTGACACAAATAGAATTAGGAATGCGGCAAGGTAAGTGATTAGATTATGACCTCTTTTATCTTAGAAATTTAATTATATTATTGTTTCCTTTCAGATCATCGGTGGAGAGATTTTCTGAACAAGAATTTGAAAAGGGCTTTTTACGAGCCACTTCAACCTTGTTTACAGATGCATAAAATCAAAAAGGAAGAGTATTTCGAAACGGGAAGAGATCCAGTCTACCCTATTAGGACATAGAACATAAAGAATTAGGGCAATAAGCCCCAACCGTTAAAGACTGTCGTAGTTATTATTCCGATACCCCGCTAGGATACAGATCTTCCCGGAGTGGAACGTTCTTCACGTGGACTACTACCATCAGTCAATCTGTGGAAGGAATCAATTTGCCCCACTAAACAGACGATGGTATCAGGATTGGCCATCCAGAAGGTCCACCAAGAGTGTAAATGACACCTTAACAGGCAGATCCAACAAGATAAACGGATAGAGCTCCCATCTAAGATACCTTCAGCTGCTTACGCAGGGTTCTCCCAAGATCAGCTTGGTCAAAAACTTGTTCAGGAGATTGAAATATGTTTAATAAAATAAAAATTCTGTTATTTTTATTAGTTTGTTGAATTAGTTGGTATTTTATACTATATAATTGAAATATTTGGCCCGGTCACACTTAGTACAACCAACGATTTCACACAAAAAATCATCCATGGCCGTCGATGAACTGCAAAGATTAGTTCAATATACGTTTACGGTATATACAGGTCATGAAAAGTCATGAAAACTAGCCAAGCTTGTGTGGAATGGATTGATGAATTGGGTACAATTAAAGCATTGGCGCTGAGAATCCTAACTAGATGGTAATATTAAATAGAATATCAAAATCGAGAAAAATTGTATAATATGTACAGTATATTTTGAAAATGAAAGGGTATACTTCGGTATATTTTTGAGGGCCGTCGATAAATCCGTGGTCACACTGATAATAAAATATTTTGGACAAACTGTTGAATGAATTAAATAATATTAAATAATAGTATAACGCACATTTATTATGGAATATGTTCATTCTGTTTGGAACTACATTGCCTCGGTGTGCAGTTGCTTGCATTGCGCCGAGGACGTTGGTGCTCAGGTAAGCTGCAATGACGTCGTTTTTGGACAATAATAGAAGCAGAGTTCCTTTTGTATTGCAGAATATTGAACCAAACGAAAGAACACACCTACTCGTGGACCCCGTCAACCATAGTCCGGCACTCAGGAGAAGCAATTCGGATGGTTTAAGTAACGATTATTCCCACTCGCTTCCAAAAAAAGATGACCAAACGGCGCTATCTAGACTTGTACAGAATACAGCAATGTGCGTACTTCTAAAGATGCAGCGCATACATGTGTATATGAATATGCGTTGTACATACATACATATGTACATTTATGCTTATCTGCATTTTTATTTCTAGAAACATGATCAATGTGGGCGCCATGGATTGCCATAGCCTGGAGCATCAGGAGTACACAGACAGAATCAAAACATATTCGCAGCGCTTGCATCAACTGTGGAACAATGTGCAGCACCCAAACATAACAATGAAAGGTTAGGCACACCATGCACACTATAGCTGTTGCAATTGATAGACAATACTTTGCTTTGAATTTATTTAGGACTGCTGAAGGATGTCCCAAATCATCAGTTCTATATAACAAAACCAATCTCTTCTAAGGATACACTTCAGGTTAGTTGTTAATTAAGTTCAGTCACAGCTGCAAGGGTTTATGGTCAAAATTGAAACGCATAATTCATGTCTTACTATGTTGGCTTGCCTTTACAGATGAACTTGTTTATCGAGAAAGCACTGATCGGTGTTAACCACATACAGATCGACCACAAAGAGGCGGTTGTAGTTCCTTTCCAAATACCCTGATTATTCATCAAAAGATAAGTAATAGATTTGTGTATCAGTTTATAATGGTACTAAGTAACCCATGCAAATTCATTTAATCGACTTATTTTATTTAGTGTATAAATACAAAAAAATACAATACACACACACACACATACTCCCTCAGAGAATATTTGTACAATTCAATAAAATTACAATGATGTCTTTTGACCTTAATCATAAGCTGTGGGTATCCACCAGAAAGGATATTGGGCAACTCATCAAGAAACAGAATCGCTTGAAGAAACTTGAACCCCCCGAGGAGAAGGCAATCTCGTTTAAAATATTTTCAGAGCTTTACGTGTTGTATGTGGAACTGGTCAACAAGTTGAGTTTCATCTACCACAATACTTTTCAAGTGCAAAAACGTGCAGTGGTACGCGTTCTTGTGGAGAGTGCCACACAGCAGCTGATGAGACTCAAGGAGGAATTGAAGGGCATGGAGTTGAGCGAATATGTTTACATAGACAAAGCATTGGTCGCTCGAAAGCTCACGCCCCGTGACCTGATTATATGGAGATCACCTCAGTTTCTGTATCGCCGTCCCTTGGACGCTCAAAATATTGTAGCGGACAACAAGTTGTACATGAATGATATGGAAAAGGAGGAGAAGGCAGCACAGGATTGGGTCAAAGTTGCTGAAGCAGTGACGCTGATCCAGGCACACGAAAGGGCGCGTCGGGCTCGTGTGTACAAGTCGAATATAAAGTTTGATAAAAACAAGTTTCTCAAGGTGATACAGCGAAAAAAAATCAACTATAAATTTACCTTCAAGCCGGATCAGGCTATGAGCATCCCTGTCAAGAGAACTGTCTTCTCGGCCGACTTCTTGAAGGACTTTGAATCATGCGAAAACTTGAGAGCAAAAATGGAAGTATTGGAGCCGTCAATTGATGGTAAATATAATTATGATAATACCCTAACGTATCCAGAATAATATTTTCCTTCTAGATGATGAATTGGAAAGGCAAAACAAACGTCGAGACGCTGCAGCTCGTAAGATACAAGCTTTGTGGAGGGGCTACAGGGCAAGAAAGATTGTTAAAATAAGGCGAAGATTTAAAGAAGAATTATACGGAATGAAAAAACTTAGAAAGCTAAAACGCCCAGACTGTGCAGCGAACTCCGTTCTCGAGATGTATAAGAAGGAGATGTTGAAGAAGAAGCTTGACGAGGAATATGTTCAATTAATCACTGATGAACGCACGAGGATACTGCAAATGCGAACTCCTTGGATGATGGAAGACATTTCCGATCACATACGTCACTGGTTTCAAGACTTGTAAGTCCCATTTTCGAATGCATTACATTTGGCTTTGAATTTTAATTAAATTCCTTCAACAGTTATGAAAAGACTGGCAACTTCCATCCATACCCCGACCCGGTCAAAACTGGCACCATTTTGGTTGTCATCGATGAAACAATGACGCCATTAGAGTTCCAAGAGACCCTAGGGAAAAAGCCCATGACCAAAGCGGAGCGCCAGAAGCTGGCTGAAAAGAAAAAGGCAGAAAAGCAAAAACTAAAGGACAAAATTCGCAAGCAGAAAATGAAGGATGCGAAACGTAGGAAAAAATTGAAAGATGCTGGAATTATTGATGTTGCCTACGAAATTACTTCCAGCAAAGCTATAGGTGGGGAGAGAGCAATAACTCTTACTCCAGGAGTGTTCTTTTATTTATTTATGTTTATATTCACAGCAAATATTGAAGAGACAATGAAGCAATTTTCACTTGATTGGAGAAACATTGATGAGTACCTCAACAAAAATCACGATCCGATCAAAGATTGGATCACAGAGGAGGAGTTGGCAAAGATACATCAAGAGCTGAGAGGATTGGTTGATGAATATATGAGGTAAACACAAAAGAAAATACATTTAAGTTAGTTTCTGTGGCAGTACCATGATCATTATTATAGGGTAGAATACGAGCTGCTTAGAGAAGCTTTGGCCAAAGATACAAAGACCAAATACAAGGCTCAAAAAGTGAGGAAGGCCAAACCTAAAAAGGAGAAAAAGAAGAAAAAGGTCAAGGATATGACAGCAGATCGAACGCTTGAATCACTGTACCAAGAACTGAAGGATGAAGGCATCATAGAGGACGTTTCCCACAAAGATTTCGATGAATTTATTACCGACTTTAACTTTGTTGCCGATGACACAAGAGATGAAGATGGTTTAACGTTAGTATTTTACTTTTAATGCTAAAGATTTAACTTTCCCTCACAAACACATTAAACAGAACTTTGGGTCCGGCCAAGGGTGACATCAAAATGATTATTCAGGAATCAATGCTGGGCATGGGAGAGTTTGATATTGAGAAACCAAAGTCTATTTTATTAATTGGACCACTTAACAGTGGGAAAAGACTAATTTGCAATATAATTGCCTCCGAATTGGGTAAATATATCCTCAATTTATATGCGATCAAACATTTATCATCATTTATAAATTTTAGATGCTGTATTTATAAATCTTAGTCCAGAAAAAGTCTTTAAGTTTGCGGATAGAATGAAGTATTTCCTGCATGTTGTAATGAAAGTGGCAAAAGCCTTTCAGCCAGCCATATTATATATCGAGGAAGCACATCGTTTGTTCTTGAAAAAGGTTTCACCTGAACTAAAGGAAATTAATCCAGGGCTGCTCGGTCCTTCCATTTCGAAAGCCATTTTGAAAACTATCAAAAAATCCGACAAGATTGTTCTTTTGGGCACGAGCAACATGCCGTGGTCTGCGAAGGGAAAGTTCAAGAAAGCATTCCAAAAAGTTCTGCTCATACCAAAGTGCGACTATGGCACTAGCTTCCTACTTTGGCTGGAACTAATGACCGAAAACGTAGAGGATATGGAGGAGTATGCATACTCTGCACTGGCAAGAGTCTTGCAGGCATATAACTCTGGCGAAATTGCACAGAACATAAGTCAGACACTAGATGTATCGAGAAGAATGAGGCTTCGAAATGAAGCCATAGACCCCAACGAATTTTTGGAATATTTCTTGAGCAAAAATGAAGAGCCAACATTTCCGCCAGATCAAAAGGTAAAACCTCAAAGTATCTCTGTCATTAATGGATATTATAACATATTATTTTTAGGTTATGGAAAAATTTGACAAATGGTTTGGCAAGTCTAACAAATTCTTAAAATTAAGACGCAAGTTCATGGCCAAAAAGATGGCAAAAGATAAGAAGAAGAAGTAGGTGGATTACAAATAAATTGTGGTAATAAAACATACAACATTTTAATTATTTAATGTAATATATAATATAATGTGTCAAAAGTGTTAAAATATATTAAAAAAATATCCAATATCATTTCCCGTTTTATAACTCCAATGCAGCGACCATTGCCAGGCATTTGCTTGTTGGCAAAGCTCCCAAAAAGCTTTCGATATAACACTGCGATGGTCTGAGCATGCGCTCCATTAATATAACTTTAAGAATAAATACAATTATACTTGTCAGTCCTCAATTCAAGTCCATTTTATACATCAAACAAGGAGAAAATGATATTAAATTAGCGAGCAATAGTGATTTGGAGTGAGAGTTAATGAGCCAACGATACACAAATAACTGTGGGTTAGCCGAAAATTAAGAAAACGAAAGACACACGCACAATAAATACATATTAAAAATGGTAAGGACGAAATTGTGTGCCCCCCTCCGAACATCAGAAATGTTTATTACAACATAAATGTCCACTTTTAATTGGCGTTTTTGTTGCATACCTTAAGAGTGTGTACCTCAAGTGTTTAACCTTTTGAAATCTAATAAGAATTATTGTCTGCAATAATGTCAAAGCATGTACGTATGTATTTTATGTGGATATACCTGCATATGTATGTACGCCAGGATGTGTTTTATGGTTTACATAAGCGTGTATCGTGTGTGTGTATTTAGCTATGTATTCATTCATCCGTCCATACATACATATATCTTTATCAACTTTAGAATTGAAGAGTGTTTAAAGTTTTCTTTCAATTTGGGGGGCTTTAAAGGTCTGCATATTGATTAGTTTCGTACTAGAGATGCGCATGGACTGCGTTTTTTTTTTGCCGTGGAACACCGTGCCTTGAACATTTTTTCGTTTTTTAGCCGAGTCGGGTCTGTGCCTCACACATTCGCACCCATCCCTATGTTTGTATTAACGTTTATATGTATGTACGACGAGGACAATACTTATGTGTTTCGTGTTTCGTATTTATGTATTTCCTTCAGCACTTATGTGCAGCTGTATATAGTGTATATGGATTTTATATATGTGTGTCCCCTTGCTAATTTTAAAATATATATCTTAATGCAAAAAAGAAAGAATTCAAAAAATATATACATTTCCGAATTTATATTCAGTTTTGTTTTCTGTGATATCATTCTCCCTTAATTGAAGGCAGCAAATTCAAACTGTTCGAACAGCCTAGACGCAGAAAGCACAGATGACGGAATAGTTGTGATTGTTTCTTACTTTTCTATCATGACGGGGATCGCATATCTTCTCCATCCACTGAAGATTGATCTTCTTCTACAAGCTGTTTTTATTACTCTGTTTCAATGTGCCCTACAGCAAGGGTACGGTCAAGCACGCCCTAAGCTTTGATCCAATACCAGATAACTCAATATATCACTCGGTTCTTTTTCGAGATCATTTCTTAAGCCATTTATATGTGTCTTTAAGTACTGGACAAACATTAATATATAATTTTGTCGTTTTTTTCAGAGTTACTACTCAAGGAGATCGTATTGGCAATTTGCTCTATATTTCTTTGCGCTTGCCGTATATTGCATAGGTAAGTAATTTATTTTTGATACAAAAACTATACAAACAAACGGAAAATTAAAGAAGCAAAATTTTTGTTCGAAACCTGAAAACTCTTCCAAACAGACTAACAAATAAGTGAACAACTTCTTTCCCTTTTTCCAGATGGTTCTTTCATTTTGCCAGAGAACGATTCACCCACAACTGCTCCGAAATTTCTATCTAGAGGTCACCTTTATAAAGTCATTGTGGGGGAAACAATAGAGCTGCCATGCAAAGTACAAAATCTTGGCTCTTTTGTGCTATTGTGGAGAAAGGGTTCATCCGTGCTTACCGCTGGGCATCTGAAAATATCCAGAGATCAACGCTTTAAAATTGTCGGCGACTACAACTTGCAGATCAATGGAGTTAAGACGCAGGATGCTGGGGACTATATATGCCAGCTTGGGGATCAGGAAAATCGTGATCAAGTCCATACAGTTGAAATTTTGGGTAGTACAATTATTCAGCATTGAATTATGTTTAAATTTACTTGACAATTTTATACCACTTTTAGTTCCACCAACTCTAAGGGCTCTGCCACATAATGGACAAGTGACTGCACGGAAGGGAAGCACTGTCACATTGGAGTGCAAAGCATCTGGTAATCCAGTGCCAACAATATTCTGGTTCAAAAAAGATGTATTTTCTGGACCCACTCATCTATCGGATAGTTCCACATTGATATTGGAGAATGTGGACAGACACCATGCCGGCACATATCAGTGCTCGGCAGATAATGGTGTCAAGGAGCGTGTTTCCATGGACATACAGCTGACGATATTATGTAAGAGAGGATTATATATATTCCAGGGGAAGTATAAATATTAACATTATTTTTACATATTTATTTTCCAGCTCCTCCTGAGATTACAGTTGAAAAATCCTGGGTTCATGCTGCCGAGGGATATGACGTGGAGCTGGTCTGCATTGTTCACGGTGATGTGAGCTCTGAGGTAAGTAATCCTAGAAATCGAGAGAATATTAGTTAAAATAACTGCTTTAATCATTTTGCAATGTCTAACCTGTGTTTGACTTTCTTTATTTACAGATGTTGTGGTACCAAAATTCATTTTTACTGGATCCCACTGATCGCCGTTCCATGTACCCACGCGATGATCGTTACAGCCTTATTATACGCAACTTTCAACCGACTGATTTCGGCAATTACAGCTGTGTGGCTGACAATGCACTGGGCAGAACTAAGAAATATATTGAAGTGTCCGGCCGACCGGGACCAGCTGATTTTATATCGCCAGCATTGAGCGGGTTTCTGGATCACTACAACCTCACTTGGGCAATCGAGTCTGTGCCGCCATTGGATGAGATAAAACTATTGTACCGGCGGCTTTTGGTAACAGTGAACAGTGAATTTAGTGGCTAAACAGTTAAAATATATTTTCGTACACATTTCAGATGAATGAAACGTATCAACATCCTGGCAAATGGCACGAGTACCACATCAAGCCAACGCCAATAAGGACAGACGGATCCCACTACTTGATGTCGTATGTAGTCAAAAACCTGGAACACAATGCCGTATATGAAGCGATTGTTCAAGCTAAGAACAAATATGGATGGAATGAGGTAGGTTTCACTTTTTAAGTACATTAAACAAAAGAGACTAAAATATTTGTATACTTATTATAGATCAGCGATATTCATCAATTTTATACGCGAAATCATGACCTTCTGCTCGACATCGATATGGAATATAAAATGGGAGTTTCAAGCAATAATAGAATAGTTCCAACTATCTGTGGCATTATTTTATGCATATTTGCGTTGGTATTCAATCCTATCATCAGTATTTAAAATATTGCGTTCAGTATTCATTTTGCAAAAATATAATTTAAAAGGTGCCTTACTAAAACTTTAGCAAATAATTGTTCATATTTATACGTATGTATATGTATGTGTTTGTACACTAAGAAGAACGTAACATGATTGAAATCTGAATATAATAATCTTAATCTTATGTTCTTTATAGAAAGTTCATCTCGAATAGGCTAAACTCTAAAAACTCTACGCAGAAAAAAACACAACCATTATTTTGTGGTGGAAGTCGTTCTTGCATTCCATTTTTTGTAGCAATAACGCCATAATGCTTCTATTAAATATAGTTATTTTAATAATTAATGCAAGAATGCAAATACATACATACATACATACAGATAGACATAAAAGAGACCCATGATTAAGGGGTGAACAGAATAGAAAACCCAACTCCAACTTGGATAGTTACAGAAAGTTTAGTCTACGATACCAATTGGCTCTACAGACAGACAGTTGGTCATGGCTGCATCGACTTCGATTAGAAATATGTGTACATATATCATCATTTATGTATATAATTTGTTCCATTATTGTTTCTTGAAAGAACATACATATGGGTAAGACATTTAGGGATCTCTCAGAACAAGAGAGATCTATGCCGCAAAGCTGTATAATTTTATAGTTTTGATTTTCTCAGACATATGATATCCCCAAAAATATCACATTATGTAATAAAAAAGTAGGCGATAATATGAATTAATGTAAATATTCAAAACCAAATGTCAAAAGTCTCTAAATATATTAACAACAAATATGTATATGCATAACTATATGTAAAGGAATACATATGTATGAAGTACATACATACATATATCTACAGATATATGTATATAATATTTAGGAATATTCATAAATACATACAAGATATTATCATACTTAGCCATAATGATTGAAACTTTTATACGATGCATATCGCCATACCTCCCAAAAGGTATTATATCTTATGGTATGCTTATTTGTAAGTTGTCGAAGGGCAACACAATTAAAACACCCCACACGTTAAAAAGCCATTGATTTCTATACCGAAAACCCCGAATCCAAAGCGAATGTAAATCTAAATAAATTATTTTGTTGACATTGTTTGAGTTCTCAGTAAGTCTTACGTAGACCCCAAATTTGTTTGGTACTCGTACTTTATATTATATTAATATGAATATGATCTATGCTTAAACCTTTAAGGGATAAATTCTCTAACTAACTTCGAAGTTTTTCAGAACTATCCAAAATGATTTGGTGCTCGAAATCTTATTCTTTCAAATTGTCTGTAATTATATACCACACTGTGAACTCAAACATTGTTAGTACAGCTCAATGTCTTGTATATGCGTGGTAATATGCGTCGTACGCGTGCATTGTAGCTATAATGATAACGAAAAATTAGACACCATTTAAATAGTCAATATGCTTATGCCAAATAATGTATTTACATAGATGTATCTATATCTATATAAAAGGAAATACAGTTTGGCAAATTAATTACACCGCCTAAAACTCACATATTTCGTTTGAACATTTAAATTGTTTCCGGATTTTCATCTACACATTAGGACTCACAATTATTTATGTAACTATGTGTATTTTTTATCAGGAGTCACCTATAATTTCTTAAATCATTAAAGCTAATAACTAAATTCTGAATTCAAGCAGTACACATTCATCAAGTAAAGTAAAGGCATTCCAAGATATTTTTTTAATCGATAGCTATACAACAATATTAGGTAAAACTTATATCTAAAGAAATAATTAAATATACATACACACACATACGAGCATAATCTAGTAATAAATATTATATTAATACAAATATAATATGGCAAACTGTATGATAGAAATCCCCCCTAATAGTGAACACCGAATAGTGAACTACGGATAACCTTATTATTAATAAACATATTTGTAACAAACAAACAAAAAGAAAAGAAACCCATAAAAATCACAGGAACACATAAATATGTATGTTTGTGTATCAAAATATGTGCGTATGTGTAATTAACATCATTGAAAAAAGATAAAGATAGATCATATTATGATATTTTAACTATAAGTGTTCGTAGCAATAAGAAATAGAAAATATCTCACTAGTGTCATAATTTAAATTTTAAAACCGAAACTTTACATAACATTAAGTGTGTAAGATTTACCTACTTATAATGAATGGCATTATACAAGCACAAATAAAATCTTTTACTAGTAGATTAACATAATATAGATTGAAAATTCTCGTTTTGCAGAAGGAATCATATTGGAAAGGTCACAAATGCAGGTTGAATGTAGATGAATGAATGTAGAATCCCCCAAGACCATTCTGCCCATAAATCATTACACATCTGTGGGATAGTATTTCTTTGGGTACGTAATTCCATTCCATAAAAACTTTCTCAACACCATTACACATTGAAAAACAAAACACACAATTTTTCAAGTTTATAGTTAGTCTATGCCGCCATCCGGGGAGGTGGGCGGCATAGAATGAGGATTTATTTGATTCATTGTGGTTGGTTTTATTGAGAGTAACTGAATAGCTTCTAGTAGACCATCCTGACTGCTTGACTGCAAAGGGCAGTTTCCATCTGAAATAATATGACAAAACATTAAAAGCGTGCAAATTGAAATACAAAGAATGTGTGTTACCTGAATTGTGGGAAGTGTATCGGTCAGAGCTAGACATTTTGTAAGAAGCAGTCTTTAAAGTATTCATTGGCATTATTCGCGTTTGGTTCCATGTCACTGTGTTGGTGTCAGACTTTGTGGCTTCCCACGGCATGGACCACCTTCGCATTTGACTTTCGGGATCTGTAGCGTTGCCATCTATAACTTCACCAGCAGCAGCCTCTGACCAACGGCGCTGACCATTCAAAGGAAACAGAGGAAAACTTAAAGATGATTTGACATTTCGATGGAATGGCGTCTTCATCGAAAGCAAGTGTCCCGGGTTTGGCAACGGACCGCGAGTGTGTTCGAAAATAGCCTGCATTGGATTTGGGTCGTGATATGTTAGGAGTGGCGATGGACAGCGCGGTTGTTCCACTGGAAAATAAACAAAAGAGATGTATATATATATAAAAGAGGATGGTAAATGTATTACAATACCTGATTCTGTTATTCCAATTGCAATGGGACGCTGATCGGTTAGCGAATTTCCTTTCGACGATTCCGATTTAACATTTGAGACGCACAAGTTTGGCGATGGCGTTTGCGATCGTTGATCGTATTGAGAGCTTTACAGAAAAAACAAGTATGCAGAGATAAACTAAGCCTCTATGAAAGGTATGAGAATAGTTTCTTACCGCTGCTTGATAACACTGCAGTCTTGTTCATGTGGAAACCCAACTGGGGATTGGCAGACGAAACAACAGGTTAGCGATGAAAACGCATCATAGCTAGCGGCACAGAACTGATGTTGAATATTGATTACGGATTGTGCATTTTCCAGAACGATAAGCTCATTATGTTCTCTGAGTCGCTTTTGTTCCAGCTCGGTATTAATGGCAGAAGTAGATTGATCCACGGACGGTATGGTAACAAAGTCCTGTAGTATGGCTAACATGTGAGTTTTGACAGTTCCTGTGGCCACTGTGGTTGCCCTATGGGAAGATTTACAAATAGCTCTTATCACACAGCATCTATTTATATATTTACCTTGCCAGATCATTCCATGAATTTGTTAAATAAGATGTAGTGTAGTTGTTAAACAGCGGCTTCTCATTCAATGACCACTGCTCCAAGACTGCAATGGAATGCGCCAACTTGGATCCAGATGTGCATAGACTATTTAGAGCACTCAAGTAATTTATCCAAGCGGCTGAGCACTCGCTCAAAGCTGTCTTGGCTGATATTGATGAATTGCTGCCGGTACTAGAAGTACTCGAGTGTCCGAAATTGCTGCACAACTCTTCCATGATTACAGTTACTTCCTGTAATAAGAACGCCATTTAATCGAAGTTTATGTAATTTGTGAAGTTTAGTTGCGTAGATGTGTGTAGATTCCTAATATAATTAGTACAATTTGCTCTGTTTACATTTTCATGTATTTAAATGTATACCAACAAGCATACATATGGATGTGTGTACACATATGGGAGCCAGAAACCTATGTTCATTTATTCACTTAGAGTATTTTCAGTACTTTAAGTTGGTGCAAGCAACAGAATATTAATTGTTTCACAAAAAAAAAGCTTATATCGCTTACCTTTATGCAGTTATTTTGCTTAACTTTTTGTTGAAAAACTTTGCCGGTGCGCACGGAAATGAGTGACCAAACTGTCCAAATTATTTCGATAGCTGCATCAGTGATACTCCCAAAAAAACAATAGAATCTTATATCTTATGGGGGGAATCAGATATTGCTTTTAATTTGCATAGCTTGGTAAAACGCATCTACAATTTGTTTAAATAGCGTGCCAATATTAATTCAATAATAGTGCCAACTGGTTCGATAAATCTTATGCGAAAGAAAATAGTTTTCAGGAGTACCACTAGTGTTTGGTATTTTATTTTGTTTCTGAATTCCATCACACTAAAAATCAACAGCTGGTTAGTACCATCTCTTTTGCAGCCCTGGGCTCTTTTGTTTATTTCGTCTTCACTTCTTATTTTAGCTTGTTTTGACTCTTTACTTAAATGAATGTGCATACTTTTATTTGTTTAATACATGCAATAAGCGCCTGGATTTTGTTTCAATGTATTCCTGCATGCACGACATCAGAGACAGACACTTTTAAAACCACTGTGGTGCCCAATGAGTTTATTGTTCAATATCATTTTAAATACTTTCCCACGGTCAGAGAAACCTATATACGAACTAAGCTGTTAAGTTCCAATGTATGTATCAAGGATCAAATGATGTGAAAACCTTTTAATTATATAAATTTGTTTACTTAAGCTATCAAATTGGAGAATCTTACCACGAAACAATTTGGCGAGTCAATTTCCAAGCGATTTTGATATATTAAGAGTTTTGGAAGAGAAACCAGCTTCTTTAGATCAAATTGTAAAGAAAGTCGCATCTCATCCATCAGTTAAGGCCGTCGTCCCACAGCGAAGTGTGCAACGAACCCTCGCATGGGCCCTTAATGGAACTCAAAGCCGCAATACTCTGGGAATAGTACGCAAAGAGGACAAGCGCTCAAGGCGAGTTTCTTCGGTACTGCATGCAAATGTACTCTGGAATCTGGGCATAACAGGAAAAGGTGTAAAAGTGGCTATTTTTGATACTGGTTTAACCAAGAATCACCCACATTTCCGGACTGTCAAGGAGCGCACAAATTGGACAAATGAAAAGTCGCTGGACGATAAAGTTAGCCATGGCACATTTGTCGCCGGGGTGATAGCATCATCTAAAGAATGCCTGGGGCTGGCCCCTGACGCTGAGTTGTACATCTTTAAAGTCTTTACAAACTCTCAGGTAAGACAAAATTGTTGATTAATCAATGAAGGAACTCAGCTAAAGCGTGTGTTATTTAGGTTTCCTATACCTCGTGGTTCTTGGATGCTTTTAACTATGCAATACATAGAAAAGTAAACATTCTCAACCTTAGCATAGGTGGGCCAGATTTCATGGACTCACCGTTCGTTGAGAAGGTTCTGGAATTGTCGGCCAATAATGTTATAATGGTATCGTCGGCTGGCAATGATGGCCCCCTTTATGGAACTCTGAACAATCCTGGCGATCAGAGCGATGTGATTGGTGTCGGCGGCATTCAGTTTGATGACAAAATTGCCAAGTTCAGCTCCCGCGGAATGACCACCTGGGAGCTTCCGCTCGGCTACGGAAGACTAGGGCTAGACATTGTCACCTATGGCAGCCAAGTGGAAGGCAGTGATGTGCGCACAGGCTGCAGACGCCTCTCGGGCACATCAGTTTCATCGCCAGTTGTTGCAGGAGTAGCCGCTCTACTTATAAGTGGCGCATTCCATAGAATGGAGCTGATAAACCCCGCATCATTGAAACAAGTAATAATAGAAGGCGCGGAGAAACTGCCGACCTATAACATGTTTGAGCAGGGCCAGGGCAAGCTTAGCCTCTTGAAGAGCATGCAAAGCCTGCTGTCGTATAGGCCGAAAATTAGTCTAGTTCCACCCTTACTTGATTATACCTCGAATTACATGTGGCCATACAGCTCTCAGCCGCTATACTTTGGCAGCTCCGTGGCCATTGTGAACGTGACAATACTCAATGGAATATCAGTGACCAGTCATGTTGTAGACACGCCCAAGTGGATACCAGATTTTGAGCATAATGGACACTTTCTCAAAATATCAACACGATATTCTCCCACACTCTGGCCATGGACTGGTTGGATGGCAGTTTATATAGGTAAGAAAATTGTATTCACATTTTCGTGTTATTAAAAAACATTTTTAATGTCGTTTCAGCTGTTAATAAAGATGGTGAGGGCTACGAAGGCGTTGCTAAAGGAAACATATCTCTAATAATTGAAAGTTTAAGGGACAAAAGCAACGAAACAATTTCGAGTGAAGTAATTTTTCCGCTTACCATAAAACTCACGCAAAAACCGCCCAGGAATAAACGAATTTTGTGGGACCAGTACCACAGCTTGAGGTATCCTCCCAGGTATATACCACGAGATGATTTAAAAGTAAAGTCCGATCCTCTTGACTGGCGAGCGGACCACATACACACAAATTTCAAAGAAATGTATACATATTTACGCAATGTTGGATACTACATTGATGTCTTGAGGGAGCCCTACACATGCTTCAATGCCTCAGATTATGGCACTTTATTGGTTGTAGATCCAGAGAAGGAATTCGATGACGCTGAGGTGCATATCTTAAAGGAACATGTTCATAGGGATGGACTGAGCGTGGTCATATTCGCTGATTGGTACAACACAACGGTGATGAAAAAAATAAAATTCTTCGACGAGAATACTAGACAATGGTGGATACCGGATACTGGTGGCGCCAATATCCCAGCTCTGAATGATCTGTTGCAACAGTTTGGCATCGCATTTGGTGACTTTGTTGGCGAGGGACACTTTAAACTTGGCGATCATTCAATGTATTATGCAAGTGGCACAACAATTGTTAAATTTCCAGCCAATCCAAATGATATTGTGGTGGGAGCCAGTCTAAATGATCAAGGACAATCGGTAAGATTATAGAGAATTATCAGAAGGATTGATATACATTTATTACTCCATCTTTTTCAGATTATTACGGGCACAAAATCTTCAAAAAAGGAACCCAAAAAGGTCGTACCGATTCTGGGTTTATTTCAAACAAATTCCAGTAATGAAGGAGACAATATGGGCGACACTATTTCGATCGATGACCCAAAACATAAAGGCAGATTCCTGCGGCCAAAATTGAGTAAGCGGAATCTGAGCTATTTGCAAAATGTGAATGTGCCACACGAAGGACGCATCGCTGTGTATGGGGACTCAAACTGCCTCGACTCTACGCATATCGAGAAGGCTTGCTACTGGCTTTTGATTACCTTCTTAGACTTTGCCATGAATGCACATAAATCCAGTTTGCTGCAGAATCTAAACCGCATGTCAGAGTTTAAGAAATTGGCTGACAAACCCCTACCTCTAAGGATATCCAGCAATAGTACTAAGCCAGAAGTTACTGATAGAAGTGCCCGACTGCTGCAATGTGAACAGCTTGACTGGATAAGCCCGACGTTAAGCAAAACTAATCATCATCTGGAAGAACAACACACTGTGGAATGGGTTGCAAGTGAACTTGAAGGAGCAGAGCAGCAAAATAATCAGATTAAACAAATACTGGATGCAGCGATTATGAAATCTTCACAAGATGCTGAATATTTCATGGGAAGCCAAGCAGAAATTAGTTTGGGAACGTCAATGATGTTCATTTTTGGTCTAAGCTGTTTTGTTATTGTATTATTTGTGCTATTTATGAAAAGACGATTTATTTTGTAAATAAATGATTGAACATGAGGAATAAACGAATATTTACTTGGGTGGCAATCGATCTGTGTCTGCGATCAACATCAATAATCGAAGAACATTCTTTCCTTTGATCCGGATATACATATATTAATTATTGATAAGCAAATAGTTTTAAAAACACATTTTATTCGTTCGCATCAGTTTTAAAATCTTTAAATTGTAAGTTAAGTTACTTAGAAAATTAAAAATGAGTGTACGTTTTTTTTTTGTTTAATCATTTCTACTTACAAATGAATTGTTTATTTGTTTAAAGATCATCTCGTTTGTAATAGTTTGTAAAGAGTCGATGCATTTGTCTAAGTTAAATAAATTAGATGTTTGTATATTATAGGGGGTGTTTGAATATTGTACATTCAAATTACAGATAAAGATATACAAAAATTAAATAATTTACACCTTAGCTAAATAAATTAATTTACAGGTATGTATACTATTATTTTATGGTTGACGTATCTAACGTACCGTACTATTGAAAGTATACTTAAAATACTATTTGCTTTTTGTTATCTGTGGCAATGTACACCTAGGCCTATCATTTCTTTTCGTTGTCCATTTTACTTTTGTCCAATGATGACGACACCATACCACCGCCATTCGATGGATATAACTTTTCTAAATAGTTTAATGATTCATTCAAAAATGTCTGCAAGAGCAAGAGAATTCAAGATTTAAGCACTAAAATTCTAAGATTTAGATTAGAGTTTGAAGCTCACCTGGAAAGCGTGGAGAACGGCCATTATTGCAGGAGAGCCAAAGCCGTGCGTAATCAGGGAGAAATGTGTCAAATGTCGCTGCATCGACGGCTCCAGCAAATGCTGTGATCTTGTGCCAAAATGAGTCGTTCGATCTTGGCTGAGAATCTGCATCAATTCTTTTGTAATCTGTGGAGGGGATTTTATAGAGAGTAAAGTACTGAACATAACACATTTATATTTATAGAATTACCTGCTGGGAGTGTAGGATTAGCTCTTTTCGTCTATACGAATCATTGGGCTCTGTTTGATGACGCACAATGTACTCGGCCAACTGCCTGGCCGGGAACTCTGTCTCGCAAACAAAGTGAAAATCCTTGGCCAAGTGTGTTGCCTCGCCCTCCACCAAAGATGTTAGCAGTGTGACATTCGCCGCTTTTCGCCTGCCCGCTGGCAGATTCAAGCCAATCTTCTCCAGCTTCTCCCTTAGCAAACGACCGCCGTTCTTGCTCTTGGCCCTGCAGGAGCACACACATATGGATAAAGAAACTTATTCATGGATACTTATAGGCATAAACAACATACCTTCTAAGAACTCCGCCCAGCAAGGAGGCGTTCAAGCACTCGGGTGGCGACAGTCTTCGCTGCACTTCCGCAATGGTGACCTTATATTTCGACGTGCTCGATAGGAGACTAAGGCGACCAGGAACTGCACAGAATACCTCACTGGGGGAACCCGAGCCAATGTTCCCTGCATCTTTGCCGCTTTTCATGCCTACAAAAAAACGCAACACGAAAAATTCAAACCTCAAAATTAGTTTAGACATTCGTGCATGCGACTGGAGGGGGAATATGTTCATGTTTGTGCGAGTTCATTGTAAAGGAAATATATTATTATTATTACTATTGTTGGCAATGGTAAAGTGTGAGGGCAGCGCAGGACGTAGGGATCATTTTACCCCTAATCCTGCCAATTAGAAGGGCAAGATTCTATTTCAAAACATCATTCGTTCTGGGGGTTGGACAGCCATTCATTGTTGTTTAGGTGTGTTCAAGGTTCCGCCTTGCTCACAGTATGATACTCGTACAGCTATGGCACTTACAAGCTCTAAAATGTAAGGCACTCACTCGTGCACGAGTACATAACTCGTTTACATACACACAGAAACTTTATTGTTTCCACTCGCATCAATGATTATGCACAGATGTATCTGGAGAATATGTTTTAACTTTTAACTTCAAGTCAATCACTCACAAAAATAAGTCTTTATAAATATGTCAACAAGTTCTGGATGTTGGTAATACTATTATAAAGAAAGAACTGTCTAAAATTTCAATTATAAACTTGGAGAAAAGTTGACCAAGAAACAGACGGACAAAGCCATTCAAAAGGTTTGTTAAATCTAAAAATAAATATTTTCTCAATCTTACTTTTAATAAGTGGAAGGTCTGACATGAAGGCTACGTTGTCATCTATGGCAGGTGCTTGTACATCATCGACAGCATTTTGCAGCGCCTGATGCAGGGCCAGGGACTCATGTTCATGGCCCAGCCGTGTGCCATGCGCTGCTCCTGCCGATATTGCACTGCTGTAGTCGCCTCTTCTGTCTGTGTACGGAAATCCATGAGCCAGCTGGGACTGTTAAAATATACATAATAAATTTAGAATATTTTAAACACTAAATGAAATAAAATAGCATATATTTATATAAATTAACGGAAGGATGTGGCACGCCCTCAACTGGTTTATCTCGATTTTCGGGGGCGGAACGACTATGAGGAAGGAAACTTCAATTGGCGGGGCATCGAAACTTTATGAGGTAAATTCGAGTACATCCGCTGCTATCAAAAATTACTACATTTTACATACATATTTATGTACATAAATATGCATCTGCATCTGCAGTACGCGTACAATGTTGCGTCGGTCTCTCGGCTAAGTAAATTTGTTGAAAACCGTGACCATAATTTACCAGATTACGATACATCGGGGTCTTTAATTTTGCCAAGGGGTTGAAGGAGCCTAGCCAATCCGAGTGCCTTGGGAATAATGCGAACCGGCTGGCACACATACTTGCATAAAATGTATGTATGTACGAGTACATCCTCGCTCGTACATGAGTACAGATGCGCACAAGTGCCTGGCGGAGGATACGCCTTTTTGGTATCCAAAAAATGATGCGTTTTACTGCATGGCACGGCAGAAGTTTCATCAACATTTTGAGTATCCGAGTCACCCTTCTGCGGGATAGGAATTTCCCATCGTTGTTTTGCAAGATGGTTTTTGTATATTCTCAAGAACATTTTTAGCATGTTTAAGCGGATAATTTTTTTAATGCACTCGAATGGAATTCGTTAGAAAATAACTTCAAACTTCTATGGCAGGGGGGCCGGACTGGAGCGGGAGTTGCCCGGCCTCTACCCTTGGAAATTCCCTTGGGTTTGCAAAGCCAAGAATGTAGCAAAGAATGCAAGAGGCAGGAAAAATTCTTAAATTTACGAAAGATTGAAGGCTTGTCTAGATTGAAGCCTTCTGCTTTATTTGCGAGTATTAATTTTGCTTCACTTACAACATGTCCCTGCAGCTCCGCCTCCCTGTGGGTTCTATGTATCCCGAGTTGATCCTGCGTCGACCTCAGGCCCGCCAACTGATTGTAGTGATGGAGCGGGGCATGGTGTAACGATGACAAGGGCTGACCATACGGATCCGTGCCCAGATATTCGAGGGCACCGTGATTCTGCAAGTACTCAGATATCTAAATAACTTTGGAAATACTTGATTGAGTTCGAGAGAGTTCGATAACTTACCTGTTGCTGCGGCGGGCTTTGCGTCGAGTGGTGGAACGGTGGCGGAAAGTACGGAGGCTGGAAATCAGACTGAAGTGATTGATGATGCATGGTAGCTGCTGACCCATGAGTACCACTGTGTCCACTATGACCCGTGGCCGGACCGCTTCGGCCCGTGTGTCCGCCGGAATGGGTCGTGTAAGCCGCACTGCTGCTGGACAATCCTAGACTCCCATGTCCACTAAGGCGCTCCTGATAACAAAAAATAAATAAAACAAGAGAGTTTGTTAATATTACGAGCAAGAAACGAGAGAAAAGCAACTGGTTCTTCGAAAAATAGTTAATTGGAATAGGAAATATTTGAATCGAAGTTTACTAATTAAACAGAATAATCTACAGACTGCTTTTTGGAAATGAAATAAAGGACACATGTCTTGATAGATTTATAGTTTCTTTGTTGTTCAAGCTATATAGAGATTTTGTAGATTTCGATCCTTTAATCATTGACAGATCACCGTTTACAAAATGTTTTTAGCAGTTTTTTGATGCTTCGATAGATAGGAATATCTACTATTTGAACTATTACGAGAGACAATCATTCAATGCGGATCATAAGTTAATTTTTGGAAAGTGCGGCACAGCAATATTCAAAATTCAACTCGGTGGATTGTAAATCTGGATGGATACAGCAGATGGAAATATCTCTGGCCACATAAGCCACATATTTTATGAAGAAATAATTCTTCGATTTGTACATTCGCCAGATATCAAGGTAATTGAGATGGTTAAACCTTTACTCTCTTTTATTTAAATGTAGAAATTTTTCATTGATCCTGCTAAATCCGCCGCTGTCGGTTATTATTATTAAATCGAGCATAAACAAAGTTTAAAGTACACAATGCCAAAGCATCATCACAATGGTTGTATCAGAACCTTTAGTACCGGCTAATATTTTACACACACAGCCATATAAATAATCACACAAAGTCTTTGGAGGGAAACTCTATCGATACTGTTACGCGGAAAGATCCAAAAACATGAATCGGCAGCAACAACTCGCAATGGAATCATTCAATGTCTATGTTCTTATGGCTGGCACTGAAGCTTTTGTGGGTTTATTGTTGTTGTAAGGTACGCTTGAGATGATGCCAAACCTTTTAAATAGATTCTGAAAATACCTGAACATGAACCGCAGGCATATCCACATACGCTAAAGTCATGTTATCATATTCAACTTCACAGAAACTTCAAATTCACGCATGGAAAACGATGATTAGGTCACACATTTTTGATTGATATTATTAAATGTATGCTTTTAAATTGAATTAGTTTAGAGCACAATATATTATAGGAACACATTCGAACGTGGAATAATCGACAGAGTAATCGACACGCGCTTTGGCCCGATCCGACGGCAAGAACAGAACTGAAACCGAAACAGAATAGAACCCTATGCCGTGAAAGACGAACGCGAAATGAAAACTAGTCTCTCGGCAGTGTGCCAAAAAGGCAGGCAAATATTTTATACGCAGAAAGACCCAACCAACGTACCACCGTCGACGTCAACTTCGTTTCGGTGGCGCTGATTCGTGGAGTCGTCACAAAAGGCAGCGATGGAAGCGCTTACAGTACGTTACGCTGTGCCATGGCCGTGGCCCTACCGTTAGAGTTGGTTTTTAAGGAATTGCCGCTAAGGTCTCTCTCACTCATTGTGATAATGTATTTGTACAGGATAAAGGGTGTAGGTCGGAAGCTAGCTGCTTAGTGAATGGCCTGAAGATATCGCCACAAAACATTCTACTTTGTCGCCCATCCCGTGTGCGGCCTTTGAATATACCGGATACGATGTCAATACAAGATGCAGCTGATAACACTGGCGCAACATTATGCGCATAAATGCGGTTATTGATTCTTAAAAATTTGACAAATGTTGCGCGGAATTTTACATAAATATATACAGAAAGTGGAAGGCAAGGTATGAGCAGGGTCCCGGGCATAGACTCCTAGTTGATTACATTCACCAAGCTACTTAATTCCTCATTGTGTCCGCAGGATTGCGGAAAAAAGAATGACAGTAATTTGACACAAAAGCTTTGAGTTTTCACAAAATTGAACATGTTTATTCAATTGCAAATGTGCAATCTACCTGTGTACAGATGTATGGATCGCATTGAAGTGGCCCAGGCATTGTGGTCCAAATAAGGCATTTCTTCTAGTGCAACCAAACAAGGCCGACCCTGGCTCATGGTTCATACTCGCCGTTTTCCTCAAATTCGCATCGTTTTAATTCACCAAGTCAAATTGATGGCGCATTCAATTACACAAAAACAATATTCATCTTGTTGGAAGTATGCGAAGCATGGAGATGGGTGTGCGCATTCCCCTTGTGGTGTGGAGAATGTTGCTGAAATAATTTCCATTCATCTGCAGACTCGTACAGACAGTTGCTCTTCCGCTTGTCCTGCAATTGCTTTCAACTATTTCTCAAATGATATTTGATAACAACCAACACAAAGGAAGATCCTTCGTTGCCGCGGGCCGGCACCAAACACGGGCACCTGCTGCAGACAGCCAATCTTCGTGCAGTAATTATTGACTTTTCATTGAGCCGACGGCACTTTATATGCACTTGAATGTTCAAAATGTATACAAAGTCATTCCCAGGCCAGTATTATTTGAAATCTTCGGTAAGAAGTGTCTTCGAAAATCCCTCAGCGGACGCTTCTCCACTTGATTGAATTTCTATAGAATTTAACTACTGCACTGCCCCATAGACTGCTCACTAAATCATTATTTTGTGTACGCTTTTTATGTACCAACATGTTGCTTATTTTGTATATGTGTAAATGACCCGCCAGTAATCTTGATCGTTGGGTTCACCGGGGTGCCAGGGCATAGACAGACCTTCTGGGCCGTGTCAGATCTTTTGGTTTCAGCTTCAGCCTAAGAACGTGGCAATTGCGAATTGGGCTCAGGTTTATTGTGGCTTAATAAATTTAAATAATTTTGATTGATTACTTTGGATTATCTTGTCATTTGCCAACATCAAATAGAATATCCAAAGACTACAGATAAACCGGTTGGTTGGTTGCTTGGTTTGCCTTTTGTTTTGCCTGAATATTCGACTCTCGGGGCTTTCGGCTTTCGACTTTCGGCGTTGGGCTAGGTTTCCAAGACCTCTTTCCAAGAGATTTCTAGCAAAACACTCTGCAATAATCGTGCTTGAGTCTAATTATAAGAAAAATCCCAAGTGAATACATGCGAGTGTATGATCATCGACACTCTCGGCTAATGTTTTCCAATAACTGTTTGGCGATCAAGTAGAAGAGTTCTTAGGTATTAGAATATCTGCGGAGGGGGGTCAAAGTTTGCATAGATGTCATGTCTGGTTTGTATTCTTCTAAATTGAATTTAATTTTTGGTAGCCGCGCAGATACGCGCATGGCTCATCCATCTGGCTGGGTCCGCGTCCCGCTTATGCTTCTCGACGGTTGCCGTCACTCAATACCGTCAAAGTGGCGACTCTTCAGATCAGTCTCTTGTCTTGGCCCGGCAGTCTCCACGAGTATCGGAGTAACTGGATGCGTGGCTTTTTGGGCAATGCTTTTGACCCTTTGCCGGCGAATGTGAGCGAGGAGTGTGGAGTGAGGAGTGAGGCGCGAGCTGGGGCGAGTTTACCTTTTTGCTGTTATTATTATTTATTTATTTATTTATATTCAGCTCGTTCTCTATTATTAATTGTTCGATTGGAAACTCTTAGTTTTCAATCACATGAAACTCAGAATTATACTCCATTGTTTGCCATTGCCGACATGAATATGCTGAATTTTACAGACTTACCGTGGTCAATACTCCCATGGCGTAATTCAAGATAAAGATAAATAAATTATAAAGGTTCGAATGGTCGAATGTTAGCGCTGGTTGACTATCTGGTTTTGTCTTTTTTTCTGAAGCCACAGGTAGACAGTTGGAAGCTGTTGAGCAGGTCGAAATAGTTTCACCTCGAGTGTGTTCAGAACGGCAATCATACCTCTGGGATACCATACACCATACAACATACCCCAAAAAGCCCATACACAAGAGAGTACATAGATGTACATATGTATGTATGTACATAAATGCGCACTTCACTTGGTATTCTAATGAAATGTTATCCACTTGCGAATGATCAATTGCCATTAAAAGAGTTTTGACTCCGAAATCAGGGTTCTCTTTTCGCAGCCAACCTATTACAGTTCCTAGTCCAATGTGATCCAAGCTTATACCCTATATCAGAGGGTATTTGCCCATGGAGCAGAGTCTTGAAACACGCAGTAGAAGTTGGATGCTGCTATATTACAAATAAATAACAATTTTAGGTATGCTAATTCTATTTCTAGGTATACGTATGTACATATGTTCCATTTAAAGATCTCAAATGAGGAAAATTTTACTCTCTAGCAGCTGTTTGATCCTAATGGAAACTAAAAACCTTTCGATATTCTACAGAATAAGCAGTTTGAGTATTTTGAATTACCATCTAAACCATTCCAGACATTATCTTTCTATGGCATAGATTTGATGACTGGACAATCGATTTCTGTATGAGAATAAAGTGACAAACATTTTTAGTTTTATCTTTTTGATATTTTTTTTGATAAGCTGGTGGATAGGATATGTCGCCATGTCTAGATCGACTCACTTGCTTTTAAAGTTCATGTTATGTTCATTGAAGTAATTTATTAAATGTTATTCCAAATGTGACAACGTACAATTTCACCTAAGCTCTGCACAGCTTTCAGGGCTTAAAGATAGAAAGGGTGAGGAATGCTGAGTGAATTTAAACAGTCGTAAGGTAGACTTTGTATAAAGTAAAACTTATCAAAAAACTTGTACCAATCGGAACACTTTAATATAACTATATCCATGAACCACAGCCACTCCATGTCCTACCTTGGCAGCTTCATGCACAATTTTATGTTTTATTTCTCTCCTAAAATGAATGACTGTCTGGTCTGGAGGTAGCAGGTTTGCAGCAGCCACAACGTAGATTTTGTATAGAGAAATTAAGCATTTTTTCCACAGCAAAAGGGAAGTTACACAAAACCGGCCAAATTGATTTAAATTTGATTTACAACATGTAGAAAGCCCAACAACTCCGTTTTTGGCGCCCTCTAACGGTTATTCTGTCAGATGGGAACAACAGGGGGCGTTACAAGTCCACCACTGTGTAGTTGTCATGTAATAGAATTGAATTCAATTGTTTTAGAATTTGTGTATAAATATTTTAATCAAACTACACCAAGTAAAGTTCTTCAATCTTTAATTTATAAATTGCGCTGTAAAACGCTGTTGAAGTACAGACTTTACATCAATAAATCAGTTAATCTACATCAATCTCAATCAATCGTTGACTTTCATATTCAGTTTCTCAGCTGTAGACAATCAAATTTTAATATCAAAGTTAAGCGCAGTTGGTAAGCACTTTATCCATGCATCATAAAGAACTGCAAATAATTTTGAGATTTCTATGTACAACAAATATGCAATTTAATTCGAAATGCTGTTTGCCCGTTTGCAACGTTCTGTGACGGGTGAATCACGATTCAAAAATGGCGGCCATAGAAACGATCCAACAATTAGCTCGACACCATTCCGGAGCTACTCGGAGCTTCGAAGTTTATTTTCTTAATTCAAGCAAACATTTAATATTGTCACAAGGCATTTACATATTGCCAGCTCGTTTATAGAGTTAATAGTTGCCGAAATGCTGCACAGCAGGCTTTAAGTCAAAATGATGATGATGACCCTTGAAAGTGATCAGGAAAAAAAAAGACGAGCAGAATAATGAATCCCTTAACTTTGTTGCGGCTTCAAATAATAATTTAATTAGCACGTGGCTACCATAAGAACGGGAGCAGGGCACGTTCGAATTCTTAGCCGATGACGTAATGATTCTGAATACACTTATACGGTAGCAGGAGCCAGAAGGAATTGATGTCGATCCCAACTGCTGCTATTACTGAAATTGCGGCACCAAATCATCATTCCTCCTCGACGAAGATATGATACGAAAAAATACTACTAAGGTGAGCGCGTTTTTCGCATTCTTTTCGCGCTACCTGTGGGCAGGGACTGGGACTGGGACTGGGACTGTGCCTGAACCAGAGCAGACTTGAACACCGTCAATTATAAGACGACATATAAAACGAGTATGCCCTAATATTTAGCCAGGCTCCTTGGCTTCCATGGCATGGTCACGACTTTTTAATTACGCTGTCAAGTTAAATGGCGATGGAATTGTGGGGGGCTTGGCTTTTGGCTGCCACGAAAACGTTGCACTTGGAGTCACAGAAGGATACACATGCGGATATGCGGGCCGCGCTGCTTGTTAGAACAAGAAATGCTAATATTGTGATAATATTTATGTCATTAATCATAACAAGAGTCAATTTATGGCCAGTGAAGAGAAACAGTAAACATTTACACAAATTCTGTGCTGAGTTCCATGCTGCACGCTGGACTCTTAAAATTTGTACATTTCCATTTCCATTTATATTACATATGCAGCTCCATGTCCGGTGCTGCTGCTTTTGGTTATTCGAACTGCAAGTCTGTCGGATTTGGATCTGTCGGCAGGGGCCAAGTGCGTTTTTTGGGCTATAAATTAAACGAATTTAAGAGGAAGCTTCCAAACACTAAATATAATAATATTCACAACAATGGAAATGTGCAACGAACGATAATCGATTTTTGCGTATTGCGATTCCATTCCGCTCAGATTCTTGGCTGAGGCTTGAGCACGCGCTCCACCAAAGCTCGCTCCATGACGAAGCAGGGCCACTGGCCTTAATGAAGTAGTAAAACTCATTCATAAATGTATTAAACCTGCTGGGTATTTGCGCTGCTTTGCAGGAACAAAATCGAGCCACAGTCGCGCAGGACTGGGTCGGACAGATCCGATGTTCTAGCGTACAAATGACGAATAGAAGAATGAGCCAAAGAGTCACTACAGCCAGCAAGCCAAACCTACAGGTAGACCTTAGCTTCGTTTGCAATCTGTGGAGAGACCAAGTCCCAAAGACCGGCTTGAACGTCAGCAAGGCAAAGCCCCAGCCAACTGCAGTCCATTTGCTGCCCTTGCTGGACTCTTCCTTTTACTTCATGTCGGTACCTTATGCCACGGCCAGGGCCAATATTGCTAAGGAACCCAGCCAACCCAGTCCAGCCCAGCCCAGACCAGCGCAGAGAGCAATGTTGGCTTGCTTCCTTCCTTTGCCACGAGCCTAACACACGCCGTTCTGTTCACGTTCACGTTCACGTTCCGACACTTGATTTCGTTTGGTGGAGCTCTTTGGTGGAGTGCTTTGGTGGAGTGCTTTAGTGGAGGTGGAGGTGGAGAGAAGAGATCGTTGTGGGCACGTTGTGTTATGAACATTTACATATATCTTGCCAATCAATTTAGTTTTGTTGGACTTTTTAATTTCCTCTTTGCAAATGAAATCAATTTTGATGCGTATGGAACGGAAATGTTTTTAGAGTGGATTTATAAGAATCTACACTCTGCTTTATCATTGCAAAAAAAAAAAGGAAAGGAGTTAACGCAAATGCATATGCATATTCATTTGTTTCTGTGTCTGTTTATTGCACCTTCACCGCAATTCTGAATATGTTTTGTTTAAAATTGTTAGCGCATTTCCGCTTCACGGTGAACTTTCAAGTGAGCCGACTTATATAAGACACAACTCGGTAGGGAAAGGGATTAAATATTGGAATCGTTTTGGTTTATGCAAAACGAGGTAATCTTATATATTCCTAGTCGGACGAGAATTAGCTGTGTAACTCCTAGAGCTAGAACTACAATATGGAATCATACTACCCATACTACCATACAGGAAGTTTATAGAACTGAATACACATAGTTGGCCTTATGATAAAATAGAAGCTCATAGCCATTACATGTGCTAATTCTCAAAAGTTGACTTCAATATTTAATGCATCTTTCGCGAGTCTAAATTGCATTCTATACGGCCATTGGTGTTTAGATAAATTGTCAATTTACTTTGCTTCCAAATGTTTCCCCCACAACCTCTAAATGTGTTTGTATTCCCTCTTTATTCCCTCAAGACACGCTTAAAAACGACACCCCGCATCGTAAACTGTATGAACTCTGTCAAAAGAGTTCAAACCTCAAACGATTGACTGTTTCAAAACTGACACAAAGCCATGCAAGAACCTGAGTAGCGGGAGTACATTTTATTCATATTTGTGTGGGCTGCATGCTGCAAACGTGAATAATTATTATAAATTGTATAAAGAAATTATTCAATAAATCAGAGCGGTGCCGATAAATCTTCAACATAAACTAAAGATCGAGCAGTTTATTCAAAAAAAAATGCTCAAAGCCTAAATCTTTTTTATTGATATTTTAAAAACCGTGATGGGAACATTTTTGAAACGCATATCAGAGCGTTGCGCTATATGGCATTATTTCTCAGCCGGGCATCTCGCACGCAAATTGACGATGTGTTGCGGTCCGATCTCATAAATTATTTTGGCAACGCATCACGCGAGTGTCCCAGTCAGATTTTACCTGATTTAGGCAACCATGCAGGACGGGGCCAAAGCTAATGCCAACATACTCGGCATGCCCATTTGAGGGCGAGCATCGAGCATCGAGCATCGAGCATGGTGATTTTTGTGGGCGATGACTTTTGCGTTCCAACCTCTTGGCTGTGTTTTTGTTTTGTTTTGATCTCTGGCCCTTGCCCCGCAAATTGCCCTATTTTTTATCGGGCATCAAAAAAGTTCTTGGAAGACAGATGCACCATATAATTTGGCTAATTAAATGGGGGAGCATGTACCCACGCATTTCCAGCATTTGCCAAAAGAGGCGGGCGTCTGTTCTGGAGCAGTATTATTTTTTGTTCCTTCTTAGATTTACACACTGCCCATTGCCGTCGGTGTGGCATAAGTCGGGAGCCAGCTAAGTCCGAGTGGGAAAAAGTCTTTTTATACACGGAATAATCGTACTCTGCGAGTGCAGGGGCTGGGTTGCCTTCTTTGCTCGTATTTTTTCCTCCACGACCCCTAAAGTATACATTTAAATTTTCGACCTATTTCATGGGAGGCATCCCCCGTCTGTCTTTGCATATTAAGAAAACTGGTAAGGGCACTGTGGGAACCAGATTTTAGGGAATATGTAAAGTATACGATACATTTTGCTCTGCATGTGTACAAATAGTAAGAAAAGTTTTATTCCTCTAACAATTTATAGAAATTTGCATAAGGAAGGAAATTGTAATGAAAATATAGGCTAAATCTCTATGTATCATATTCCTCTAGGAAATTTCCTCACTTTGATTGCAATAATCTTGTCTAAATACAGAAAATACAAGTACTAAAAGCAAATAAAAGTCAATCTCCCATTCCGATCTCTCCTATTTATTCGAAGATTTATTTACTCAATGACGGAGCTTTTTCTAAGCCACAAAAGTGAGCGGCGGTGAGTCGAAAGCTTTCAAGAGTTATTCGGAAATCTTTGGGACCAGGATTTCGGCTTGGAGCCGAATGTATCAAAAGTCCCTTAACCTCCGAGTAAGATAGTAAAATGTGGCATACAGATTAAACGTATTCTCTACTATAAATTGGTCATTATCTTAGCTGCTTTTGCTGCTAGAATGTTTCGAGTCAAGTCAAGAATGGTAATCAGCCTGCGAATATGGCAATCAGAGTTCAGAGTGTGTGTGTGTGTGTTGGGTGTAATTGGGCAAAGTGCTTGCGTGCCTGAAAGTGCCCAAGGAAATTTGAGTGTCAATCAACAGGCGCAGGCCCCGATGGCTTCGATGGTTCAATATCTGATTTTGAGTAGCCTTTGCGCTGCCTCGGACACAACGTTAATTTGATGGATTTCGGATGATGGATAATTTCCATAGAGCACTTTTGCAGTCCACCGTGAAATTAGCTTGAGCGAGGACCTTAGCATATCAAAAGGCCGCAAAACAAATTAAAGACGTTCGACGGTCCTGGCTGATGTCTGTTATTATTATGTGGCATAGGAATGCTCGGAATGCTTCGACTGATGAACTTTTCCGTCCATTCTTTGATTGATAACTTGCATAAACAATTGTGGGTAAAAGTACTCCATTCGTTTGCTTACCATCATAAACTTTTGATCCTCGAATTGATGTTCGTTTGTGCGATGTAAAATATGCATTTTAATTTAATTTAAAAGTAGTAGAGTGCTTTGATTTAAATAGAATGCATATGCGTAGATTTGTGGTTCCTTTTTTGTGGTTTTTGTTTTTGTGTTTGTTTTTGTTTTGTTCTGTTACTGCTGACAGGTACAATCACTAAGTAATTTTATTTAAAATTGATTTTTGGCACTGGGTAAGGCAACTGCGAGTCTTTACGAGTAGATATCGTAGTCGTATCTTTAAAGTTTCTATTTGCTTATCGTGTGTACACTCGTGTATCCATTTCCGTTATGTACAATCGATCCACTGTACTGCTGGCGTGGCGTGGTGTGGCGTCCGTCGGGTTAAATCGTTGGCAATCCAAAGGTTTCCATAAAAGTAGATGGATGGTTACACCGCGATCGGAAACGGAATCGAAATCGAAATCGTATCGAATCGTATCGAATCGAACTGCACACTGCACACAATATTCAGTGGAAAAGGAAAAAACCCGCAAACAAAATTCTACCTTTGCACAGCCACAGACGGTAATTTTTCGACTGATGTTGGATTTTCAGGTTGGACCCAAAAACCTTCGGGGGATGTACTACAAGCGATGCTGAATGCTGCCGCTGCTGCTGCTGCTGCTGTTGCTGCTGGTTGTTGCCCCATCCCCCAGCCATCAACCCCCATATACGTATATCTATATACTGATGCATGTATGGGCTTATTTACAAACACATAGGAAAAACGCCCAAAGCCTAAGCCCGTTCGCTGGCTTGATGAATCTCTGTGTCATGGTATGGGTGGTAGGTAGCCACAAACTCACACATACACAAGGAGCAGGTTCTACGCTCACACTCTCTCTCTCTCTCTCGCGTCCAACGGCAAAGAGAATGATGCTGCTGAGAGCGGGCGAACACCACGTTACAGCAGCAGCAACCGAAATGAAGAGCGCAAGAGAGAGGCGAAGCAAAACCTGTAAAGAGCGCATAGTTGGCCACACACGTACACGTACTACCAATACCACTTGAGCTACTGGCCGCGTGGCCGTGTGCCGTGTGCCGTGTATCTGGTAGTGCATGTGGCATATAGTGAGGCGAGAGCAGCGCTACAGCCATTTATATTTCGGAAGCCCCGCCCCGTAAGCGGACTACTAGACAATGGGCCGAACCCAGAGGCTGCGGACTGCAGCTTCTGCACACACAGATACGGGTGGCGAGGCATACAGCTTCACAGCAGATACAGATACGGCCAAAACGAAGATACATATGTGTGTGGCTGTGTGTGTGGCTGCATATAGGGGTTGGAAAATAATGCGGAAAGCTGGGGTTGGCAACGGCAACGAGCTCTGTGTGTGCCCTTAGGGTTGTAACTTTTGCTACTGGGAAGGAAAAACCCAGGCATTGGGCATTGATGTTGCGCGCTCGGACGCCTGAAATATTGCCAGTGGTACGTGCCCCATTGCCTTCGCTTCGGGTACTTTATGCTCTCCAGCATTTTTCCCCCCTCTCTCCACTCAAAACACATACTAAGTACATGCATACAGTACATATTTACATATGCGAGTGCGAAGGCTTTAATACATAAGGACATGCATATGCCAAAGATATGGCTTTGTGCATATACTCTGTACATTTACACTGATAACATTTTCTTTTAACATGAACAGTTTTATTTTGTTTAAACTATGCTCATATTCAAATATTGTTAATACATGGCAGGTACAGTTGTTGACAAGTAATTGCCATCAAAGGCAGCAATGCAATCCCATCCACAGGCAAATCAAAACAAACTAAAAGAAAAGCAACTCAAAAACAACAGTCGAGGATCATAAATGGTGGACAAAAATGTAATTCAATATTTTAATTTAGTCAGCAAGTGGTATGGGATAATCTATCCACCAATGTGTAACTTTGAGCTATAGTTTAATACCATCATTCCTCAATCAATGTCAATTTTGCTTGATTATTTTTCAAGAAAATCCTCAACATTTAAAGGAATGCGAATAGGAATATCGATTTAATGCAGCTCCAACATAAAAAGAAATTTTCATTGCAGCGAAACCCTTATCCACTTTTTCTCAAATGTTCACTACTCTGGCCACATTTCTTGTTAACTTACACATTGGTTTGCATACGTCTATAACGATCCCACTATCTCGATTATCAAGTTCATTTTGTTATCCTGGCAAACCTAATCTACGAAAGAGTAGAAAATCTCTAAAAATCTTTCATTTGTGCCTTGCAAACACGCTCCATTATTAATCCGCTTACAATCAAAAGAAAAGGCATTAAAGTAAACCCACTAGCAACGTGATTTGTCTTTGAATTTCTGGCTAATATTTATAAATTAAATAAAAATAAAAACAAAAATCTACACCGAGTTGTAGCCTCAAATATAAGTAGTTCCTACTTTCTATTCCCCGCTGCCTTGTTGACATTCCTTTATTCAGTTGACACAATTAGCTCCTAGATTTAACGCGAAAAGGATTAGTCAGCAGAGTGAATTGAATCAGTTAGGTTTGTTGGGCTAAGACGTTTAATTTAAAGATTTGTCTGGCTCAAATTGAATTATGACAGTAGACAATCTTTTATTTATTTCAAACGGATTAAATTAATTCAGCCGCTTACTAAATTTAGTTGCCATGAAAGCAGGACATAGTTCTGTCAAAAGGGAAACTATATTTCCGGCGGCACTAAGTTGGCAATCAAAAATATGAAAGCCAGATCGTGCAGCCATGTACATATGCATTTATCTCATATTAGTTACTTGGCTTACCTTACCAAAAGCAGACACACACAGAGCTGAGAGCAGAGCGCTGTAAATCTTTCCAAATGGTAGCTGACTGATCAGGTGTACGACGAGGGTGCCCAGTATTAAGTTGAGTATTATACAATTGCGAGTGTAGAGAGCCACCCTCCCACTTCGACGATTTTCATGGCAGCGGCACGATTTTTAATTGTGGCCACGACAAGAGATCGATCGATCGATGATCAGGTCGCCATTTTCAGTTCCGATTCGACCAGTCGGCACTGATGCAGTGCTCGCATTACCAATTAATTCCCATTCCTCCCCGCAGCATTGCCATAAATCGTGATGCACAGTACAGTGGTCAATGTTTATGGTAAATGCATGGCGAGTACACGAGTTTGTTTTTTTGTTGC
This sequence comes from Drosophila guanche, assembly GCF_900245975.1. NCBI lineage: Eukaryota > Metazoa > Arthropoda > Insecta > Diptera > Drosophilidae > Drosophila > Drosophila guanche. Next base: position 2,350,449 of record NW_022995754.1, read on the forward strand.
AAATCTCTGTATGTACTCTGCCACCACACCTACACTCCGATGATGTGAGTCGTAATCGCCGGCATACACGCATACTTAGCACTTGTGGGGAGTCGATTACGAGTATGTGCAATATTACAGGCCGTAATTTTGGTTCGAAAATGGCAGCTTTCTTCGGTTTGGATCGGATTCAGATGCCCTGGATGCCTGGATGCCTGACTGCACCAGTGTGCCTCCTTCTTGCTGCTGTCTTCAACTCTCCAGAGAGCCGGAGCACCTCATTTAAGATGCGTCTTAAATGCGATTGCCCCGGGAGAAACTCGTGAATGCCGCAGGACTTGCATGACTACTGCCTTGACTGCCTCTCTCATGGTAGTGATTGCCAATCTGTGGCTCTCTGCAGATCTCCTTTATCTGCTGGTGCTGCTGGGTCCCTCTGGTCCGTTTTTCTGTTTTCTGTTTTCTGTTTTTTTTTTTTTTGGCGGCCGGAGACAAGTGCATTCTAAATGCAAATAACTGCATAGCCATAAAGTTTGCCCAAAAATAAATATATTACTTTTAAAACCTTTAAACCCACCCATTAATGTCAGTTGTCCGATTCCTGCCACACCATTTTGGAGCGTTTTCTGGGCAATTAAGAAGTCTAGGAGGAAATACTCCACGTACTGCCTAGTGGTTTTTTGGGTATTAATATCTATTTAGGCATGCGGCGCGGAGTTTTGTTATTAAGGATGCCGAATGCCGAATGCCGAGTGCGGAGTACCGAGTGGCGGTATGCAAATGGAGGAACCCCGAGTGATTGAGTGTTTGTATCTGAAACTACTTCGCCATCATTTTCCGCATTCACTCTCGGCCACATGTACCGAGTACATGCCCCATGCTCTGGCTCTTAGAGTGTAGTAACTGCCGCGGGCCCTTTCGTTCATATTCGTTAAGTCTTCAGATGCAGGCAGATTCAAATTTCGGGAGAAGCCGACGGACAGACCGACCGACCGTCCGTTGGCAGCCAAACGCTGTAGCTGTAGCTGTGTGGCAGTGGCTGTGGCGGTGGCGGCCTCCGTCTCCGTCTCCGTCTCCTGCTGCTGCTGCTCCTGCTCCTGCTCCGATACACGAATCATCAGCGACATGGCCTGGGCCATGGCTCATAGCCAGGCAGGCAGCCAGCAGTGGAAAAAGGCTCCTGCAATGTTGCACGACGCCAATAGCCGCGGGGAAGATGAGCGAGCGAGCGTCGTCGTAGCTTTAGTCCCTTCCACGGGCCGCGGCAGTTCTCTGAGGCAGAGGCAGAGGCAGAGGTTTTTTGTCGTCGGTGTGTGGCTGTTGCTCTGATGTTGCTCTGCTCTGCTCCGCTCTGCCCTGCCCTGCCCTGTCCTGTACGAGTGTGTGTGTATTTTCAGATGCAGTTGCAGCAGGCGGATGTTTGCAGCTTATTTCCTACGGCTGTGCTCATGTGCACCTTTAATCCGCTCTGTATTCTGTGTTGTTTTTTTCTTCTGCTTTTTTTTCGCAATTCAGCGAGCAGCCCAATAGAGAACAGCCACCGAGCCACAGACGACGAGCGGTCCATTTAAATTCGAGGTCAAAAGGAAATATATTTGCAGCTGTGTTTACCCACAGTAGATTGGGATTGCGATTACGTATATACATTTATATGTATGCATTACATATAGATATGAGCGAGTGTGTACCCAAATGTAATCATTTATATTCGTACTTATTTATCTGCAATAAGTTTATTTCCATTTATGGAACAATTAACCCTTCTGATTGCAGCGAAAATTCAACTTTGGGAAATGATAAGTTGAAATTTTATGAGGAGAAAATATCCAAAAGTTTTAGCACATCTCAAGTCTGAGCCAGAAGCTTTTAGCTCCATCATTATTATACACATAAATGACAGGGTTAATGTGTTTTAATAGAGAAACTCTAAGAAAACTTGGAGCTTGTGTAAGGACTTCTTTCCAAGTGTCTTGCATACAGCCATCAGACCTGATCTATGACCGATAGCTTCTATGGCATTTGCATGTGTATATTTATAGTACCCAGATCTGGGTATTTTCATGGATTTTCATAATTTTAGTGTGTATTTTCTGCACCTTTTCTACCTCCTCCTACACTTTCCGACTCTAGTTCTTGCTGCCTTTGATGAGTACTCGTATAAAAAGTTGATCCTTTCGTTATTGTTACTTAATTATACCATTTGGTGGTGCTCATATTTAAGTACAGCTAAGCTAACTATTATTAAGCGTTTTTAATGATTTTATAGTCGAATTTATATCCCTTAAGCATCCCCTTTGCTGCCACTTTTGCACTCATCGAAATGCTTACATCTCGTCGTATTATTTGGATGTTTGCTTTTAATTTTCGGAATCTTGGAATCAGAATGGCAAACCGCAAACCGTCTGCTGTTATTTATTGCAAATTGGACATGTGTCTGCACCGCTGATGCCCGTCCACAGTCCTCCAGTCCATCCCAGTGCCGATGTGGCTGTAGTTACGATTCGCTCGATTTAATAGTGGCAATTTCGTTCGACTCCAACGCACTGATAATTTTCTCACATATGTAGGATCCTTTTTTTATAAGCTAAAAAGGGCGCCTCACGCAATTCAGTATTCATGTTTTATTACCTAATGAACTGCCGCCGCCCGACCGACCGATCGCTGACCATTTCACGACTCTTTTGTGCGTGACGGCGCGTCAATGGATTTACTGGGTGCACACCACAAAAGAACACAAGAAGAGCGAAAAGCGGCACTGATTAAACTAGTACATATGTATGGTTTAGTGTATTATCAGCTGCGAATGGCAAATAATTATAATTGTTGGTGTTTATATTTGTAATTTAAGCCGAAAAGGAGCTATCCCTGCCGACAACTTTATGGCTGGTTGCAGATCCATTTGAGACCATCAGCCATATGTAAGCTGTTAGTAAATGAGCAAAAGCCCCCAATAGTAGTACTACTAAGAGTATGTGCAATGCTTTTATATCTATCACGGATGTGCGTATATTGTAATGCAAAAGATAAGCAACGGGGCCCGCGGATGCGTTTCTGAATCAAGATGGGCCCAAAACAAAAGTGCGTACAAACTGAAATGTTGCTGAACGTTAACCGTTTCTTTGTGGTAGTTGTAGGAGTTGCCCAACACTCTTTACGTATGCGCGTGAGAATACCATACAAGCAATGTATGTAGTTGTATACCTGCCCCCAAGCCATAATTAGATATTCCCATTTTGCCGTATTTTTTTTGCCCACTTTTTGAGTTTTCTTGAGGGGCGCTTACACGCGTCAGCGACGACTGGAACTAAAGAGCCAGTGTCACACAAACTAACTGGTTAAACACTGCCAAGTGAATACATACACATGCACCATGTGTATATGTATTTTGAGCAATTTATCTTATTACTTAAAGTCATTTGATATAGCGGCAAAAAATATATTTTTGGTTTGATATAAAGACTTGTTGATTTGAAATATTTCAGCAGGTGCTGGCAACCCATAACCAAATATAAAATAAAATAATAATTAAGTATGTTCGCTAATGGCCAAGCCGAAACATGGACGTCGACGGTGGACTGTTGGTGTCCAGCAACAGTAGCGAAGTCTCATGCAATTAACATAATTTGGCTAGTGGGCCGCCTGTGGGTTCGATGGATGTCATTGCGCAGAAGAGAACGAAATGAAATGAAGCACAAAGCGACGGTACATGTTACGGTTGTTTTTAAGCTCAATAAATATGCATACATACATACATATGCTTATATGTTGCTATAATTAAATCAAGTTTGATTCTAGTTGCCATAAATGAGGTTACAGAAAATCTCAAAAATCGAGTGTGTGCCAGAAAATACTTTCATTGCAATATCAGCTGCAAATAACATTTTGAATTCAACTCTGACTAATTACAAAACGACTTACAATTTATTGATATTGATTAATAAAGTCATTTCGCTACACCATGCAGAACTCGATCACTTCTTGATCATTTTGTGTGTTTATTTATGGAAAAGAGGCTTGGCTAGGTGCCGGCGTCTGCAGAGAGTTTTGCAATTGCTTATGGCGATTCGATTCAATTCGATTCGAACCGACCCGACCGACCTGTCCGTTGATAACTTCTTTATGCCGAAATGCAGCGCGTGCCGACCCCCACTGACAAATTTGTTTTGCAGTCAAAACCAGCACCAACGAAGCACGCGTGAAACATGATATGCCGCCATTAATATAAATCACGTGATAAGTACAGTGCTGTGGGGATGCCGTCGCATGGCGCTGTCATGCAGGTACATATGTTTATGTATATTAATACATATCTCAGCAAGAAGGCAAATATTCAGTTATGAATCACATGTAGATATGTATGCAGGTGCCTACGTGCCTATGTCCGATTAAATCACATTATTTGTATTGAATTAAAATCGAATAAGAATCATGAAATGAAACCGCAACTATTTAAACTCTTCAACTGTAAGCCACAAATCGGAAAACTGAAGCTTCACATATATGTATGAGGAATTCCACAGAAATAAACAATCGAATGCCCTCGGATAGTATAACAAAATGTGTTATCAAATTAGGCTGACAAAAAGACACTCGCTCGCGACTGAATCCGTGGCACTGTGTTTTTATAATATTTAATTAAAATGACGGCATTCAGGTCACGTGTCCAAGCATCGTAATGTATCCGCCTTCAATGTGGTGTGTTGTTTGGGGTACTCGTATAATTTCTGGACCAGAACGAGAACCAGCCCTCTGGTACTTCAGTCTCCATTGAGGGGCGGCAGTTGTTGGGTTGTTGATTTTCATTATGGACCACTCAGGTGTGTGTTTCCTACAAAGAAACAAACACCGCCGCACGGCCCCAGAAAAAACATATGCGTGTCGCCGCAACGTCGCTCGTTGCCACTCGCACTACTTGGCTTTTCACTTTTTAGCTTGAAGTATTCAATAGTCTCTTCAGTCCAATTTCCCACTAAGGAAAGGTCCTCATCCTCGTGCGGGCGGAGCGGCGCTGCGGCGGAAAGATTATCCCGGCACAGGAGAGGGTGGATGCTCCAGGAGAGTGCGCTGACTGAACGATTGGAACTGCACTGCTGCCTTGTAGTAATACCTCATGTGTTAAATGGCATAAGTATGGTCACGTGCCATTATTTTGCGCTTTAGGGTCGCTTTTTTCGGTGTGCCAGCGATGGCTCTCTGGCCGTGGCTCTCCTGCCATTCTGTGCAACCTGAAGCCGTTTGTCTACCCACAAAACGGAGCTCAGCATTAACATATCGAATTATTAGCCTACCCAGAACATTGGATAACGTGGATAAGGATACCGTGGCCGTGGCTATGTCCGTGGTACGTCATTTCATAATTATCTCGAGAATCCCTTTATGCATATAATTGGCCTTCAAATATAATAGAGCCAGCGCGCTCGTCGGTCGGGCGTCTGTCTTTCTGTGTGTCTGCTGGTAATGCCATTACTTCCGCTAGATTATACAAATTCTGATGTTTCACATGCTTAGGCCGGGGCCAACAGATTTTAAATATCGTCCCGAATTTTTCGATGATAATGCGATGGAGGCGTGAGACCAACAAGCAAAGAGCGGAGCATCAGATTAGCTGCGAAAGCTAATAGCCATGAAATATCCTTAAGATACTTTGTACAAATAACGATGACTTGTATTATGGCATTCAAATTGAGGGGAATATGTGCTATAAGTGGATGCTGATGTAGAGAAATTTCCAACTAAAGAAAGCCCAAGTTCAGTCTAAAGTTTGGCTTCCTTTTGCTGACTGGGCCATGTGCCCTTACCTTACTCATAAAGAAATATGAATCCCCCTACTGTTGCCACAAATATACATATATTTAAATCATTAGTGTGCCCCTTATGACATTTCTTTGTGTATTTGAGTGTGTGGCCACGGGGTATTTGTGACCAATTGTCACGTTTTGCATGCACATAGAAAAGTGAGACCAATTAATCGGTTTATTCTAACGAAATCAGCATACAGAAAGACAGATGCTAAGCGCTACATACTACACACATAAATGTGTAGATCGATGGTGGGTAAGAGTTTGCTGCCTATATCATATTTGTGTGCATGTTTTGGTGGTTCATTTCACGGTCGTTGATTAATTTTGTGGAGTAAAATCCAGCAACGAATATTCAACGACACTACACTCACGCCATCTACACTCATAAAGTAATCAGTATCGCCAACTGTCGAGGATTTGTCACCCCCATTAAAGAACGTTTGATGTATTATTCGGTTCATTTGGTCGACAGGTCTGCGCAAACAGAACGCCACCGTTTCAACAACCAACCAACCAACCAACCGCCACCGCCAGGCAGTAACAACAACAACTGGATACTGGGAAACTGCGAACTGAACTGCCGGTGACAGAGGATAAGTCGTAGTGCAAATACGAGACCAAAACTGGATCCAGGAATAAGCGACCGCCGACCGCTGTCCGGTTAAATACACTCATCCCCCTCCCCACCCTCACACATGCACACTCCACTCCGCTCATTGCTGATGAGGTGACTCTTTCTGCCCGAAATGAGAATTTGCAGAGCCAAAACAAAAGGGGCAAACGAAGCGATTACGAGCCTATGAAACTTATACATTCTTGATCTTTCATTGTGCGACTCTTCAACTGAAGGAGTAGAACAATATTAATACAGCAATTGTCACCTGAGTTTATCAGCACACATTTCGACACATTTGATCGATGAATTCCTGCCGTAGTGCTGAGGCTTAAGTCTAATTCCCTATCTTATCCTAACCCGCATATGAGCAAATCAAATGCAATTTAACTGCAAGCCTTGACCCGAAAACCGCCCTTATGCGTTTTACTTTTCAACTTTCAACGTCAAAATATTGGGCCAGCACTTGCAGACTTTCCGGAAGAAACTAACCATAAATGATTTGATTGTCCGTAGTCTGCGGTACTGAGTGTTTTTTTTTTCTAGATAATTGCATTATTTAAGCTCACTAGTCAGGGAAATGAACAAATTCACCCCATTTGTGGGGGGCTAAAAAGAGTTTTGACCAACTATGCGGCAAAGATTGAATAAACTTTCAAAAGTTACTTATGCAGGGTACAGCACGAGTATATGTCAGCTCTTAATTGAATGGTTTGCCATGGAAAATTTTGAACTCTAAAGAGAGTATGAGATTTATACTTTGATCATCTTTGAAGCGTCACTTTTAAACCAAAGATTAAAATGCAAAGTCAGGAAGGTTGCATATTATTGTGAAGCGCCATTGAAATATTACAAGCATCTTTCTAGCTTCCATAGTTCTATGAACAAATAAACTTAAGCACTCCATTTGTATTGACAAATGACATTAATCCCTCTACCATTGTAGGAGTCATTGAATGAGCTCAGCTGATTTCATGATTTAGTTGATTTATGTCTTTTGGATGTCCTTTTTTAAAATTTACTATGGAAAATATGTTCCATCAGATACTCGCATGAGTCACACTATCAAATGCGTAAAGTCTGGACAACCGGTGTGCCGATTTGATTATGGTAATACCAAATTAGGTGTATAACACAAAAATAAATAGCAAGAGTAAAGTTAAGATAAATACCTGCCAGGCACTGGCATCCAAGGTAGCCAGAAAGGACATATCCAACTCCTACGGAAATAAACGAAAAGTTTGTTAAAGCAATTTTGTCAATTGGCACTTGGTCGACGGGTCTGTGCACCTTCCGTCGGAAGTTGTTTGTAAAATCCAGAATGATGACAGCTTCGTATTTTTGGCCAAAATTGCAAATTTATGTTAATCGTTTGTTCGTACGACCTGGAGCAGCACAGGACGGGGGAATGGACAGTATAAGGCAGGGAATGGAATGGATTGGAATGGAATGGAATGGAATGGGTTACTAGTAGTGGAAATCACGCGTTACCGCCGGAACTTTCGAAACACGTTTATATATATTTGTTGGTTGATTCTACGGTTAGAGGAAGGATGCTTGAATTCGGACTCGAAGTCGGACTTGACATCCGCTTGGCCCAGTAAATTTCCGTTCAGATTTCCTACACTTTTACAAAAGAGGTTCCAATGCGACTGGAGCGCTGTTGGCGTCGTCTCGTGTCCTCGTAGTCTGAAACAACTTCCGTATCTCCTTTGTGGTTTTCGGCCAAAGGATTTGCCAAGCTTACATTCGGGAGTTCGAGCTGTGCTGGGACGGTATCCAAGACCCAGCCTTTGGCTATATACTACCCGGGGGTGTATGTGTATGCATGCAGCTTCTGTTGGTCACATACCGTGCCATGCCCTGCCATGCCATGCCGATGCCAATGCCGATGCCTTCCCGTCCGCCACGTCCAAATATACCCAAGATAGCGCGCAGCTTTTCAAACATGCAGCTCTACTGTACAGTCAGTGTACACTGTACAGAGTACAGTACATACATACATCCGTGTACATGGCACGAGTGTAGCTCGTACCTGTGTGCCTCTGTACATACATACATTCATATGCACATACATACTCGTACGCACAGCCATCATGCAGTGAATGTCGGTGGGGGCGACTGCCTCCCTCCTGGACGCGTGTACATGCGTACTTTTGAGATTCAGATTCAGATTCAGTCTCGGGTACGTGTAGGACACACACAATCTACGTCCACCATGGGCCAATCTATCTCCCGAGGAAATACAACTTTACTCTCGTTTCAGGCACAAAACCCGAGAGCCCTGGAGACAGTCCATGCTGCCTTCCATGTACTGGAGTGGAAAAGTGCATAATTACACATAACAAATGTACATACATATGTATGTATATTATGTATTATATTGATAGTAATGCATGAAAATATTATACCATCCTCCAATTTGTGATATTCATGGCCTCGGGTTGTGTATACATTCATTCATTCATACATATATTTAAGCTCCTGCATGTGTTAGAGGGCGTTCGGTTGTTGCGAACAAAGAAAAAGCACAGTTACAGTACTCCCTCTCTCCCGTTCCCGTTCCCTCTCCCACTCCATCTGCCTGTGTTGACACAGCAGCAGCAGCAGCAGCAGCACAAGCCCCAATAGACCGCCCGAGTACATATCGCTTTTGGGGATGCTGGCAGAATTTTCGCAAGGCCCGGGAACGTTAGAGGCGGTTTTCGTTATGTACAAATCATCATTGACTCAACCCCTATTCTTATCCGCTATCTTGCTCTGCGCTCTCAGCCAGCCAGCCAGCTCTCTCGCTCTATTTCTCTTCGTTCTCTTTGGTTTCTCGCTTCGCTGTTCTCTTTTTAACGGATTTACAGTTGCAACCGTACATAGCTAGGTCTGTATGTACATTCATGGCGAGGGGAGGAGTAAATATTTATAAAGATTTCTCTGTCGGCAAAATTTAAAGGTAAGCATGAGAACAGACATTACTTTCATTAGAGCTTAAAAAGCAAATGCAACAACAGACAAAAATACACCTTCAACAGATGATGCAGCAAAACATTTGAAATAATTATTAAATTTGATGTTTTATGAGAGTTATGGCGACTCGTAGATGTAATATAAGAGTGTACATGCAAATATTGATTACATTACATTACATTACATCCCGACGAATATCTAAGCAAGTTATCCATCGATCATCGATATCTCTCTATGATTAAATTACTTCCAAGTTTCCTCACAGATCGAAAATGATTCTAAATGTCGAGATAGCCAATCCAAGATTACAAAAGATCGTCATACTTCTAGAATAAATTAACTTTGTCTGTTCGTTTTTAGCTTTCATACACGTAAATTTATTTAATGAATTAATATGATAGTCAAAACAATAATGAGGAATGAAGTAAAAAAAGGGCTATGTTTCGTTATTTTCCGCAGCAATAAATACTTATAGGAATGTATTCATTATTAATTAATCATCTGCAGCAGGGCAGGTCGTACTTAAGAGATTGCCCTGCATTGGGGTTTGTCGATGGCCTAAATGCTTGCCGCATCATTAGCTGCCTGAGCCACAACATCAGAGCAATCGAGAATAGATTAGTATTTAATGGCTTTTATATACAAAACCGAAAAAAATATGCCTTAACATACGTTTAAATGCAATTGCATTGGAACTGAAAGTTGGAGGCCCTTGCGGCCATCAACGGGAGGAGTCTTGAGGCGAGGGTTTTATGTTATTTATGTAGGTGACTGCCTAGGAGCACGTGCGTCCCAGACTCAGTCGCATTCGCAGTCTCAAGTCTCTCAGCATTTCGGAGTGCGACCTCACGGGCGCATTTCGGGTTCAGTGCGAGGTGGAGACCTGTATGTGGGATTTTGAAATCATATATTTATATTTCCACTAATTCATTTTTAATAATTTGTTTGGTTCTGTAGCTCGTTGGTCATCACGCCCCGCGCTTGTGTGTTAATTATCGACTTGGACTTGGACTTGGACTCACTCGAGAGAGAGAGAGAGAGAGTCGAGAGTCGCGAGGAACTGTATGCTGGCCTGGCGGTCAGTCGGCAAGATGAACGAGTGAGGCCACGCATTTTGGTGCATTCTGCAGGAGCAGGTCGTCGGTCTCCCTCTTGGGCGATACAGATTCGGGGTTAAGATCCATCCACTGACTTTCATAATTTATCGTGCATGTCCAAGTCTCTTCGTGTCTGGTGAAGTATGCGTAAGAGCCTGCCTCTTAGAACGTATAGATCCGAACCCATTTGACGTCATCTCTATGGTGCTCTCATTAGTGATTACAGCTGGCTTATGGTCTGAAAAGATCCATCATTACAACCCATAATGCAATTATTAATGTTTCAAACATTTTACTAATGTATTATTTTGGTGTCTCTGAAAGACTGGCTGAAAGACTTTTATGGGGCGCTGCTGAGTTATGCAGACATCCAGACGAAGGTGGAGCTTAAGGTGTAGTACAAGACACGCTAAGCATGCTCAACATTCCCCCCCCCCCCAACAGAAGGACGTACTTGCGGCGGCTCCTTCTGCTCCATGGCTGCTTCTTGGCAGCCAGGCAGTCCCTACCAGTCTCTACCAGAATCGTGCTACACTTGGCGAAATCCGTCCAGATTGCATAAAGGAGGAGTAGCTCACATAGCGCAAGGGTCCACCATGCACCAACCACAGCCCCAATGACCACAAGCAAAAGTGGGAGTTGCTATAATTGTTTAATTATAGGATTTTGCTTGCTTGACTTTGCATTTTGTGCTCATAACTTTTGCGCTGAGTTCATGTTACCTCTGTTCTGTGCTACTTGGGCCCATAAAGACCATAGAGACCACATTTTGTGTACTCTTAACGATGAAACAGTCAATGGAAATGATTAATTTATTTATTTATTTTAACTAAATGTTGCACACTTTAATATTCAATCTGCTATAAACAATACGAATTTGTTTTATTCTAGTTTATATTATTTTGCAGGGTATACAAAAATCACCACAGAACTTGCCAGGCATATATTTTATTCTTACAGTTTTGACACGGGTTGCTCGCTCCCCTGTTTTGTTTTTGCTTTATATTAACCTTCGCGGCGAAATCTGCAATCGCTCCAGTGCTCAAGCTTTAGAGCCGGCATCGCCTCCGATCGGCCCAGCTTCAGCTTCTTCCACGCCTAAGGAAACGAAACGCCTGTGACCTGTGTCGTCGTTACTGTCGATGTTTCTACGCTGCAGAGCAGTCCACCTCCGTACAGACATCGTTATGGATAGATCTGGCCATCTAACATATGACAAAAGTTAAAGATTTGCCATGTACAGCAAGCAGCTGAAGGCTTACTCCTGGTTGGGAGTACAATGGCTCCGCCCCGCCCTCCGCCATTGGAAAGCAACCCAAAAAAAATTCCTAACATATTTTGTGCCGATCCTCTGCTCGTCAATGAGCGGGCAGTGGCCGTTGTGCAGCAGTGCACCCTTTTCTGTGGTCGTGTACAAAAAATTATGAACACTCTAGCCCGTGCCAGACTCGACGCCGGTATTTCTGCCTCATCTCTTAATGGAGCCCAGCCCTCGGGCGGTCATGTGCAATCTTGCAAGAGTTTTGCAGCCGCTTATAAATGAGCTTCTACGAAGCCTTTGATGGAGGCTCGCGTTGCGTTGCGTTTCGTTGCTGTTGTCTTCTGTTGCGTTGCGACATATATGTACAAAATTTCAGCCCTATAATTGCTCAAAGTCTTTGGTCCAGTGCCGGGACAATCGATGAGGACAAACCAGTCTGTCATAACACCCACAATAACCCGTCATCGCCCCTGAATATTTTGGCCAGACAGACAAATTTAGTAGCAGGATTCGGCGCAATCTAACATCGTAAAACGCCACTAACATAACAGCGGGACCAGCCCAGGGTCCACTCCGGTCCACGGTCCAGGGAAATGGGTATCCATGGAGGCAGGAGGCAGGCGGAGGAGGAGGAGGAACGCGCGTTTGTGCCTTGTGGGCGCGCACTCGATGCGGGCTCGCTCGCTCGCTCGGGCGATGCGATGCGATGCGATGCGATGCCAAGACGTGAAATTGATGGGCAGTTTCTACTATACCTTGAATACTTCAGACGTGACGTGAATAATGCGCACGATAAGGATCTCAAATACCTTCTTTTGAGCGCAGTACATGCAAATTTTGAAGATTATTCGACGATTACCAGCAGTTAAAGTGATTTGGAAGTATACTCCGTTTGTACATATGTATTGGAAATATAATGGTACACATTTATGTACGAAACTTTAATTTATGAATTATGTTACAATGCTAGCCAATATGCATATTTCAAAGCGCTTTAAACCTTCACAAAATTCGATTACCAACCAATCTCCTACGACATAAGGGATGTACTCTGATGGTTATATGCGAAAAAGGGACTTAATTATTGGTTTCCAAATTAAATTGAGGCAGTAATTTATGAGGCTATAAAGTGCATACAGTAAAGGATAACAAGCCGAGTCAAGCTTTTAGCTAGATTTTTCTTTAACCGAAATCAGAACTTTATTTACATATTTGAAAATCTAAAACCGAGCAGAGGGAGAGAGCCATTTTGAAGGTACAAAAATCTATTTCCTCAACAGTGAAATCCTTTCAACTTTTCTTCCCTCCATTAAATATATTCAAGCAAGTCATTGAACTCGCAACCCAATTTGAAATTCAATGCCTGTTTGAAATTTATTCCTCAATCTATAAACACACAAAATATTTTCATTGAAGGAACAAATTCTGATTGATTGGAAGGATAAAATCATAGGTCAAAGGCAAAGGTTCTCTAGGAACTTCTCTCTATGTAAATTAAGTCTTTATATAAAAAAAAAGCGCTGCCATATTCGCAATGATAATTTCATTTGTTTTGCAAAACTGTCTGCCGCACTGTTTCGATGCACTTGTGGCAAACGTTTCCTAAAGGGATTATCTCGATAATAATAAACCGCGCTGCGCCGCTCGGCATAAGTCCGCAATTGGCTTTCCCATGACCAAACAGTATTTACTCGAGTGCATAAGCCTCTTGCCTGCCAGCCAGCCAGCCAGCCAGCAGCCCATTGTGGGCACCATGAATGTGCCGGGCAGTAAAAGAACAATTGTTTTCGGGCATGAAATTCAAATACAAACAGTGCGGAACAATGCCGTTTATGAACCTGTCAATCCTAAATTCAATTGGGATTGTGTAAACTTGGATTCAGCATTGATGGGTACAGCTTATGCTCCCTCTCATATCGATACGCTTGTTTAATCACTCTACTCACACACGACGGGCTCTGAATTGGCGCCATCTGCTAACTTGTTACAAATTTAATACCCCCTGAATGCAAGGGGTCCCCTTCATATGGGAATATTTGCACAAGTACTCGGAATTATTGTGCTACTGTTTTCCGCAGCCAAATGTTTATTTTATTGCAGAATAAATGTCTTCCCAGGTACTCACAGGTATGATGCAAAATTCTCACAAAGAAGTGAATTGTTTTGTAATCATTCAAAGTATAAATTATACACAAATGTCTGTGAGTCTGTGAGTACGAAACCATCGACTAATTGGGGGTGCAATGAACACACACACCCCTCGAGTGTGGTCGTGGTCTTTATCGTGTTTAAATATGGGCCAAAGGTAACACATTAACATGAACAATTTAAGTAATTGTCAGTCCCGCGCCACCCTGTCCGTCTGGCCAATTTGGAATCGCATGCGAACTCAAAGGCTAAAAAGTGTACATTTTAATGACCGGCTTGGCTTGGTCGGATTGAATGGATGGGTTGGTATGTCAACACACTTGACAAGTGCACCGGGACGAAATACTTTATTGGGCCTCTGCTCTGCTCTGCTCTGCCCTGCTCTCTCTCTCTGTGTGTGTATCGTGCCTCGCCGCAGTTCAACCCATAATTCAACGACATTGTTAATGTCGCCCAAATGAGAAAAGTATGAAGGTTGACAGATTGCGTAGGACGAGGACGACCACGACGAGAATTTTGACAGATGGCTCTATTCCAGCTCTGCTTTTTGATCTGGCAACTTTTTTGTTGTGTGTTAAATTTAAAAGTGTTTTGTTTTGTTATCCTTGAATGCGTCTTGTTTGGCAAATAGATAATTTAAATTTAACAGCAAAAGGGTGACGTTGCTGCGGCTTAGGCCCCACGTGAAATGTAACAATTTAAACAACAAAATGTCCATCCATGGTGAAATGTCTGTCAATATATTTGGCAGATTATCTCCATGACGACGTAGTGCAATTAAAGTTCTCCGCACCAGGGGAGGGGTGAACAAATCTAGAAAACTACCTTGAAAAGAATTTATGGTAATCAATATCATAACTTCCTTGGGCGTAAATTATGGGGTTACCACATGTTTGGTTTGCCTGCATTTTGCGGGTAGAAATAAAGAACGGGACACGGCCATGGGCATGGGCAGAGGAAAGGCGTTTCGAGTCGTTTTTTACACCACCGAGGAGAGGGCGTTGCTGGCCGTTGAAGAAATTCGGGTATCGACAAATTGTCACGTAGTCCTCACCGCACTGATAGGCAACATCATCAAAATTATTTTTTAGCACTCGTTGCGGTGTGGGGACGAACTTGGCCTCGGACCCACACTCACACTCGCAGTCACAAGGTGTCCCCCCCACCCCACCTCTCTCTGGAAAAGCGCCAGGAAATTGTAATTACAATTTTGTGTTGCAACCACTCGGCACGCAGCGTACTCAGCGCCCAATTCGGGGTGGACCGTGGGCCGTGGTTAAGCGAGCGTGTAATTTACAATTCTCTCTGGTTGCCCACACCGTTTACCGTCTACAAACGTTTTAATTATGGTTTAGTTTACATATTCACATGGATTAAACAACGTACGCCGTATATTTGTGGCAGGTGTAAAAGAGATCTTAGATTAAACGAAGATACTCGTGCTAGAGTGAAGAAAGGTGGCCAATGAAATAGGTATACAAAATGGTATACATCATAAATAGCCCTGTGCGTACTATATCCAACTTTAGATGCCTGGTCTATTAGTCAAATACTATCATTGTGGTCATTCATTAATTTTATGGCAGGTAATAGATAGGAAGATCGTTTCATATGTTAAACAAAAGACTAATCAAATTACCATAGTAGTACGACTATCATTCCTTTATTTGCAATGACTTCATTGTTGTTAGAAACAAACCAGGTTTTCCAATGACGAGTGGATTTCGACTTTTCAACATTAATACTCATAAATTTAGTACGAAATTCAAAGTGAGATTCTAGTTTGCGTATAAATGGACGGACAAGGCTCTGATTTACATAGCTCAACTATTTCTGGAACATATAAATGGTGTAAAAGCAAGGGAGATGCTTCCTTTTGTGCCTAACAAACACCTGCTAAATTTTGCAGTACCAGTTCCCTACAACTTCTTTGAATATATGTATGTAATTATCTGTAGTTTTACAAACTCAAAACTCAAAAACGTTCATTTTTTCCATGTCCCTTTAGGAAAACCAACTTTTGTTTCTGATTTCTTCCCGATCGCTAATTACTAGCTATAAGTTTATATTACGTTCTTAGGTTCCTTGCATAATTGCAAATTAGTACCAATTTATCTGTAATATGTAGCAAAAAGAGCCTTTTCTTAATATGCAAATTTATTACTTAGTTTGAATTAATGAATACAGAATTGTCTAGGATGTTTATTAATTAAAAATTGGAACATAAGTTACTTGATTTATTATTTAGCTCCGTCTTGGTTTGTAGCTCCAGAAATGAAGACCAATAGCACCACAGGCACGATGTACATCCACTAAAAGCAAACAAATTATAGTCGCCATCAAATGCGTCCAAGACTCAGCTTACATATTTGGCAAAGAATCCACGATTATCACGAACTTCCCCACGGTCGCGGGCCTCGCGCTCACGCTCCACCTTTTGAATAAAGCCAGCTGTATCCGGTACGGGCGCCAGCTCGGCATGACGGATCAAAACATCGGTGTTGAAGTGCGTTTCCTCCAGCTGATTTATTTCATCACTTGTGCAGCCGCTGGCACCTGGCGAAGCGTCTTGAGAGGCAGTAACACCCGTAACAAAGCCAGAAGGATCTAGTGATATCCACAGTACGTCGTTCAGATGAGCTTGCAGCAAGCTGCAGGCCTTGTTGGATGTCAGGAAGCGTGTTTTGGCTCCGTTGGGATACACAACAGTTGCCTTCAGGCGGTAGAACTCATTTTGCTTCGCAAGAGCCTAAAATATGGGTGGAAATCGAAAAATATAGGCAAATATATAGTAAATACCTTAGCAGCGACGATTTAATAATGTTAAAACCAGAGCTTAGCACTGGTAATTAGGCAGAATTAACATTCACAGACACCAAGTTCGATTTTATAGATATTTAAGCTGAATGCATGCAGTGGTGTATGTGAAGCTGTGAACCTTGTTATGTGCATACATATGTATGTATGTATCAATGCCGGTCTGCACAGCTCCACTTACCTTCAACGTGTCCAGCTCTCCAGGTGTCAAGGGAAGTTGGGCTACATTGGACAAGCCCGAATTTAGACTGGGAATTGTAACATTTCCGCGGAAAGAAAATTCGTTGGTGTTGGTTGCTAGCGCATGGTGCAATTCAACTGTAATCCAGCTGTCGTGTTCTAGAAAGCACTATGAATTAAACAGTTAATTGGTTGTGTATGGCAGATGGTACTATTATGTATATTACCCATCCACTGGCGACGATGCTCAGCAAAACTACAATACCAGTTAAATTCATTCTAAAATTATTACGTTTTTTTTATGAATTGTAATTTAGTCAGTCAGTGTGACCGCGGAGTTATCAATCAAATATACCGCCAGACCTTCAAAAATATACCATCTCAATTTAAAAATATACCGATATATACCTTAGTCTTAGATCATGTACCTTGATTTTGATGTTTAAAAATGTAACTTTATTTTGTATTTTTTTGAATAATGAAATCAACGATGAAAATACATATACTGAATAATGAACTCACGTTATAATTCATATGCGTCATTTATACAGAAAACCAATAAAAATAAGAAAGAAAATAACACTTTAAATCGGTTTAACAACTTAAATATGCTATTTTTATATTATTAGTATCAAATAATTTACTAATATAATTATACAAAACCAAAGAGAACCCCAAAACAACTGTAATTAAATAGAATTCTGGAATGAAATAGAGAGAGAATTTACAAAGAATTCTGCAACAGAAATCTACCACATGAGCACAACGAGATATGGAACAGCTGGATCCCCGAGCAAGACAGACAAGCAAATCTCGTCGATCACACGAAATGTATTTGGGTTTTTGATTCTCGAACATTCTCCGTTGCACTTTTGCCTTGTGTTTATGTCTGATGTCAGTCTAATTGACTGACAGTCTAATTCTGAAGTCAGAATAATTTTCGAAGCAATGGGAGCAGTTGGCAGCAATTTCACTTCACTCATTTGTAAACAATTGCATTAACTGCATATTACAGTATAAATATAGTAAGCCAGTGGTTTTTACTCTCATTATGTTGGGACTTAGTAGGCCAGTAGAAGATTTATTAATACGGCTGTATAGCAATAACTGCTGATCTAAAAAATCCCAACTATAATGGGTGCACACAAATATTCCAGATGATTTATAGTTATGGTCTTGTAAGTAGTTGACGTTCGCGTTTGAAGCTTAACTGACAAGCTGAATGAAATTTACATCATCTTTTATAGCTACCATTGAGAAATCGTCCATTACATCATAATATATTTTTAAATTATTATGCCATAGGTGTGTCTAAAGCATGATCGTATCAGGTATTCATATGCTGAGATAAAGGGAAATGTAATAAGATATTGTTGCCTTGCTACAATCTTCAAGTGAAGCCAATATAAAACGTTGTGCATCATTGCACTTCAGTTTATCATGCAGACTATCATAGGACAGCGTAAAATCAGTTTATTAAGAAATATCAATATGGTCAGTCGATGGAAGTTCCAATCTACGATTGGTGACTTACTTATGCTTGGACTTGGTTCAGCTTATACCATTTTGAGGTTTAAAATATTAGTTTTTTTTTGGTTACATTATAATTACACATTTTCCTAGTCTGATTACAAATTAGTCAACATTGATCAACAATCCATTGAAACGATCGAAGGAAACTGCACGTTTTCCGCAACTGTTCGCGAGTTGTACACAACAGCAACGCAGAGTTTCTCATTATACTCTAGATCGTACAGCAGCTGAAAATAAAGAGTAAGAAAAAACAATAAAGTATATACTTTTGGTCTAGTTGGTTGTCGAGGGTAAACAGAGAAAAAGAAAAGTAAAATCTTTCCACAGAGGAGCTAAAAAACGAATTCGACAACTTCATGGACAATTATGTAACGACGCACATTCTGAACACAGAAATTTTGTAATAAACTTAACATACCTTCGGCGTAACAAAGAGATACTGGGCCGAACCAGGCTTGGTGGCTTCCTTTAGCAGTAGATTGAAAATGTGACGTTCATTCTTGGCGTCCATTCCTTGATTTATTTCGTCGACGCATCTACAAATATTACACATTTGAATATTATACTCTTCTATTTTATTTGAAATATAATTACCTGAATGGCACGTGAGTAACATGCTGCAAGGCCAACGAGTAAACGGCTATGGATACTGCTCGCTCGCCACCAGATTGAACGAACTTGTCCAAAGCTTGTAGTGTGGAGTTTTTTCTAAACTGGACCATAATTTGGATGCCATATGAGTCGAAGTCGAACTGAAAATACAAAAATAGTTCTTATAATGTATAATATAATTTTTCCAAAATAATTCCATACCGTATCTGCATGGGATAGATTTATCTCTCCCACGTAGTCGATGGATTCCATGAATTCGCCAAACTTTTCGT
The DNA here is from genome assembly GCF_900245975.1 of Drosophila guanche. NCBI lineage: Eukaryota > Metazoa > Arthropoda > Insecta > Diptera > Drosophilidae > Drosophila > Drosophila guanche. The sequence continues at coordinate 2,369,723 of NW_022995754.1, forward strand.
TGATCGTTTTTATCAGTTCATCCACTTTAAGTTTCCATCTTTCGTATAAGGCAGTCATTTCCGTTTCGATTGTTTTCTCATTGAACGCCGATACTTGAATTAGTTCCTCCAAAGCCTGTGCATCGTTTTGCAGCTCATTGAAATCTTTGATTGTCTGAAAATAATCGAATTATATATTAAAATTTATGTAAATTTAACGCAGTCAACGTACATCTGAATTAATGTTTTGCATGCAGTCCATTCTGGCCTGGTGGTCGTTTATGGCTTCGCGAACATCATTGATTTCCATGCTCGCCATATTCTTGAATTCCGTTTTAAATGGGAATGCCGAATCGGTTGGCAGCATTTCGTTGCACCGCAGCCTTATTTCGTGTATTTTCTTTTGGTCCTCTCTCGTCTGCACTTCTAACTGCTCCGAGAGTTGTTGTACTTTTCTCTAAAGATATAAAAATAATTGTATTGGCTGTTGGTAAGTTTCCTTTTTACGCTTACCTTGGATGAATTCAACATTTCCTCCATTTCCTTAAGCGAATTTGTTTGACTTCCCTGTTGTTCCATGTAAACGGCTTCCATTTCTTTAGCCAATTTATTTTCACACACACATTTGCTTATTTTGACTGAATTTTGCACTAGTTTCAACTCGGTGTCTAGCATTTTATTCATATTCACGAGCAGATTTTCAAAAGTTTGTTTTTTGATTGTCTCTAATGCTAAAAGTATTTCCGTGAAGTAAGTTATGAATTTGATTGGATCTACATATATACTCACAATTAGAAGCTTCTTCAAGCCTTTGACATCTTTTCACAAGTTTCGCTATTTCGCCTTCAAGTTGATTAAAATATGATAACTTTTGTTCGACTGTTTGCTTCTTTTCAGCCATTTCTTTGCGATTGGCCTGCAAACGCTCAAACTCTGCATCGAGCAATGTGATTGCATTACGCAGTCTGTCGCGTTGTGCCACAACTTCCGTATACTGTCTTTGAAGCGCCTCCAGTTGTTGGGTATCAACAGCAATCAGTTGATTTTTGCCTCGAATTGTGCTCTCAGTGAGTATGGTGTCGGATCGGTATCGAGATGTAGTCACCGTGAACTTCTTGTTGCCTAGAAGGTACAATATTTTAGCTGGTTAAAGTGGCGGTGTATTCATACTTGCCTCCAAAATATACTCGAATTTGCTTTGGAATGGATGAAGTATGATTGCTTACGGCGTCTGTGCCGATGGGAATGTTATGAATTGAGTACGACGAGCAGAGTTTGTTGATTATGGGTGCCGGTCCCGAGACAAGATCAACTAGATACGCGTGAAATCCCAAGGGTCTGTTTATCAATGAAAGAATATTTAATTCGATGTACAATTTCATAGGAGGCTGACTTACCGCAGTGTACTTCTAGCCAACGTGGGGCTATATGCACATGTCTCGGCTGGTGCGCAGTATATAATATTCACACCCAACTTCTGCTTCACACATAGCTCGTTGATCAGTTCAGACATATCAGCTTTGTCCTCACACGCAAACGCAAAAAGATCGCGCTGCCTTACCACATTCTCCAGGTACTTCGTTGCTTCGTCACTCTCCATTGATAACTATAATTGAGGATTGTGCATCAAAAATGCAAAAATATACAAACAAATATATAATTACCTCAAATATCATGGGCAGATAAATATTTAATCTATATTTGTGCTTATTTTGCTCTACCCAATTAATGGCAGTAACCAAATTTGGTTGTGTTCGGCTCAGTTCCTGCATCTTTTGTGTTTTCACATTTTGCAGCCGGTCCATTTTATTTTTCAGTGCTGTAACTTCGGGAATCTTTTCATCATTCAGAGCGTGCTCTAGCTTTCGTCGCTTGTGGAGCTGATCCATTGCTCTTTTGTTAATGTTATTGAAGGCTTCTTTATGCGATTCCATTTCGGACATAATACTGGATTTGTTCTTGTTTAATTCCGCCAATTCGTGACTTTTAGCATCTAATACTTGTTTCACCTTTACGGCCTCTGCTGCAGACTGTGCTATTCTTTGTTTTTCTCTCTTAAAAATATAAAATTATTTAAGTCAGCAAATTGAAAATGATAGAAAATGTAACCAACCTCATATGATGATTTATTGTGTAACATTTCTTGCTTCAAATTATCCAATTGACCTAAAATAACATTTTTGGCCACCTCAGCCTGACCTGAAGACCGTATCTGAAAGGAATTACGACTGTAATCGTTGGAGTTGTGTCTGGGAGTGTGTTAACACTTACCGCGTTTGTTACGGCTTTCCTTAGGTCGAATTTTGTTTTTTCGCTTTGTTCCGCCTCTCGCTTGTGCTTATTAAATGATTTTTCCACATTCTTATAATTCGCTTTCTCTGCCTCCAATTGTGCTTTATATTCAGCAGCCTTCTCTGCTGTCTTTTCCACATCCAGCCATATTTTCTTTGCTTTCAATATGTTCAGTTGGCGATTAATTTCCTCGCGTTCACGAAATTGCACCACAGACATCTTTAGCCTAGAAGTTTGCATAGCCAAGCATTAGAATTCTAAGTTGTTTAATCATTCATTTATGCTTACTGTTCCAAGCGATGTTGTTTCTTCTGCAAGCTCATCTTTTGCTTCTCGCGATCCGAATTGGCGTTGGTCTGCTTGGAGCGCATCTCTTTCAGCTGAGCGAAATGATTTGTCAGGTCATTGTCGCAGATGGAAGCTATTGTGTTCGTCAGCAGCTCTTGTGGATTCATTTTCGAAAAGTCCTGAGCACAGAATCGAAATTAGACATGTTCTAATTATAAATCAAAGTCTAGGTGTTACCTGAACCCGGTCCTGTGGCATGAACTGGCACAAATTGCCGACTTGCAAGTTGTACGACGCCACTGTGTTCAGGAAGTTCTTCTTCGGCTGCTTAACATCCTTGACATAGAAAGTTGATGCTCCATCAGAAGTAATGACACGCCGAAAAGTCTCCGTAGTGTGTTGTAAGCGACCGTAGATCGTCACAACAATTGTGGCCTCAGTCTCGCCGCTTCGTATGTAGTCTGCCAAGCTGGCGGAGCGGTCGAGCAATTGTGGTTCGGCGCCCAGGCCTATCATTATCGCGGAGACCACAGTAGACTTTCCGGTGCCATTGGGCCCAGTCAATACATTAAGGTATAGTTTGGGATAATAAGTCACCTCCTTGTAGGACCTGATAAGTAAAATAACATTTAGCGTTAACCGATCGGCGGACTGTGGTATGGAATAGGCAGTGCGTGCATATGGCAGTACATTGTTGCTTGCCACTGCTCCTACTTACACGAAATTTTTCACATAAACAGACTTTATCCTGCCCATTAACTTATCCTGGCTCAATGGCCTTTCTTTCGGCATTTTAAAGTGCAGTATAATCGTATATATAGTAGTAAAAGCGTAGAGTAACTTAAGATTTTGAAAACTACTGCCTAAAGTACTTGTTTTACGCGCGCTTCTTGTTTGTTGTGTAGAACACTAGAGATGTACACGACGTCTTATTAAAAAAGGGCCCGTGTTCAGTACAATGCTTTTGCTCTGTTGTTAAAAATAAAAAATATTACCTAGAATTGTGAGTAGTTAAAAAATTTTTATAGGACAGTTATATAATAAATTATGTGTAAATTACTATTTTCGCCTTGGGCGTGCGAATATAGCGTATTTCTAGTGTTAAAATCCCGAATTGTCTAACTATTCCAATATTTTCAATTTGAATTTGAGCGTTCACTGTAGGAAACACATTGTCTTGTTAACAGTTTGTAAACTATTTTTGTTGTTAGATCTGAATGGCCAAACCATAAACTAATAATAATTTGTACTTATTATATTATTATTTTGTATTTCGTTAAAATAAAAAACAGTTAACAGAGTACCCTTATTATTCGTTGTCTAATATCGATATGCAACATCAGTTTTTGTGCGATAGTCGTTCCTTCAGCACGTTCTTTCATCCCTAATGTGGCTAAATTGTACAAATAGTTTTACAAAAACCGCAAAATGAATATACGTAAAATAGAGGTTGTAAGGAAACTCTCTGCGTTTCCTTTACGTCTACAATCTACAACGGCCACGCCTGCAGAGCTGCCGGCGTCAATCATAAACGATGATGCTGTGGAGGATGGCGCTGTGCGTGCACAGAAACTCAACAAATCTGGCCTGCTGGAGCAGCATAAAAATGTTTTAATGGGTACTTTACCATATCGCGACGCACAGTCGTGGATCCACTTGACCGAGAAGTATCAGAGAAAAGTCTATGGCCAGTACGGTGCCAAGAGCAACGTAAACCCAAAGATCTGCTTTGATTCGGGCGCAGAGAAAGAAGTTATGCAACTGGAGACTTTCCTCAAAGCTGTGGAAAAGAACCGCCTGGAGAAGGCTGAGAAAATCGAAAGAACCAATGCCCGCGATGAAGAAATAGCCAAGAAACTGGATAAGCTGCAGCAGTGGAAATCCGACCTAAATGCAAAGGTGGCCAAGCGCGAGGCAGAGGCTGCTGCTGCGATAGCGCGAAAGGAGCGATTGGTGGAGGAGGTGCGCAGGCATTTCGGCTTCAAGGTGGATACGCGCGATGAGCGCTTCAAGGAAATGCTCGAGCAGAAGGAGAAGGAAGACAAGAAGAAGCAAAAGGAGGCCAAGCGCAAGGCAAAGGAGGAGAAAATGATGGCGAAACTCGTGGAGAAAACATCGTCCTAAGTTAACTACATTTATCGAGCAATAAACTAAATCACCATTACAAGTTCAAGATACATTGACCCTAATATACTTTTATTTTAAAGATCAAGTGCTTGTCCTAGGACACCCATATCTGCAACTGGAGCAATGGATCTGCTGGAGTATTTTTGGAATGTTTATTTTGCACTTCGAATTTTAATATGTTGGATGGCAGAAAACATATTTGGTTCACTTGCGTACGTAGCTGCTGCGTGAGAGCGACGTGTGGTTGGACGAGCGGATGGAAGCAGCACTTTGACGACGGCTTGCAATGCTGCCACTTTGCTTCTTTAAATTGAATACATGTTCGTTGCAGGTTATGCAAACATCCACAAAATGAGAGAGCTGAGGAGAAGCAAGTTCCCTCAACATTTTCTGAGCCCTCATCAGTGATTCCTTGGTGCGTTCAACCTTTTGGAGTGCTGCATTTGACTTAATAATGAGAAGAATGCACAGAAAACGCCAAATCAAGCTGTTGCAGTTCCTAGTTTCTGAAAAATAATGATAAAATTAACATAATTACAATATAAGTAGCGAGCGAAACCTCACCTATGATGCCCTTTCTAGCTGCAAAGCAGCATTCATCAAAGCGATTTGACTTGAGATGAGTATTGCCAATTTGATGCAGCAAATAGCACTTCTCGATCGAGTATTTGGCAAACTTTATTCGTTTTTCCAATCGACTTATCAGCTGTCTGTAAATTACGCATTTGTGGCACCATTTTCGTGCATTTATTGTTTGTTAAGAAACACTTACCTGGACTTTGAGTGAGTTGGATCTGACAGTTCCAAACCGTGATGAGTGGAGCGGTCTCCAAATACAAAATTTTGAACCTCCCATGATTTGTCCGTAGGAAGGCGAAGTAACTTAAGAAGAGCATTCTTGTCATCGTGTCGATTCCTGTCGTGAGGGACTCTGCACTGCTCGGCAAATGCCAGCGCCAATGTGTTGTACACTTCATTCATAAACTCAAATTTCCATTGCATAATTCGATTAGTTTTTAAAACCACGTAATCTCCCATGACTTCCTCCACGTACCTCGATAGTTTCTGCTTACAAAAAAGGATAGGATCCTTTATAGACCTTAAAACTAGGAAAACATTAGACTCACCGCAACGTTGCCAGCCGCACGAAGATTTCGAATGTTCCTTATTACCACGCGCATATTTCGACTTGTTTGGTACTCCGTACGGAAAAGATAGTCCTCCCGAAACTTGTCCATCAGTTTCTTGTTCGTGAATTTGTTGTAGCGGATGAAGTACATGGGCGCACGCGCATGAAGCATTTTCTGGAATATTTTTATGGAAAATGTATAAATATTTTTCTTAAAGCAAACAGCTGACATACCAAGAACTTCTTTAATTCATCATATTTCTTTTTGTTTAGAGCTCCCAAAAAATGTTTTGTGTATTTGCACTGCTCAAGCAGCAATGTTGGGTTCCTGAGCAATTTTTTCAAGAAAATCACATCGATCCATGACTTGTCCATGTAAACTTGATTGAACACATCAAATGCCCGACTTCGTCTTGCGATTTCCAGTGGGGATAGTAGTTCGTCCTTGTGCAAATAATAACTCCTTTTTAGAAGAATTTAAACTGTGCACATATTATTTTTACGTACCTCGATGTCTGGAATACTTAGAACATCGCATTTCCCTTGTTCTTTTAATTGTTTCCACAGAGGTTTGTTTTGATCATAACTGCGTGCCTTGAGGTCCCTTTCGTTAACATGGATTAACAGCTTTTCATTTGCTTTAACAAACTGTGCCAGCTCTTCTCCACAACAGTTTTTAATGTTTTCGTCAACCTAAAAAGAATTAGGGATCAGAGATAGTGCAAATATACATACTTTAAATATTAATTATACCACAACGAGACGTTTCTCAAATGATTTAATCTTGTTTCCCTTGAACAGCCGAGTGTTTTGGTGTAATTCCGCCTTGGCAATCTCAAGGTGATTTAGTTCGTAGAGAGCATTGCAAATTTCCAAATTAATTGGCGCATTTTGAATCTTAAGTCCTTCTAAAATGCCTGTAAATCAATTAGATTTTAGAGTGCAGATTCACATTCTCAGAATGTAGACATACTTTTTGCCTGTGTGCAATCCTTAAGAGCGCCTTCGGTCTGAGCATTTTTTCGCTTAGTCTGGCTCCGATGGTACAGGGTCACATGATCCTCGGGCAGCATGGAGAGTGCCTTGTTGTAGTAGTACATGGCCATGTTCTCCCTTCGCCGGCCCGAGTAGTACGAGCCCCAGTCCTTGTAGATGCCATGCTCTATTTCGGGACTCCAATCAATTTTCAACCATATAGGTATGGCGGCTTCAATTCCTGCCGGTGGTATAAAATTCGGAACTATTGAAGTCATTTTTGTTATTTATTTTTATTTTTTTTATATTTATTTTGTTGTGCGTTGTGTATGAGTGATTAGAACATAATGACGGGAATCAATTTTGGCCCAAAAATCTGAAATACAACTTTAATTTCAAAGGACCCATGACCCAAGTATTCCGAGAAATAAATGTAAAATATTCTGCGAAGGTTTCTGCCATTTTAGTCATTGCTAATGATCATTCTGTTACACTGAATAAAAACAAGTTCCTTCGAGACTCAACAACAGAATATATTTAAAGAAATAATTGTACAACGTTTTTAACTGATTGCAAGCGTAATATTACTACACACATGTAGTAATACTAGTAGTAATAATAGTAGTAATACATACTACACTCTTCACTCTTCACTTTTCACTTTTCTTGTCAATACTTGTCTCAGACTCCTTGGCTGTCATCAAGGATGTTTCACTTTGATGTCGACTTGCAATACTGCCGTTTTGTTTCTTTATATTAAATTCTTCTTGGTTTAACGCTATGCAAACATCCACAAAATGAGAGATACGAGAAGAACGAAGTTCAGGCATCATTTTCTTGACCCTCATCAGAGCTTCCTTGGTGCGCTCAACCTTGTGGAGTGCGGCATTGGACTTAATTATGAGAAGAGTGCACAGGAAACGATATATCAAGCTATTGCAGTTTTTAGTTTCTGAAAAGAAATTAATTGTAACATAATTATAGTATAGTATAAATAATAGTTTAGGCTCACCAGTTAAGCCCTTTCGAGCTGCAAAGCAGCATTCATCAAAGCGATTTGATTTGAGATGAGTGTAACCAATTTGATGCAACAAATAGCACTTCTCGATCGAGTATTTGGCAAACAGCATTCGTTTGTCCAATCGAGTTATCATTTGTCTGAGAATATAATTTATAGAAACTCTTTAGAAACTTTTAGAAGCTCTCACCTGGACTTTGAGAGAGACGGATCTAATATTTCCGCGTCCTGATAAGTGGAACGGTCTCCAAATACGAAATTTTGAACATCCCACGGTTTGTCGGTGGGAAGACGAAGTAGCTTCAGAAGAGCATTCTTGTCATCGTATCGATTCTTGTCGTGAGGAACTCTGCACTGCTCGGCAAAAGCCAGCGCCAATGTGTTGTACACTTCATTCATAAACTCAAATTTCCATGGCATAATTCGATAAGTTTTTAGCACCACGTAATTTCCCATGACTTCCTCGACGTACTGCGAAAGTTTCTAACAATAAAAGTTCTTTAAAGTCTTCTATGTTCAAATAATCACAAATAAAAACTCACAGCTATGTTGCCGGCGTCACGAAGTTTTCGAATGCTTCTCAACACCGAAAGCATATTGCGACTGGTTTGGTACTGCTTACGGTAAAGATAGTCCTCCCGAAACTTGTCCATCAGTTTCTTGTTGGTGAATTTGTTGTATCGAAGGTAGTACATGGGCGCACGCGCATGAAGCATTTTCTGTAATGTATTTATGTCCAATTTATAGATAGAGTATGAACATCGTAGCACATCGTACATACCAAGAACTTCTTTAATTCATCATATTTCTTTTTATTTAGAGCCCCCAGAAAATATTTCGAGTTTTTGCACTGTTCAAGCAGCAGAGTTTGGTTCCTGTATGTAAAGTATATAACATTAATTACTAAATATCGCTGATAAGTTATTATGCGAAATTACTTTAGCAATTTTTTCAAGAAAATCACATCGATCCATGACTTGTCCATGTAAATTTGATTAAATACATCAAATGCTCGATGTCGCCTTGCGATTTCAAGTGGCGACAGTAACTCGTCCTTGCAAAAGTGTAGAAAAAGTGTTGTTAAAGGAACCAACCAAAAAAAATGTTAAGCTTTATACATACTTCGATTTCTGGGATACTTAAAACATCACATTTATTTTGTTCCTTTAACAATTTCCACAGTGGCTTGTTTTTATCTTGACTGCGTGCCTTGAGGTCCTGTTGTTTAACATGGATTAACAACTTCTCATTCGCAGCTATGAACTGTCTTAGCTCTTCGCCACAACAGTTTTTAATGTTCTCGTCAACCACAACGAGACGTTTCTCAAATGACTTTGTTTTGTTTCCCTTGAACAGCCGCGTATTATCGTGTAGTTCCGCCTTGGCAATCTCCAGCTGATTCAGTTCATAGAGAGCATCACATATTTCCAAATTAATTGGTGCATTCTTGATCTTAAGTGCGTTTAAGATTCCTGTAAATCCACAAAGTAGAGATAGAGTAAAGAACATTCTCAGAGTGTGGACATACTTTTTGCCTCGTTACAATCCATAAGAGCGCCTTCGGTTTGGGCATTTTTTCGCTTAGTTTGGCTCCGATGGTACAGGGTCACATAATCCTCGGGCAGCATGGAGAGTGCCTTGTTGTAGTAGTACATGGCCATGTTCTCCCTTCGCCGGCCCGAGTAGTACGAGCCCCAGTCCTTGTAGATGCCATGCTCTATTTCGGGACTCCAATCAATTTTCAACCATATGGGTACGGCTGCTCCAATTCCCGCCGGTGGTATAAGATTCGCTACTATTGAAGTCATTCTTGGTTTTTGTTAATTTTGTTGCTTTATTTATTTTGTGTAGTCTATTTGATTTTATGTGTGTGTTGTATGAGTACAGAGTATAATGAGTAAAACTCTGTGCATGTTAAAACCCTCTACAAAAAATGACTTTATTTGAAAAGGTGCTACACATGCTAGACATTTTTGTAGATTTTTGGCTGCCGACAACAGATAAGGATTTATGTACATTAAGTTGTGAAGCATTAGCAGTAGAAAGTTGCAGCTGCAAGGCTGAAGCTCTAATTGGCATTACAATGTTTCGTTCATTAAAAACTTTTCAGGCTCCTTCAATCATTGGAACAATGTGATGTGAGCATGCTTGTTGGCATAGCCTTAGAGCCAATTCTTTGCCATGGTAATTATTATAAATTTGATATTTATATCTACATAATATCTGTAAATGTACATTTTCAAATTTAGAGCATTACGAAGTAGCTCCTAGTCTTGGCCTATTCCGCAAAAGTTTATATTTATTGTTTCCGAGCTGCAATTATTTCTGAAATTAGTTCTCAAATGCAACAATTAAAATCCGGTAGCTCGTAACAGCAAGAGTCGGACTCCAACGCCTGCGCACTAATTTCCCTCTAAAATTCGAATCAGGTCCTTTTGGGATATGCCAGCAGTTATGCTGCATCTCTTGTTGGCTCTACATCAGATGAGCAATAATAATTGTATGTATTTTATAAACTATTTAAGAAATTGTGACAGTGCCAAGCCTCAAGAGTGTGGTTGCCAAAATGTGTTTCTTGAAATATGTAATGAAATTACAAGGCTAAAACATGTGAGGGCATCAAATTATGAATATAAATAAGGATTGGGCAAGAAATGTAATTATTACAGACTTATATTTTGTGCTATTGTGATTTGTTGAAATATCTTTCATACATCTTAAAGATGTGCCCAATATGGAGCTATCAAATATAGCTCTCTAATAGAAGTTTGTTGCTCAAGAGGCTACTTATATGCCATGGTTCCCAGGCTCGGTTAAGTCAGATATATGTCCACGTGCGATATGTGTTTGCACATATTATTCTTCGGAAATAACCAACGAAACTTAAGAACTATTTATAATTTTACTCACCACAAGTAACGGTAGGAACACATACGTCTTTGTGTCAAAGAATAACGTATCGAGTACATACTTTAAGGAGGTTTCAGCTAAACCACAGACGTAACGGAAGCGTGAAATTATTTATGGTTTCATTAGGAGGATGCATTAGCCATGTGTTCATAATTACTTTACTTAATGCTACTGGTGCTGTGTGTGTGTGGGTATTCCACGTATGCATATTCATCTTGACAGGTACATTTGTCCTGGCATATAGGAAGTATCTTAAAGCAAGTTAAAGCTACGATTTGTAGGCAATCGAACATTAAATAATTAATTATAGAATCTAAATGTCACATTACACAAAGCATTATAAATTGTTTAATTATAAGTTCTTTGAATAATTTCCACCATTTCGAACTATTAATTGTACGTAAATGCCCATTGTCTTTTGAATTATTTGCTTAAATTTGATTGTTTTTGACGTAAATATAAAATATTACTCATTCTGCGGCATGAATTTAGAATAAACACATCTACATTTATAATATCTATATAGATACGCGCACAAATATATATATATATGTATATATATGTATCTACAGATTAGCCCAAACCATGCCTTTTTATCTCTCTATCTCTATATCGCTTGACGGCGCACAGTAATCTGAAGGCACCTAAAAGATACAGTGGCAGTTTCATTACGATAACGAATAGCCGGATCGGATCTCTCTCTTTCCCCTTAATATATTCGCCATAAGTGCTATTACCCAATTAAAATCATTTCAACAGCCTCCGCTTTGGGATACGGTTAGCACGGAGCGAAAACCCAGAAGCGCAAAGCAAAATGGATGCGGCAACGGAATTGCCGTCTCCATCACTGGAGCTCAGCAATGTCAGTATGGTGTTCAATAAGAGCATTGACAATATCAATCAGATATTGGCGACCAGCTTCAACATGGCTCCAGAACATGCCCTAGAGGCAGAGGAGTATGGCTGCTTCAGCGCCAATTGCTCACCTTCGGAGTACGTGGAATTTGTGCTGGGCCCACAAACGTTGCCACTCTATAAGGCGATTTTTGTAAGTTTCTGACTACAAAATTATACATTTGAAATGAAAATTGATTCAATTTCAGATTACCATTATATTTGGAGCGGTTTTTATAACTGGCGTGATAGGAAATCTTCTTGTGTGCATTGTGATAATACGACATTCCACAATGCACACGGCGACCAACTATTACCTCTTCAGTCTGGCCGTTTCGGATCTGCTCTACTTGCTCTTTGGTGGGTTGACTCTTACAGTATCGTTCCTTACATATAATTTATTTTTTTATACTCCTATAGGACTTCCCGCTGAAGTATTTCTCTACTGGCATCAGTATCCTTTTCTCTTTGGCTTGACCTTTTGCAAACTACGAGCATTCATCTCTGAGGCGTTAGTATAACTCAAAGAAAGGTTCTTGCTTGTACTAAGTACAGTCATAACATATTTCAGCTGCACTTATGTGTCGGTGTTTACGATCGTTGCCTTTTCCATGGAGCGATTTTTGGCCATCTGCTATCCTCTCTACCTGTATGCCATGGTTGGGTTCAAGCGTGCCGTGCGGATCATAACTGCACTCTGGATTATAAGTTTTATAAGCGCCATACCATTTGGATTACTCACCGACATTCAATATCTCATTTATCCACTAGGTAGGTTCATATTTGGTACCCTCTGAAGGTAAATTTAAATATCTTTTACTCTATTGTCAGATAATGCGCCCATAGCGGACTCTGCATTCTGTTCAATGTCACCAGAGGTTCCAAATATCATTCCCATATTTGAGATATCGTTTTGTGTTTTCTTTGTGATTCCCATGATTATTATCATTTTGCTCTACGGACGCATGGGAGCCAAAATTCGTTCAAGAACAACACTCAAATTGGGTGAGCATTAAACGGTAGCATGTAGCCCCAAATGTGATCTAACAAAGTTTTGTTTCTAGGCGTTCGACATGGCACCATTAATCAAGAAGCGAGAAACTCACAAAAGAAAAAGAAGACAGTCATAAGAATGTTGGGTAAGATCTTCGTATTGTTAATGTCAAAATTGAACTAAACTTTTTACAATTTCTATTCAAACACAGCCGCTGTTGTCATCACATTCTTTGTGTGCTGGTTTCCCTTTCACATACAAAGACTTTGGTACTTGTACGCAAAGAATATTGAAAACTTTCAAGACATAAACGAGTGGCTGTTCTCTATTGCTGGATTCGCCTACTACGTGTCATGGTAAATAAGAAACAATAACTAAAGTATCCAAAAATAAGTTACTTATTCAACTTTACATTTACTTGCTCTTAGCACCATTAATCCAATCGTTTACAGTGTCATGTCGCGACGCTATCGGGTTGCATTTAAGGAGTTACTTTGTGGCAAACCAGTGGGTGCCTACTACAACAGCGGATTTGCACGGGATTGCTCGAGTTTTCGAGAGCCCTCAACTGGCGCGAGTCTGGCTAACAACAGAGGCTACGATCGCGTTCAATCTGTGAGTATTTATAGGAGACTATATCCTCTATCCTATAGCTATAACTTGCAATAGTAATGAGCTAAATGTTCTTAGGTTCACGTTCGATCTAGCCATTACGATAATGCTAATGAAACCTCTTCTATGCCTTCGAATAGAGTGCTAATCAAGAAAACATATAGCCTTCCTCTGCCAAAGGTAAATATACAAACAAGAGATCTCAAGATTTGATAACGAGCCTAAACGCGTACGTTATCTTTTTCTTTGAACACACTTGTAGTCTTTCTTTTTTATCTGTTTGCTCTCCGTTATCTTCTTTTTTTTTTTGCGGAGCACTTTAAAATTTATGGTTATTTAGAAGGTAGCCCCCCAAACGTTTAAATCGAACCACTCTATCAGACATATAATTGCCATGGAAATGCATAGTTATTCCTTCTAAATACTGATGCATTTATTTTAAATTTAATATTTTTAGAATGCCGACTCAACCGTCATAAGCAGAACAGATATTGTGATCGTGCTAGAAAATAGTGCAGGTGCCCGAAAGGACGGCGAAGAATCAAAGGAAACTTGCATTTAAGGGCGTCATCTCACATTTAATTTAGGGTTAAAAGTGGGAAATCTAAGGGACCTCCACATGATATATGCATGGACTATGCTCCAAAATACTTAAATTCATATCAAGAAACTCCTATGTAATACGTTCGTATCAATAAGGCATTATATTAGCACGTAAACGATATGTTATAGAATACAATATTTATTTAATTTAAGTCTAAATAATTTGTTATGTCGACAATACTCTGATTACTGCACATGCACTCTTGGATCAATTTTCATACCTGAAAATATAGGATTAGGAACTCTTAAAGAGGAAAAATGTATATACAAAGTAATAAGGAATTTTTAAGAATAAATGTATTAATTAATAATCCTTAATAACGAATTCTTGCAGCAAGTCTGCTTACAAAGTCCTGACAGTTCCTAAACTCTCTCGGGTAGCGTTGAGAATGACCAACGGCTGGTGCTTTTTAAACAACTTAAACCTTTCGTTGATGTAGGTTTTAAGCTGCAGATAATTATCATATTTCAAAGAGCAAAACTAACAGACCTTTTATCAATGAACAAATTAACGATTTACTGTTACCAATATGCTTTGCATAACAATGATTGAAACCAGACATGTTTTTATTTTATTTTATGATATCTTATATCTTGTTCTCGTAAAAGAAACGAATGCCAAATTGCCAAAGCAAACCGAAGCGAAAGTTGTAACATTATAATCGATAATTATGGTGAAAAATTTCATTTTCAAAGAATGCATAAATTATCGAAAATTATACCAAGGGAAATGATAAACTTGGAAACACTCAAATGTGAGTACAAATATTCACTGATTAGCTGAAACCTGTACGCGCACGCTTCCAGTTATGAATACAAATGAATGACCTTTGATTTAACTTTCTCCAACAAGACAACAAACAATTACCAAACAATGAATAATATTTACTGCATATTCATGTGTACTTTGTTGATGCACGATCTCAAGCCACATAAGCATAACGTTTAATAAATGTACAGTACAATAATTATAATTAATTTTAGAGTTTAAATATGTGAGAGCTCCTGGAGTAGACATTAAGAAATGGTAGATAGATGGAACATGTCTGTATATTCCTGAGAAGAACCCTCGATTAGCTCAGAGAGTGTACTTCAAGCTTCGGCTCTACTGTTCGCCTTTCTTAATTGATTTTGCAACAACTCCACTGTGCCACACTTTCAAATGGATGCCTCGGCTTTGTCTCAGTGTGCAAGCCACAGTGCCCCAGTGGCAACGTTTCCCAAAACAGGTTTACAGCCAGCCCCGTACATGGACTGGTTCAGAAATGTTCCACTTGTAAAATTTAGTTGCCTCCGAGAGTCCAAGCGAACCAAAGTCAGCCATCAAAAGAGCTAAAGAAGAAAGTGAGTTGAGATGTGATGTGATGTGTGCGCAAGATTGGATTTATTGACTGTTTTTTGATATTGTGATCGACTAGCGGTTCTTTAAATAACAAACTGTTAACTCAATATTGAGACACCACAGACCCGAAAGACTCCATCAAAAGCTGCATCAGTTTAGACGGCGGCTTAGAGGCTAAGATAACAAAGAAAGTGAGATTAACTAGTTTTTGGATGCTTGTCCGAAAGTTGCCTCTGTGTGTGTGTGTGTGTGTGTGTGAGTAAAATTTGATAGAAATTCCACTTTTATACTTTCGGAAAAGATCTCGAAGCAGCTGCTCAACTGAGAAATGTCAAATATCAATAGACCGTCGTGGAAACAAGTCGCGCGAGCCACGAACTCAGCTCCGATTCCGCATTGAGTTATTACAGCCACAAAATGTCGCAAGGCGTATTGAATCTATTAAACAATCTTCTAAAGATATTCATTGTGTTTGCCTGCGTGTTCTCGCGAGTGCAGTGTAACAAGAATGTTGGCCAAGAATATACGAGCCGCAATGCGCGATTATTCGACTTCTTGGGCGAACCCAAGCCACACTTTAGCCACATGCGCAGTAGACCGCCAGGACCCAATGTGTTTCCCCTGCATCGTCTGAATGCACGCTCCGATGGTCCTGCACCAAATCAATTTCCACCCAAATTTGCTCTGAGGTCTCCACAACCGCCAGCAGGACTGCATTTAATGGGCATCGAGCATAATTATCCATTCATCGAGAATAATCCACAGCACAGGGGATATCATTATGATAATAGTAAGCCCATGAGATTTGCACACTCTAAGGATGCAGTGCTGGATGTTGGAAAGAACCAATTCGTGCGTCCGGAAGGCATACTCCAATATCCCTCCGAGCAGTACTTGCAGAACTTCAAGACCGCGCCTCGGTTCAATGGAAATGTCAATCTACTACAAAAGAATCCCAACCCATCGTACACGCCGTTCCAGCAGCATGAGATTCCTGTGCAGCCCAACCAATACATGCACTACCCGAAACCCTATGTCCAGCCGGAAAACTACGGTCCAGTGCAGTCGAAACAAGCTGTCATGAAGAAAGCTCAATTCCCGCAGGAATACAGCACCTACTCGGTGCACGAAGATTTGGACAATCTTCCAAAACAAGGCATTCCACAGCAACAGGGGAACTTCCGGCAGCCAGCGGCACCACAAGTAGAATCAAAGGAGGCGCAGGAATACCTACACTTCATGGGCACCAATGAGTACTTCCTGCCCAAACGAGATCCTGACTATAAGAAACTGGACGCTGAGCATGATGGTGTTCCCAGCCCCATTCAGCATTCCCAGCAATATCCACAATCCCAGTTGCAGCAGTATCAGCAGCAGCATCAGTCCCAGCAGCATCAGTCTCATCAGCAACCTCAGCAGCAACATCATTATCCCATTAATGGCGGAGCTCAACATCATGACACTGACAATAGTCTGTCGTCCAGCTATAATGAACCCATCCAAGTGGCCGATTTGTTTTATAATCAAGATCCAGCACCTCCAAATGTGGCGGTGGTGCGCGGCAGCTATCAGGCCGGTCAGGACGTGTTTGTGGTGAAGTCTGATGGCAACAAGGCCGTCAAGCATGTGGTCCTAACTCCGATGGCAGCCCAAACAACGACACCAGCACCCCCATCAACGGCAAGGAACCAAAATCTTCAGAAGAGTCACAAAGGCTTTACACAAGAGCCGGTGCGGTTTGAATTCACCGAGCAAGATGCCATTAGGGGACACATAAGCTATACCCAATCTCCGCAAGGGAACAAATATAAGTACGAGACAATCTACTCAACACCCCATCAAACAAATCCAGTTCAAGCGCCAGCTCCCATTGCCGAGATCGCCAAGCCGATCAAAGAATACAGCGACGACATTGAAGACAGCGCCGATACGGAACATTCGAAACAGGTAGGAAGAGCCTCTAAGACAGGATTTTGCTTGTTTTCTTATCAATTGTCAACTATGATTTGTGATTTTTAATTTTAGCAACAAATCGAAAATACACAAATACAAGCTGCAGGCGCTGCGAACTCTCAGGATGATACAAAGGCTACCGAAAGCTACTGCGAGAATATATGCGCAAATGTTTATGATGAAAATGATGAGATTGTCTGTGGTTCCGACGGCTATATGTACACCGGAGAAACACAATTAGAGTGTTATTCGTCCTGCCTTAATATAAGTAAGTAAATTATGGTCGAAATTATGCTATTTGTCAAACAACTCTCTTTCCTTTCAGGTATAACCATCAAAAGTAAGGGATCTTGCACATGAGCCCTGTGTGCGTTTGCCTTAATGATACTTAGAATAACGAATAAACAATTTTTTAGTTTTAATAATTTATTTATATTATTTATTGCTAGTGTAAGTGTAATTGTAATCACAGCCTCAGCTATTTATTCAAGCAATATTGTCAATTTCTTAAAAGGTAGACATATTAAAACTGATTTTGATGTAGAACTCTGACTATTGCAACAATAATTTAAATATTAAATGATGATGGTTACCCATGAATAATTTATTCTCATGCATAAAGACTAACCAAGAAATCCCTTGGTAAGATGTTCATGTATGCATAAAGACAGTAAGAAAACATAACAGTAATAACTAATAAAGAATATGTAATTTCCAATTGCGCAGTTGTTTCACTTAATTATTACAATTTACCTGTGCAGACGCATGTTTATTTTCCAGCGACAGTGAGAGAGAGCCCTTGACCTACACATATTTCTACGCTCGATCATAAACGCATACAAACACTACTTGCTCAGCCAGAAGCTTACGCTCTCGTTTTAGTTAGAAGAGGAAGAATAGCATTGACTGCTCGCTCATCTGCAGCCCCCCTCTCCCAATCGACTTCGAGAACAAACGCTGCAGCGCTTAGCTCACGATTTCAGTGACGTCCACATGTGTATGTATGTACATATGTACATAAGTACATATACACCACGCTCTTGACTCGGCCACGCTGCGGCTAATCTGCAGCCCTCCCACTCACCACCCACTTCAAGCACGAACGCTGCTGCTCTGTTCTCACGGCTACACCACGATCTAGCTCGGCCAAAAACTTTCGCTCTCGTTTTTCGAAGAAGCTTTGAGCCGGCCGCGCATCTGCATTCTTTTCATAGCTTACAGTTCTCATCGGTCCATCATTCAAAGCGGTCATAAAATCGGTAAATGAAATTGTGTGTTTGTTCGTCTCGTGAGCGCGCGCCAAATGCAACATTCTATATGTATGTACACCCACACGTACGCAATACGCAATAATTCGGCCGCAAACTTTCGCTATCGTTTTTATCAGTGATCTAGTGAGAGACAAGACGAGCAAAAACAAAAGCCGATATTCAGAGAAAAGTTTTGTGGCGGCCGCGCAACTGCCTTCTTATCGGAGCTTGCAGTTCCCATCGGTCCATCATTCAAAGCGGTCATAAAATCGGTAAATGAAGTCGTGTGTGTGTGTTCATCTCGTGAGAGCGCGCCAAATGCAACATTCTATGTCTGTGGACACCCACACGAACGCAGTGCGTGATAATTGGGCCGTAAACTTTCGCTCTTGTTTTTCGAAGAAGCTTTGAGCCGGCCGCGCATCTGCATTCTTATCATAGCTTACAGTTATCATCGGCCCATCATTCAAAGCGGTCATAAAATCGGTAAATGAAATTGTGTGTTTGTTTATCTCGTGAGCGCGCGCCAAATGCAACATTCTATATATATGGACACCCACACGTACGCAAACTTTCGCTATCGTTTTTATCAGTGAAATATTGAGAGACAAGACGAGCAAAAGCACAAGCCGATATTCAGAGAAAAGTTTTGTGCCGGCCGTGCGTCGGTCAAAGCGGTCATAAAATCAGTAAAATCAGTGGTCGTGAGTGAAATTAAATAAAAATAATAATAAATAAAATAAAAATATATTAAACAAACAAATAAATGAACAAAATTAAATAATAATAATAATAAAATAATACAAAAAATTTAAATAAATGTAAAAGCTATATAAATATAAATATTAAAATAAATAAATAAATGTATTTAAAAACTATATAAACGGAAATAAAATAAACATAAATAAATAATTGCTTAAACAATTTTTGAAATAAAACAACTGATAATTCAATAAAAATTAACATGAAAAAATTCTATATAAATAAATAAAGCAAAAACTATTAATAAAATAAAATAGATAAATTGAAATAACGATAAATAATAAAAAATGTACATATGGATGTATATATATATTATAATACAAAAAACAATTAATTTAAATAATAAAATATTGAGAAGAACAATACAATAATGTAATTATAAAATGGAAGAAATAATTATTAATATTTACCAAACCAAAGTGAATAAATAAATAAATCAATTAACTGAAAAAATACAAAATTAATTTATATCCCAATTAAAATATATAAATAATAAACAAATACAACATAAAGCAATTTAAATAAATCAATAATAAATAAGTTTATAGAAATAACAAAGCATGACCAAGAAGGACACATCAACACCAAGGAAATTACCTCAACAAAAATAAAACTACAACGCTATGCAATAAAAGGTAGGTTAGGTTACAGGAAATGGAGAAAACCATATGCATTTTGGAAGGGGGTAAGCTGTTTCGTTTTTGTTTTCTTACTCTACATACCGCATTTTTCGAATTTTATTAAACATGTATTTATATGTTTATATTTTTATATATTTATATACATATGTATATATATATATATATATATTTTATATATATTTATATTTTATATATATATATATATATATATATATATATATATTTATATATATTTATATTATATTTTACATCTTTATAAAAATGTTTATCCCGTTTATTTTGAATTTTACTTACATATAGATATTTTCTACTCATCTAATTTTATAGGAAAATATTGATATTATCTATATTTTCTATATTTTTTGTGACTTATTGATCAGAAAATATATTTCTGAGCGATTCTTTCAGGGAATTTTTAGTGCTTTTATAGTTTTATATTTTCAATATAATATATTTTCCATATTTTCTATATTTTCCATATTTTCTATATTTTCTATATTTTCTATATTTTCAATATTTTCTATACCTCCAATATTTTCCATATTTTCCATATTTTCTATATTTTCAATATTTTCTATACCTCCAATATTTTCCATATTTTCTATATTTTCCATATTTCCCATATTTTCTATATTTTCCATATTTCCTATATGTTCTATATTTTCTATATATTCCTTATTTTCTTTTTCCATATTGTTATTGCATCATTGATCAGTGAATTTATGTTGGTGTGATTCTTTCTATATATTTGTTTCTTTCCTTCTATATTTTTATTGTCTCATTGACCAGAAAATGTATTCTGGTGTGTATGACTGTAACGCTGAAACTCCAGGGGGAATATAAGTTCGAGTTTGTAGTAGTAGATTCTTTGTATCCTCTGAGGACAGTAAAATCACATCCGCTCGATACTAATACTAAAACGTCAGATCCTGAAATGTAGCCTTTGTAGAAGTGTTACAAATAGTATCCGCTCGATACAAAAAAAAAATCGTATCCGCTGTATAATTTAACGAACTGTTTGAACCGTAAATGTGGCACTTTTTTTAAGCTATTTTTACCAAAATATTCTCAACTGAGAAACTGCATGTTTTTATCCGATTTTAAAAGAAGATTCTCAAATGAGGCACTGCATGTTTTTAACCTATTTTACCAAAAGATTCTCAACTGAGGCACTGCTAGGTTTTAACCGATTTTACCAAAAGATTCTCAACTGAGGTACTGCTAGGTTTTAACCGATTTTACCAAAAGATTCTCAACTGAGGCACTGCATGTTTTTAAACTATTTGAACAAAAGATTCTCAAATGAGACACTGCATGCTTTTAAACTATTTTAACAAAAGACTCTTCAATGAGGCGCTGCTAGGTTGTAACCGATTTTAACAAAAGATTCTCAACTGAGGCACTGCATGTTTTTAAACTATTTTAAAATTCCTGAAATTCCTGAAGATTCTCAACTGAGGCACTGCATGTTTTTAAACTATTTTAACAAAAGATTCTCAAATGAGACACTGCTAGGTTTTAACCGATTTTACCAAAAGATTCTCAACTGAGACACTGCATGTTTTTGAACTATTTTACCAAAAGATTCTCAACTGAGGCACTGCTAGGTTTTAAACTATTTTAACAAAAGATTCTCAAATGGGGCACTGCATGTTTTTAAACTATTTTAACAAAAGATTCTCAAATGAGGCACTGCATGTTTTTAAACTATTTTAACAAAAGATTCTCAAATGAGACACTGCTAGGTTTTAACCGATTTTAACAAAAGATTCTCAAATGAGGCACTGCATGTTTTTAAATTATTTTACCAAAAGATTCTCAAATGAGACACTGCATGTTTTTAAACTATTTTAACAAAAGATTCTCAAATGAGGCACTGCTAGGTTTTAACCGATTTTACCAAAAGATTCTCAACTGAGACACTGCATGTTTTTGAACTATTTTACCAAAAGATTCTCAAATCAGAAAATTCATGTTTTGGCTACAATGCGGAAAAGATGTCCGCAAAATACCAGAATCACGTTCGTCATTCGTTCCACCATAAGATGTGACATTGGTTCTGGCTGGTTCGCCTACTTGGAGAGCAGCTTCTGTGGTTTTATCAAAAGGTTCTCAAATGAGCACTGAACTCCAAGCTTGAATAATTTAATTACTAAAGTTTAACTTAAATTTACTTAGTTTTAAGAGTAATTTTGTCTGTTGGCTTTTCTCTGACAATACTTGGCTGTGAGCTGGACCATAGCGGCTAATATGCCAATAAAATTGTCCCACCGGGTCAGAGATTTTGCCAGTTTTGTTTTTTTTTTTAATTTAAGAATATAATTGTTACTTTATCTGTGTAAAATGACTTCAACACTAAACACCATGTTATGAAACTATTTTAAGTTGATTTGATTCAAAGATTATAACGATTTTATGAAAAGATTCTCTAATGAGACACAGAATATGACAACGATTTTATAAAAAGATTCTCTTAGGAGACGCAGAACGTTGTTAATCGATTTTAACAAAAGATTCTCAAATGAGGCACTGCATGTTTTTAAACTATTTTACCAAAAGATTCTTAAAGAAACACTGCTAGGTTTTAAACGGGTTAAAATAAATTGTGATATATGCATGTGTCGTATTTTGAATTTTTTAAACAGCCAATTTGTATATGTGGAACTTGTAGAATAATGGTAGTATTTGTTGTAGTAGATATGTTGTATATTGCATGTTTAAAAAAGCGAATTGGCATATACAAAGCCACAAGTGGTATCCACTGTACTGAAACTGAACGGCAGCTCCTTAAATGTGGCCTTTGTAGAATTGTTAGATAAATGGTAAAGTTTGCCGTAGTAGATGCATGTGTAGTATTGTGCTGGATTTAAACAGCCAATTGGCCCATTATGAACCACAAATGTTATCCTCTTGGTTCAGTATACTCTGGAAACTCGAAAATTCGTATCCGCTGGAGACTGCAATTGAAACGGGATCACATCTAATTTTGCCTTCGTAGAAGATTCATTTGTAGATGTCTTTAAACGTTTTGGATCTGACATGAATATTTTGTATTTTTTTTAATGATGGATTTTGTTAGTTGGTTTTACAATCTACACACAGAAATATTAAAGCGCATTAAAGCGCAGCTCATAGTTTTACCTAACATCCCAGGATTGTATGAAAATTATCTCCCTAAGGATAGGGACTTTAAGATGTAAGTTTTTGTTGGGAGACAATAATATCAGACAAAACAACCGTCGATGATGAAGCGTGTCTCTGAATCCATATATTTCTCAAGAGAGTTAAATTCAAATTCTCTGTCTATGGCTGCTATTTATAATTTAAATAATAGATTAATGTCAGGCTGGTATGGTAGTTCTTTACTTACATATTTACATGATATGTGCGTTTAAAGTGTGTGTTGCCAATGTGTTATGCCGGATAGTGTTTCCAACGGACAATTGAAAGGTTTCAGTGTTTAGGTGCTGAAGCGGAAGTTGACAAGAGACGGAGGGACGAACGGATGGACGGACTATTGTTGAAAGCTTACAACGGATGACGCTTTGCATGTCAAATAAAAGCTAAATTGTGCAATAGCTTGTAAAGTTTCATATGCATTCGGTTAGGCCTGCAAAGAGAATGCATCGTCAAAAAACTTACCGTATGCCCCATTTCGCAGCAACATTATACACGCGCCTGAATAAAAAGGCAATGCAATAGAAATAAGTGTTTGAATTTTCTGAATTAACCTATAAAATGGCTGAACAGATGCCAGAACAGAAGCCAGAACAGAGAAGGAACCCAATCCAGTCCTTTGGCTTAGTGGTTCTTTGGTTGTTTGGAAGTATTCCTCAAATATTCTGTTTACCAATTAAGTTTGCTTATAGTTTACCATACTCTTTAAGAACCCGTTGCACCCGTTCTGCACTTACAGTTTAGGACATATTTCGCATAATGTTGAAATATGTAAAAAAGTTGCTTAAGGTTTAGCAAGACGTCGAATTTTAAAAGGAGTTTCATGCCACTCTTCAAAGTCACATCCGGATGACTGAGTGTGTCGCCAGTTTCAAACAGTTTCAAAGTGGTGCATATAGTACACACATGTACATTCATCCATACTTATGTATGTACACTCCCATGAACATGTTTTATTCATATGCTTCACTTGCTGGCACTGTAGCGGAAAGGTTCTCTACCAAATCAGCAGAATTCGCCTCCATATACCCTTGCACACTTGGCCTGAAATTTTGCTCCAATTGATTGCAGAATCGAAACGAGGGAGAAGTGGGATATGCTTTAAAACTCGAGTTTGTTCTGCTGCCTTAATTGAATAAGCGTTGGTAGTCGATGATCGGGCTTATAATTTTATTACTACTCATATAAAGTTGGCTAGGACATACGCTGAGAACTGCACTGCGCATGGGAAATGCAATAAACACTTCATGCATGTCATTCCAAAAAAATATAAAAAACGAGATGAGTACGAGCGGAGTGTGGATGGGGATGTGGATTTCTCGCATCCACCCCAGTGGCCACAGTGCAAACCGAATAGCCCGGGACCTGCTTCCAGTACGGACAACCGCAGTGACTGGTGCTACGAGTGGCCCTGCGGTGATTGTAACGCCAAACACAGTTGGCCATATAATTGCAATTGCCAGTTTGCTGGATTCCAGACCGATGCGAAGCTTCGGCTCATGCTCATGCTCCTGCTTAGCTTGTCATTTGCAGTTAAAAGCGGTGGGATATACGAGTAGAATGGGGATGGAATCAGTTTTTAGAGGAAACAAAATAATACACACCCTGTCTCAGTCTACAGAAGTTAAGGATAGATGTTGTTGTGATATAATATCATCAAATTATTCAAGTTGTCGCAAGTTTTGCTGAACTCGCTAACAAATTCGAGATGCCAGAGGCAGTCCCCGTTGTCCGAAAGCCACAAAACAACTGTCGAAAAAGCTTTGAAGGCCGTTGAAGGAAACCCAGCCAACATAAATAAATAATTGTAAGCTACTTAGCGGAGAGTCTGGGGCCTTATCTGCCGGCAAATGCCACAAGTTCCTGGCTGTAGTTCCTGAAAAGCCGCTTAAGCGTTAAAGGAAAATGGATTCAAGACCAGAAACAGTTTTGGCCATTATGGTTTATGGTAACGGGTTGTTATGTCGTTCCATCTATCGAATTTACGACTTGTAGACGACTTTTGTTCTCTGTCTCTTTGTTCTCACTTTTTTTGTGGCTATGCTGATTAACAACTTAGTTTCACATTTTAAATTAAACGTAAAAAGTGCTCTTTACTGAAAAACAAATAAATTTGAAAGAGATTTCGGTTTTCCCATTTCACAAATTTTGCATGCAAAGTGCGAGGGGGGGAAATCTGTGTCTGACCGCAACAGAAATCGCGCCGTAGATGGCAGATTTTACCCAAATGATGAAAAGATTGTAAATGCAGATTACGGGGTTGGCAGTGAATGAATTATTTTAAATAAGAATATATCTGTTTTTAATTGTTTTTTTCCGCTTGTGCAGAGGACACGGGGACGAAAAATGTGACAGAGCAGCCGGAAATTAAATAAAATGTATATAAAAAAGGTCATGAAATTTAATAGAATGCCTCGCCTCGTGTAGTCCACTATGTAATTGATTGAAGTGGATTTTATGCAAAATTTACAAGAATTAAATCTCAAGCATCCATTGAACTGTATTATTCAAATTACAAAACGCCATCTCGTACATTCTATTTCGCCAAAGTGGTCTACTCTTCGGAGATGGGGGTAAATTAAGCCGTAAATCAAGTGCAACACTTTCAGCGCTTCCTTCCGCATGGAAGAAGCGACCGAAAAACACTTTGAGGGAAACAAAACCGGGCGGCAGCGTGATTTATTTGCTTATTAATTTCCGTTTTACTGGCACACCATAACCGCAGCCCATTCACAAGGAATTAAATACTGCCGGAATCGGAGCTGGGGCCGAAGGCGGAGAGGAGAGTCTATTCATTTACATAATCTTTAGCTAAATGCTGTACACTGGGTACTTAAAGTCCCATCTAAATTGTAGGCTAAAAACATATACTAACCAGTGCTTTCAGAGGTCTGCTTCAAGACATACTCCTAATGGATCGCTCTCCCTTTAAGCTTTAATTTTCATAATTAAAACAATCAGAACTTCAATCCCCAAGGCTAGCTCCATCCCCCAATCGATTTTTCTACATACTTACTTAACCATTGACCATCCCTCTCCATTCTTTAAACTTTAATAGAATAACGATAGTAATTGAATTACTCTCATCCGTTTTTCTGTGTCCATTAATATTTTGCTTTAATTTAAGCAGTTGCATTCCATCAAACTCAACTCTCTTCATCAAGAACATCTCTTGGGCAATCGATAAAACCACAAATGATGGGGTCAACACCTCCAGTGCAACGAATACCAATCCAATCCCATGTTCAATGCTCGTATAATCCCACTTTTTTTGCCTCTAGGCCCCCTGTGTGGCTGTGTCTAGCCTTTAGTGTTCCGTCTGCCGTGACCATCAATTAAATTCATTGCCAAACAAATATTGTACAAAGGAATTATAAAAGCAGGCGTATGTCGGCAGAGACACATGTCCCACAGTGGATCCGTGTGTTCCCGACAGATGTACACGAGAACGAAGTACTCAACTCCTGCTCGAACCCAGGGAACCCAGAGATGGACCAGCGAGAGGTTCCTTTTTTTGTTTCTTCTTGTTTTGGTATGTTCCGACTGCCAAAACCAACATACAAGCCAAAAGAGATGCCAGCATTGTGTTGATTGAATGTGCAACTGTCCGTCTGTCTGTCCGTTCTGTTCTGTTCCGTACTCCTTCCCATTATTGGGGAGATAGTCCGTGTCCATCCCAGGACATCCACATCCCTTTGCTGTTTTTGCCACGTAACAGGCGTCGTTGTAGAAAAAACGATACAATTTGCGCCGACATTCAGTAAACAAAGGCTGCCCAAATATCTGTGTGTGGGTGGCGGTGGGGAGGACCGAAAGGGGACTCCAATTAAAGTTTTTATACTGTTTCCGGACTGCACTAATGCTTGAACAAGCATGTCCCCAAGCTGCAGTTCCTCCCACGCAGTCATTTTGTTAATTTTTTCGCATGTTTCTCTCAATACTCAGAGAGCTGAGAGTGTTGGTTGGTCTGTTCGATGGTAATTGTAATTGAAAGTTGTTGCTTTTGTCTGACAAGCCCATGGGCAGTCTTAATTTCGCTTGGAAAACATTGAACAATATTGCAGCTTTGTCTGGAGACATGTTTTTGCATATTGTTTGAAAATAAATCGTGCAAAAATAGCAAAATAAACACTGACAGCATCAGTAGAGTGGAGGAGCATTGAGAAGATGTGTAGCAGTGCAGTGCAGAGGAAATGCACTCATAAGATATACTAAATAAATGAAATGCATGAAAGTAGACAGCAAACGCTTTCCACTTCATTTCCCAGAGTCAACATAATAGAGGAAATTCGCTGAAAGCTTTCAAACGAGAGAGAAAAGCATCATCAACCCGTAGAACGAATAATTTCCTGTTTAATTCTCTCAACAGAATGAAATGCAGCAAATAATTTATAAGGCAGCAGCAGCATCAGCACACACACAGAAAATTGGCTAAAATATTTTTGCATACGGGCCATTCAATTTTTTGTTCGTTTTTTATTGTTGTTTGCTATATAATTAAAAGTGTGCACTTAATGTGTGCAGGGGATGATGTGGGATTTCACCTGGCTGCTGATTCCTAATTGCGCAAAATAATATAAATTCCTTTTTGACTTTTCAAAACAATCAACGTGCCGTTGAGCTCTATTTCTATGGGAAGTTGAATTTTTGGCACAGAACTCGTCCTGCAACTGCTTCAACTCCCATCATCCATACTGAAGTGGATACTAAATAAAATATCAGTTCAAACTCGCATCTATCTAGCCTTCTATGCATTATCTACTGCCCATCTCCGTAGGCTTCTTTTTTCATTGAAATTCTAAAGGGCTTTTCAAACAAATTCCCATTTAAATAACGCCTTTTACCCCTAAAGTGCATTAGGATAGAAATTTGATAAAAAGTGCCTGTAAATTGTTATTGTGTAATTGTGGGAAAAAAGTTGTGTAGAGCAAAAGTTTTGGAAACATAATACCCGTAAATTCTTTGTCGAATGCCTAAAAACTTGACAGGCAGTGATGGAAGTACAGATAAAAGATCTTAGTGGCTATTTTACGGTTTAAATACTTTGTGGCTGGAAACTTGAAATAATGCAACGAACGACATAAAACAAGAAAATACGCCCAAAAATCTGCAGGCGACTCAAGGGGATTTTATGCTGCCATCAAAGCCATCCCTCAGTAAACCTTTTATCAGCAGGCAGTAGGGAAACTTTTCTGTGTTATTTTCGTGTTTTTTCCGCCCGTTGGAAAATCCTTCATAGATAAAGCGGCATTTTGCACTTGCTGATCAAGAGGGGGGAGGGCAAAGGGAGCTCTGCGAAAGCACGCAGCAAAAGTTTATACAATTTTTATTACATTGCTTTTTATTTTGTGGAAAATCTGGGAAATCAAGAAAGCCAAGCCCATATGCAAAGCACTCGCTGACAAGTTAAGTGGTCTCTGAGCAAAGAATGGCTTCGGGAAGAGGCCCCAAAATACACCATCGCATATGGTACGTACATGTAGTACGTGGAAGTACTCCGCCCCGCACTCGGCTTGACATTATTTTGATTGTCAATAAATTTGACTTGGATTTAGCCTGTCTGCGGTTGAGCTCTCTCTCTCCTAGTTGGCATCCCCTTTAAATATTTTAACCTTTCGAAAACAATGAAGTTTCTTCAGCACTATGATTGTTTTATTTATATTTAATGCCCAAGCGCATCTTTGACTTTTATGAATAATTCAATTGGCATATTGTGGATGCTATGCGTGACATGAAGGACATAAAGGACGTGAATATGCCCCAGATCACAGACAATTAATCAATTATGCAGCCACGTCCAAGCCACGAAAACAAATCAAAGCCAACGAAATACAATGTTTTGGGGGGAATTTTCCTTTTCCTCCCGTCTGACAGCTGACAAGATGACAAATTTCGGACCGTGAAAGTTGTGCCTGATTGGCACCAGAAACCAATCGTTTTTCTCTCTTCTCTTCTGGCATGTAAATTATGTCCAAGATACGAGTATTTGGTTCTTTTGATTGCCAACCAGAAAAAAAAACCTAATTGACTGGCTTTAAAATTAATTTTTTGGCTGTGTGAACCTTGAACTGAACCTTCCAAATGGCAACGTATATTCCATGCTGTTTTTCTTGGTTTTTGGGTTTGGGGGAATGTTTGTACGTGATTGGAATGGCAAATGTTATGAAGAATAAGGAAAAATTGCTTACGAATGCCGCTGACAGCTTGTATAATGTAACAGAAAAGACTGAAATGAAACGGAAAAGTAATATTGCTCAAGTGTTAAGTAAAGCAAGAATATTGTTGCGGTTACCGAATAAACGTTTGAGGGAATTCTACTTGGCAAGTTACTTTTATAATAATTATACTTGATATTAGGATAAAGAAATAGGGACCCTCTTTAGCAATTTTGTTTCCCATTCAAGGCCATGGTTATAAGTAAATTACAATGCTAATTGGCGCTTGGTTAGAACTATTGTCTCTTATCTGGTAGCAGACAACAAACAAACATAACTGACATTCTTGCCTTTTTTAATTAAGAAACATTTGCTCGTCAATGCACATTAAGAGCCGCTCTACTGGAAAAATCTTAATTAAACACTTGACTTTTGGATGGTTGCTTGGTGTGGGCTTGACTTGCTTTGTTGTTTCAGATGGAAAGCGTCGGCAACTATGGCAACTATTTGCGGAGAGGAGGTTTTCAATTCACAAAGTTGTCGCATGACTTGCGCAAAAGTTTTACTCCCCAGAATGTTTGAGTATGTGGGAGGTGGGAGGTGGGTGATGGGAAAAACTGCAAAACAGTTTTCCACATATGACGATGACGATGACGATGATGATGATGGAGGGGTTGAATGGCAGTCCAAGATGGTGGCACTTAACGGCAACACATGGGGCTTCAGTCGTTGCTTGAATTAAATTTTATATTCCTTTTAACTTCGCGTTCTACTTAGTCAAAGGCGAAAGCCAAAAGCCCGCAGAACCAACTTTTGCCAACTTATTAAAGCAACGTTATTATACATGGACATATGTACTCCAATGTGTGTATGTATACGTGGGTGCACTCGTGTGTGTGGTTGTGGGTGTGCGAGTATGTGTGTCTATCTAGCAATTGAGGAAAAGTTCCGTCATTAACATAAACTTTTGTCAAAGCACACAATTTTCCAGTGGCACACCGAAAAGGACCGCGTCAAGAGGAGTGGCAGACGAAGGGAAATCCCTTCCCTGATCTTGAGGTGATGCATTCCTAGATTATGTAGGGACTGCTTTCAGGAACCCATAAGTTAAGATCGCCAAAATGGAGCAGATGTCCTTGCACACCCTTGACATATACTTCTGGTAACAAATTACTTACCCATTTATCATTCAAATTTACTGGCAATAATCTATCGACTGTCAAAATTGAATATCTACCAATGCAAGCATGGCGGAGCATTGGCAAAGGTGCAATATATTGCATTTTGGGTGCTGTGTGCACACACTCGCAGGGTTGTATGTGTGCCAGCAACGGAAATGAGGTCGCTGCAACGAAGGAGCAATTCTGCAGGAAACAGTCCCCCAATTCAGTTACTCTGCGCGGAAATGAAACACGCTTGTGGACCGTAGGGAGCTGCAGGTACAAATTTTAGTTGAATTTCAATCTACAGCCAATTTGGGTTCCGTGCCCTAGTTGAGAGAAAAATAGATCACATTTTTGTACGTTTTACAATTTATTTATTTACTTTACTTTTCACATAATTTAATTAATGTTTATGGGGTTTTTTATGTATACTCGAGTCTAAGTTGTTTATTTCAATTTAATTACACTTTTTATTTGGTTGCTCTTTCTATGCGTAAATCCATATCTTTGCTTCGTTTTCGCATCTCAAAGTAAATGCTGCATTTACTTGCACAATAGAATTATGTTTTTATTTATGTTCATAGTGTGAATAATAAATTATATATTTAATTAATTACAATAAATTGCATAACAAATATGAGCGCCTCTTCCATAGTTTCGCTCATTGCTCATTGGTTCAAAATATATTCGAATCTTCGAATTTCTATTCGATATTTTTACAAAATTATAAATTTCAATTTGATTGGTGAATATATTTTTATGTTCGTTTTTATATACTTATGTATGAGCTTTAATTTTGGTATGATTTGTATTTTCAAAATGTGTGTCGTTCCCATATGCAACAAAAATATTGAAATTTCCGTTAAAAAATTAAAATTTTATTGCAACGTCAACGTTACTTCCGAATACACTTTTATCTGATTTTTATCTGATTATTTATGTGTAGTATATATTTGTATTACTATTGTTTTTATGCAGCTAAGTACATTACATTATCTGATGATATATTTATAAATTTGACTGTGACAAATGTTTTTCTAATTGTTCTGCTTCTCTATCCTATTTTATAGCAATGACATGACTGTGTTATTCGCTTTACTAGTTTAAGAAATTCGTTATTCGTTTTGTTTTTTACTTTAACCATTTTCTTAGTACTTTGAACCCCATTTGAAAAGCTCATTTGATCAGAAAAATTAACATCAAAGTAATTTATAAGGTTAGAACGAAACCCTTGCTACAAAGTATAGAAAAATGCACTGCTGAGCGGAAGAGGATTGCGCGTCGCTTCTCTCCGGCTTCTACTTGAGCTCCTCCAGAGCTCCCGTCTTCTTGTTCTTCTTGACTTGGGCATACAGGGAGGCCGCCTTGTAGTTGATGGGCCCATAGTGTTGACTCTCGAGATCAGCATAGATGAATTCATCATCGAACCTGGCGGCATTCAGTGGCTGTTTTTGTTTTGTTTTTTGATTGATTGATAAGCAGACACATTACTTCTTTAGACATTTTCTAATGGCTTTCATAGCTGGGCTCTGGGTCATGCGCGCGGAGCTCATTGGTTAGGTGGCAGCTTCTCTCATGCACTTTGAATAATCTATTTTAACGCCTGTCGTTCTTTTTAATTGCTGGGATTAATCTTTAAGCTTTCAGTAAACAAATGGTAGCTGCAGGGGGGACAGAGAATTAGAGAGGTTATGTGTCAGTAAAGATACACAATTCTGGGAGGATCGGTATCGCTTTTTGGAGTTCGGATCGGATGTTGAAAGATTTCAAAAGCAGAAAACCATATACAAAGACAGCGGGTGCGACAGTTGAAAGTTGATTGATTTATGATAATTATAACAAAGATTATTGAACGAAACAAAAGAATTTACCTTTTTTTCTATGTGACATATAACATTTAGCTCAGTTTTCAATTTTAAATATTTTTTTGTTTTGAATTGTTTTTTGTTTGATTTGAAATTTGAAACAAATAATAATTTAGTATATATAGGTATTGCTGCTTTTGTAAGGATCCTCAAAGTCAGACACATGCTATAAGAAATTACAATTTGTTTTAATTTAGGAGACATTGTGATGGCTTTTTTTTGTATATTTCGTAAAGGCAGTGGAAGTGGGAGAATAAGCCGCAGCCCAAGAGACTTTTCAAGTTGCTTTGGTTTTAAATTATTGCCATAATAATAATTAGTTTAAACTAAAACTAGAAAGTACCTTAAATTGAGGGACTCCCTTTGGGGTTTTTAGATAAACTAAATGGAAAAACGTATACCCTTATTTATGTATTTTGTATGCCCAACACATACATTAGCTACACATCTGCATTTGTTTGCATTTATTATTAAAGTATCTTACACACATGACTATCAAACTTAACACACACAGTCTGATTTTCCTAGAGTACTAGAGTACCTAATTAACTTATCTAATTCATGTTTTGCTTATGCTAATAGTGTTAAACGATTGATGTACATACATGCCGATGGTTAGCGCCAACTAAATAAATGCATTTTTGGTTGTGTGATTCGATTCGATTCGATTCGCTTCGATTCGGTTAGTTTTGTTAGACGTAAGTGCATTGCATTTTGTAATTGTATTTGTGTATTTGCATTTCATTGGTATTTGCTTTTGCTTCTGCTATTGAGAATAATAAATATTAACTCTAATGATATTTATGTCGGAATGTTAATGTGTAACTATCTATTTACACTAGCAATTAGTGCGAGTCTTTGAAGACTAAACCCTTTTTCGTTCTTTACTCCTATTTGTGAGTATCATGTTATATTTATACGACCAATGGATGATTCATTTCGGGATTATGGGCACAGGAAATGTTGGAAATATTCCTTTGATGCTTACTGTTTCATTTCTAACTTACTCAACTTACTATATTTCACTTTTTGCGGTTTGCTTAGCTTACATAAATGTTGCAGTATTTGGAACTTACAATCTAATTGAATTTTACACTCCCTCCCATTTGGATCTATTTCGTTCATATAATAGTTAATACCTTGTATGCGTCGCGTAGGCCTGTTTCTTCTTTGTTCTTTGGTGAATTTCGAAATGTTTCGCTTCCTAAATGTGAACTTCACGATAGCTTTGGGTCATAAAGTATTTCAGAGCACCTGCAGTGGCATTGGCAATCGCCGATTCCTGATTTGAGCTACGAACTGGCGTATTGGTCGGTGCTGTTGTTGTCTTCAGACTATCGTTATCATTGTCCACCATGTACTCCTCCTCGCAGAAGCTATAGCCCAGATCTTCGTCTTCCTCCACCATCTCTGGTGCCGATGTGGAAGGTTGTGTGGATAATTCGATTGCCTCCTCCGTGGTGGTGGTGGGCTCCTTCTTATGTGGGTAGCTTGACCGCGGAAACATATAGTCTGGATGCGTTTTAGTTAGAAGCTCTAATGCCTCTAATGAGGCGGCGGGATTTAGTTGTTCAGTTGCACCAGAGGGTGGCTGATGTGGCTGCTGCACCAACGGACATGCCTTCGACTCTTCTACATTTGCATCCTCTGCTGTGGCAGCTGCCATGGCTGGAGATGGTGAAATTGGCTTAAAGGCATGCCGCTCATTCAGAGCCAATGGACGATACATCAGGGAGGAGCCCAAATCCTGCTCCAGCTGCTCCCTCTCACGCTGCTGACGCTGCAGTTGCTGTCGCAGCTGTTGCAGCCTGCCGTTGGCCGTCTGGTTGCTCTGAAAATGGAAGGTGTGGTGCTTACGCAGTGGCAGACGTATTGGCCGTCGCACCACCAGACAGTCGTAGGCCCCGCCATCCGCCAGGGGCCGCTTTGCCGGATTCAGCGGCGGTACATATCTCAAATTCTCGACGGTGGTGAAGGAACCCAATCGGGATGCCTGCAGCAACAATTCATTTGGCATTAGCAATTGTTCTTGATGTTCTCCACTGGCACTGGCATTCCCGATCTTGATGTGGCTAATGCTCGCGTTGCTGTTGCCAATTTGCTGTTGGCATGCTGCTGACGTTGTTGCTGATTCAACTGTCGCAGATTTGGTGGGGCAGCTATCACCGTGGGCATTAGGGGCTTCTGTATGTTGGCTGTGGGTAACAGAGGAGTCGACATCATAGTCGGCATACCCATCGTACTGCCACTGACGCCGTTTGATATGTGCGTAGGGGTCGCTGATGGTTTGCCGTCGTAGTTTCTTGTTCCCGAGGCAGCCGCCGCTGTTGTTCCGTTTATTGGCTAGAAATGGATTAGTGGCCAGCGTTTTGTTGGTCTATGGTTAGTCGAGGTACGAGTTGAATCATGCAACAACATTAGTGGTGGCACAGTTGTGTGGCGTGTTGTGAGTGCGGCAGGCAGTGTGATTGTTTTCGGTGTGTATCCCACAGACAGATACAAAAGCAAAACATAAAGCAAAACATGAAAGTAAATTTAAAAGAAAAATAATACAAAATTAGGAATCATCATTTTGGGTAGAACTTTAAGGTGGAATTTATACGAATTTCCCGAGTTTCGTTGTTGAATTAGAATGTTGAAAAATGTAAAGTACAATTGAAGTAAATTTTCATTTTTTGATCAGTTTTCGGTAACCAAAATTAAATGCAAAATCTCAACCAAATGACATCTTAAAACAGGAAATTCTCTGAGAAAATGAACCAAAATAATGTTTAGCTATGGCTTAAAGAGCCATGCCATACGCACCTCGTGAGCATTGTACTGGGTTGGTGGCGCCCCTGTTTTACATTTGCCTCTTCCGGTGGCATTGAGACTGCTGGCCACTGAGAGCGTGGAGGCCGAGTGTGTCGGATGGTGGCCCAGTTGGAACTGTTCGAAGTCTTCGGGCGTCGTGATTTCATTGGCCATGGCCTGCTGATTGTGCTGATTGTTGTGCTGGAGGCGGGGATAGCGGAGGGAGGCAGCAGTGCCGCTGGTGCCGCTGCTGTACAGCGATGTGCAGGATGAGAGCGTTGTCGGATCCGCAGCGAGGGCCACGCCATGACTGTTGGACGAGGCGGACTCGTAGGACGAGTGCACATGAGTTGGGGAGTCTGCATGCATCAATCCCGCACACTGTCCCTCCATATTTATGTAGACAGTCTTCCGACACAGTCCGCCAGATGCGCCGGCATTTGCGCCAGCCACTGCCCCTGATTTGTGGGCGGCCTTTGATGGGCGATGGTGGGGGTGCTGCTGCTGCTGGGACAAGCCCGATGGCAGTTGCGACTCGTAGGAGCTGTTCGAGATGCCCGAATCGCTGCGGTAAATGCTCAGGCGTTCGGGCTCCATTAGCTGGAACTCGGCGCCACTTCCTCCACCTCCTGGATCATTTTTTTGCTGGTGATGGCGATGGTGATGTTTTTTCTTTTGCTGAACGACAGCAGTTACCCCACCACCCGCTCCACCTGCTCCTGCACCAGAGTGCGTGTGCAGCTGCACAGTGGCCAGATTTGGATTTGGATTGGTGTGGAGGCTGCTGCTGCCGCCGCCCATGTCCATGTCCATGTCCATGTCCCTGGCCGCATCATGGCCATTGCACTTCTCCACTACATTCTCGTAGACGGGCGGATCATAGAGGCGCATGGGCTTGCCACCGGAGTCAATATCGCTATGGCTATTGCCAGCAAAGGAATGATGTCTCTTGCACTTTGACGCCATCGCTGGGTCCATGGCCGAGGTGGGGGACGTGGTCGTGCCCAGTGGAGTGCTAATATTCCCATTGTACCCTGCCGGCTTCTTGATCTTTCCACAGCCTCCGGGGAACTTTAGCGAGTAAAACTTTTTGTCCATGTCCCCGGCAACTCCCTTGCCCTTCTTGCCCCGCTGCATGCTCCCGTGCAGCTCCTCCCCCCCTGCATCGTACTTGCGGAAGTTGCTGGCCGCCAGAAAGGGATTCGTATTGAGCAGCGCCGTGCTGGCAACGGGCGGTGGTGGTGGTGCCGGGATGCGCTCCACCACCGCATAGGTGGGCTGATAGTCGTGTTCGATGGCATTCAGCAGCTGCACATTCGACGAGGAGTTGGTGCTGAACTTTTGATGCTGCTGCTGAGTCGGTGCTGTGGGTAATTGTTGCTTCTGTTGGAGCTGTTGATGCTGCTGATGCTGCTGGTAGTATTCGGTGTAGCTCTTGGGGAAGCAGTTGCTCAAATTATATTGCACTTGATGCGTGCCCGAGTCCAGTCCCTGGCTATGTGGGGCTGTCAGGTGGTGCATGGTATTGTATTGTTGTCCAGCTTTCTGGTGCTGATAGTGCTGCTGCTGCTGCTGCTGCTGCTGCTGCTGTTGTTGCAGGTCGCAGTAATGTTGCTGCTGGTGTGGATGAGGATGTTGCAGAGTCTGGTGATGTTGCTGCTGCTGCTGGCTGTTCGACGGCTGACTGATACTTCCATTGAGTCTCTTGGGTCGTGGAGCGACGCGCACCACATTTGTGTTGTTATTAAAATTTGTGGGGGTAGTAGAGAACTGTCATATGAAGGAGGCATGCGGCGTGTTGTTGTTTTTGTTGTTAGTCGGAGCAGAGCGGAGCAAAGCGAGCGATGGTGGAAAAAAAAACATTTGGATTAGTTTTGCGGTTAGTTTTTTATATGGTTTATGGTTTATAGTTTATATTATTAGTCAGTTGGAAAAGCTAGGCAAGCTAAGCAATTTTTGGGTCGTGTTTTAGCAAATCTTTGGGGAGGAAATTTTCTTTTATTTTTATTGTTTGGTGTGTCACTAGCGAACAACATTGATGGTTCAAGGGGGGGTGGTGGGAGTGTTTAAAATTAGAAGAAAATTATACATAACTATTTTACTCAGTTACTTAATTGTACGCTTATTTTACCCACAAAAGTACAAGGAAATAATAGAAAATACTTAAAATCTAATCATAAACTTTAAACATTATATAAATATTTATGTTAAATATTCAGCAAATAATTGAAAAACCAAAGGCTAAGAAATACTGGTCGGCACTTACAAAAAATAAGTATAGATATGAATTTATTTGCCCTTATTTGAGATGTAACAAAAAAATGCACTTGGAAATGAGCTGTATGAAAAATGAAGCAGAAACAACGTCAAACAATGTCCAGAGACATAATGTTTTCTACGAATATCTCTATATATATTTTAGGCCAGCAACAGTACAGATTTTTGGATAGTTTTCTAGCAAAGAATTACACACGTTTCCCGCAATGCAAAGACACTTAAAACGGGAAACCAAATCAAATCAAATCATAAGAGATAAGATTTACATCGATCGACAAAAGGCAGTATTTATATGTATAGAGAAAGCTTGGGCATAGTAATTGTATATGATGTATAAGGTTTTTGTTTTGTTTTTTTTTTAGCTTGATTAAATAGTGTTTTTTGAGTGCGCTTCTCGAGTGACAAGTGTGGTTGTGTGTATGAGTGTGAGAGAGCAATAACAATACTAGGGGATATGTAGTTAGGATAGCTGAAATATTCGTTATATCCGTACCTTGTTAGGTGCCGTTTGCAGACCATGAAACGGTAGATTCTCATACTCGCCAGGTTCCGTCAATGGTTCCCCCAGTGAAGACGACTTGTCGTGTACTAAATAATTTTGGGGCACACGACGGGTACGGATCGGTTGATTTTTTTTGTTGCGATTTGTGTTTTTTTTTGTGTCCATTTTTTGGTTTTGGTTGTTTTTTTTTTCGATTGGAAGCAAATGAGATAAAAAATAAATCAAATTATTAGAAAGAAATGGAAGGAGAAATAAATTGTTTTAAATATAAATAAGTAAACAATAAACTAGAGGCTAAAAAACCGTTTCAATCAAATTAATTGAATTCTTTTTTTTAACTTTTAATTTAAACTAATCTAAAGACCTAGTGTTGCCCTAGTACATCAGTTTTTTCTTGATTTATTTGGGGTTAAACCATGCTTAAATATAAACGAAGCATGCAACATCGAGGGTGCATAGCAAAACTGAAAATTAAAAAAATAAACATTTAATTATACAACAGCTTTTGTTGGCTTGTGCTGTCCTGGTTTTGAATTCGTTTCTTACTTGTCGGTCGTGTGGCGTTATATGAGCATCTCGGCATTCGATTCGTTATAGTAAATTACTTACGCAAAAGATTTTACAAAAATAAATTAGAGTACACACAGAGGAGCATTTATAGAGTTTGAAATGAGTTTTTCTTTCTGATGATATCAAATAATATTTAATAACAAAATCAGAAAAGGTAGCTTGCTTTTTCGTGACATGAAATCTCATTTTGCTTGGTCGAATTTGAAAGTCTATTCACACAGATGCGTCGTTCCATTTCGAGCAAGTCACTTTTTATCAATAAGCTTACACAAAACAGAGTCATGTTGGAGCATATTGCAGAAACATGAAGTCAAAATAAAGCAGCAAGCTGCTCGAAATTAAGTTTCAAACAACAACAAAAGTGTAGAAGAAACGTGTAATAAAATGTAAATGGTTCATGGACAAAAAGGCTGCCAGGAAGCACGAGTGATGGGTTTGAATGAGGATGAGTATGAGAGTTTGAGATGAGATATAGTACTTATGGATGTATGAATGGTAATAGTGACTTGCGACATGTATCTATGTGTATGTATGTTGTATGTATTCTTACTTTGGACGTGTTCGACCTTGTTGTGGGGGGAGGAGACCAATATGCTTCGTTTGGCCATTGGTGGCAGGGTGTTGGCGTTGCAGGTGCCCTGCTCCGTGCTGGAACTGACTCTGATTGGAATTCCGCTGAACGGACTGCCTTTCGACAGTGCCCTCTGTGGGTGGCCAAGGGTTTGGCCTCGGCCTGGGCCTGGTGGTGGCCTCAGTGGCAATGTGGGTGGCGGTGGTCGCGGCGGTGGCGTTCGACCACTCCGACCCTGTGGTGATGTTGCTGTCTGTTGCTGCAGGAGCGATGAGGTCGCCGGCACGCCAGCGACGACTTGTTGTAATGAAGAATGGGCTCCCAGTGTGGGAATAACTTCTGTTCCTGTTGTTTTGGTTGTTGTTGCTTTCCCCTGATCGGTTTCCTTGTCTAATGAAGGCGCTTGAAATGTCACAGAGGCACGTGATGGGACACTGCTGGAAGGACTTTTCACTGGTGTCGTTTCGCCTGCTTGTGTGTTTGTGGTGGTTTCATTAGTGGCTGACTTAGCGGGCGTCTTTTTATATGTGACTAATGGTACATGTGATTTTATGTGCGTGTTTTTTGTATGGAGGCAAGGCAACGTAATATGAAATGTAAAAAAATCAAGCAAAAGGAAATCAAAAATCAAAATCATAATTCAAAAATGGAAAGGTAACAAAAATACTCTACCACTGCCACTGCAACGTATTCCCTTGAGCCTATGCTGTGCTCCGAATGGGGAGGCGGAGGCGGAGGCGGAGGCGGAGGAGTTGCTTTCGTTATGGCCACCACGTCCACGCCAAAAGGTCTGCAACAGGCCTACATGGCTACGCTGGCTATCCCGAGTGCCATCGTCCGATGACTTCTTAGTCCGCTTAAAGACAAATGCCAGAATACGCTCCACTTTGCTGGCATTCGCACAGGGCGAGGAGGCTGTAGCTGCTGCTTCTGCTGATGCAGCTGTTAGATTCTGCAGGCAGGCAGCTCCCTCTGGAGTCGTCACTGCCTCATCTGTTGATGGTAAATGTTCCGCTTCAGTCTTCAATCTCGTCTGTGGCCCCAGAGTGTGGCTGTTGCCCGTTCCGGCTTCCGCAACCACCGTCACCTCAGTTAGCTGTGTGCTGTTGGAGTTAGTCTGGCTCTGGTTCAACACGGCACTCAATTGTGCCGACAACTGACTTGCATTCGCCACATTCACATGCACACTCGCATTCCCATTCCCATTCCCACTCGTATTTGTATTTGGATGGGGCTTCAGTGTCATTCGATTCACAGCCAGATTCTCCTTGGTATCGCTGCTCACGTGAAGCATTACACCCGGACGAAGTGGCCAGCGTGGTGGGGACTTTGGTGCATTGCCATTGAAGCGCGTGACAGGTGGGGGTGTGGATAAGATCTCATTGTTATTCTCGGTTTCGGTCACTGCCAATATTGGCTGGCCCTGCTGCTGCCTATGATTCGCCGGCGATAGGGTGGCTGGCAATAAACTAGTCGACGTATCCTCTATAGGCAGTGCCTCGCCCACTTTTGGCATCACTGGCTGATACGACAGCACACTGACGACGATGATGATCATTCATTGCAGGTGCAGGCAGTGTGTTTGTGTGTGTTTTTTGAGTGTTTTTCGATTAAGAATAAGGCAAGCGTTTGGGCAAATGTGTTCAAGTTACAAATACAATATTAAATTTGTTCACACAGTGCACACAATTTGCAAATTTAAAAGTGTACCGAAGCAAGCGTATTATTTGTTGGAACGAAACATAAAAAAAAAGAAATGTAAAATGTTTAAAAATATGGCAATGGCACATACAAAGCATGCAAGTACTTAATAAAATTATTAAAAAAATAAATCAACATTTATAGAAAGCTATAGTCGATATTCCGACTGGGATTGTACACTTTGAAAATACCTATGAATGTGATTGGAATATTACAAGTATTAACAACAATCTTTGGTGGTTCTGGAAGATAATTTCTAGGTAAATAATTTTAGAAAAAAAAGAAAGCCTTATGGCTGATCTTGGCTAGCTTTGAGAAGGGTTTTTAACGATTTTCCATTATGATTTCAATCGGACTTTAGCTGCTAAGGCAATCAAAAAGTATGCACAGCAAAGGGTGTGATTCTGAGCTCTTTCGGATACTGTTCCAGATTTCCAGAATAATTATTATTAATAATATTTCGCTTGCAGTTTGTAGCAACTTGATTTAATAAAGTCCCTAAGCTCTCAGCAATTTGCAAATTAAAATGCTTAAATTAATATGCACAAAATCTGTTAGCTACATCAAAATAGTTTCAATTAATTGCATTTACGATTAGTTATACATTTTCAAAAACTACACAAATGGAATATGAATACAAAGAGATTAATTATGCACTTACCTTTGGCTGGCGCTTATGGATACTTCCGTGTGATCTTTAGATGTGTACGAGTTTGTGGGCGTGTTCAGAGTGTGTTTGTGTACGCATTTCATGCACATGTCATGGATATTTTGTTAGCGATTAAAACAGCGTGTAAAGTTGAACAGCAAAGCAGTGGCACACACACAAATTAGATGTACATTCATCGAGAGACGGACATCAAGCGATAGATAATATTTTATGCATATGTGGCAGGCAGTTCGCAGTTTTGTTTATTTGTTTGTTCATATGGTTGTTAATTAGTTGTAGATGGGTTGATTGTATTTGTATTGGTGGTTGTTGTTAAGTTCGAAATAATGTTGATTTTTAGCATGTTTTTGTGTGTGTATTTGCGTTTGATGTTTGCATTTGTTGAAGAATTCAAAAGATGCAATCGAACCCGATGGGACACAATTTTTACGATTTGCAAATAAAAGAGAGAAAAAAAAGTGGTCATCGTAATTAAATATTCTCGTTAAAAAAAACAAACTCTCCTAGTCGCTTAAAGAATTTAATTGGAATTTAATTTTGAAATATATTTGTTATTCCTATGTCTGGGTTGTTCTCATGCAAGCTGGAGCCAATTCTCAGGTTTTTTGTTAGTCATTTGTTGGATCAAAAGCACATGCAAGAGGCAAGACAAGAAGCGCAGCTCATGCTTGGGGATAAACGGTAACAAAAATAAACTCAAAACTAGAAGCAGATTAACATAAATAATTTACAAAGTAAACCATAAATTATTGTTTATTTCGGGAATATGTTCAATGTTTTTCGAGTTGGCCTTAACATATAAATATTCTTGAATCTTTTTTCTGTTGCCTAAAACTATGCGATTTGTCGTAGAGCAATTTGTCCATTAAAGCAAAACGATTTCTTCTTAGCGTATTTATGTACAAATATTTGTATGCATATTTTGTTGTTCTTTGGCTTAGCCAAAGAGTGCTCGGTACTCACATTTATCTTGGCGCCGGCGACGACGGCAGACGCATATGATTATGCAGCAAATGATAATGACGGCCAGCAGCAGTCCCAAAATGGCTGCAACCAGTATGATGAGTGTCGTCTTCTCCCAACGCTGCCACCAGGCCAATTGTTCTGTTTTTGAGGAATAGTAAAGAGCACATATACATATATTATATATTTACGATTGCAATCAGTGGTAGTGGAAACGGAAAGCTCTAAAGGACAACTTAGAGTGAATGGCAATGGGGGGGCAATAGGGGGAGAGAAAAGTAATTTATAAACACATGCAAATTTCTCAAGAGTGACATTCGGGATTCAAGTCTGTCTCGCAGTCTCAGTTGCATCCACTTCCTGCACAGACAGGACAAGTCAGACTCTGCCATCCGCCTCTTACATTTATCATCTTGTCACACGGCTTTTCCTTTGAGTACCCAACCCACTCTCTGTCCCCTGCCCATCCACATGTGCGCCATGACAACATGTGCTTTAGTTGTCTTTCATTGTCTTCTATATCGCCCATAACTCAGATGATTATCAACCGAACAA
Source organism: Drosophila guanche (assembly GCF_900245975.1). Lineage (NCBI taxonomy): Eukaryota > Metazoa > Arthropoda > Insecta > Diptera > Drosophilidae > Drosophila > Drosophila guanche. Next base: position 2,412,454 of record NW_022995754.1, read on the forward strand.
ATGAATAAGTCTGTGACCATGTATCCCCCATTCCCATTTTCAATCCCTTACAAAGCCCGCCAGCCAACAGTTGGCGATGCGACAGATTAATGGGGCACACTCTCTACAAATCAAAATTAAATGGTTTTCAGTATGAATTTACTTACTCTTTGGGCGCACTATTTCGATAGAAAGCATTCAGTTAGTGTTTAGCATGAAGGAGGGATTTCACACAAATTTTGGGAGTTATCAAAAAAAGCATAAGCAAAGAGAGTTTTTAGTAACATTTTGGCATACATTTAGGGTCCATTAATGCCTAATTATGTATGAATGGATGGAGGTTTGTATATTCAACAAATAACACAAGGATCTTTGCCTCGGCATTTACCTCGCCACCAAATAAAAAGCGCTGAACCAGCTGTCAAGATAATAAATAAACAAAAAATAATGCAACTTTTGCTGTAGAAACTTTACAAATATTTAATGCCGACGGAAATATTTTTGAAATGAAAATGAATTTGTGTTTTAGCAGTAGAAACTGTGGTTGGGTTTTTGCTCCAAAAGGAGACAATTATTGATTGAGTCTTAGTGGAAAAGATTATTGTTAAGGGGCTTGAGAATATGTTTAAAAATGTAGCTATAGTTTATAGAAATATTCGTCTGATTTTGGTGTTTGAGCGCAGCGACATGGCAGTAAGAATGAAGGTAACAATGAATATTACTTACCAGCAACTTCGATTTCACAGAATGCACCCGATCCAACAGTATTATTGGCCACACACCTGTAGGTCCTGGCAATGGCATAGTCCTCCTGCAGCACATAGAAACTCTTGTCCGCGAATGCTTTCTCATCGCCACTGCCCAAATATTCCACAGTTTCATTCTCCGCCTTGATTGACCAAGAAAAATCAGCCTGAAATTGAGTGCAAGAGAGTGCAAAAGGAAAACGTAACATTCATTGTAGTTGTACGTTGCTGTATGATTTTAATCAAATCTGTGCAAACATGAACTTTGCATCGTTATTCCCCCATTTAATCGATGGCTGGTCGGATTATTGAATTTTCATGCTGTCGCACGTTGAATAATTTCCAATCAAATAATTTCAACCTCACCTCCGACCTGTGTGTGTGCATACTTTCACGTACTCTCTCTCTCTGCGGTTCTTGGCTTATACGAGATTGCGTGGGGCTATAAATTTCAGTGTTTTTCCTCTCCTCCCCTTATATTGCTCCTTCGTTTATTCTCGTACTTCTTAAATTGCCGCCGTGTGGCACTGCCAGCACTCCAGTTACGGCGGCGGCGTTGCAAATGCAATTTCAGAGTTTCAGGCAAAAGGAGAGCCAATCCAGGCGCAAGTGCAAATAATTTCGAGCAGAAATTCTGCTCTGATTTATGCGGCGCACACGGTTAAATGCGAATTTTAAAATGTTTGCCACTGAGCCCCGCGAGCTGGCAGTAAACTTTGACAGTTAACCGAACCGCAAATAGTTTTATAATATTATGAGAAAAAGTCAGGAGAGAATGCATACCTCCACGGGGTTTCCGAATGCTGTGCAAATCAGTGTATCCTGATCGTCGATTTCACGGCGCTCGATTTCACAGCGTGGCTTGACTAAGCAAAGTAAAATATAACCTTTAAATAAATGGTTAAATATTATATTTATTTTATATTTACACTGCACTTCGATGACTGTTTCGGCGGTGCTCTTGCCATGTTTGTTGAAGGCCAGACAGGTGTAGGTGCCATTGTCGTTGCGTTGCATGGGAGTATTGATGATCAAAGCGCTGCCTCTGGTTATTATTTTGTCCTTGAAGCGCCACTCATAAGAGGGTTCTAAGAGTAACACATAAAGTTAGTTTTAAACTTTCAAATCCCCTTAATAAATACCAACCTGGATTGCCATATGATTTGCATATAACCCGTCCCGGAATGGTATCTTCCTGCACATAGACAGTCGTATTTGCCACAGTTGTATTGATGGGCGCATCTATCATGTTACATGGGAATTATTGTTAAAATAAATTCACTTTGTTGTGCTCTACTGTGACTCACATTCAATGCCCAAATAGGTGCCACTCTTGATGCCAGGCCCCACGGAATTGCCCGTTGAGACGCACGTGTAGTTGGCATTATCTGCCGAGATATCGAATTTCGAATTTGGCCAATTCGACATGTTAAAGTGCTGCAAATCGATTAGAGAAACACACACACACACACACACACAAAAGAGAATGCTATCAATTTTCAACAGATACAATTTGATGTGGTAAGGGATATATATGAGCACAAAACTGCGATTGAAACCAACAAAATGTGGAACATTAATTGGTATTATATTTCGCAGAGTGGATGCAAGTGCAAAGTGGATGTTCAATCAGCGGATATTTCGAGCACTCACCAACACTGATAGCATGCTCTCAAAGTCACCGGTTGCGGGTGAGGCATCCATATACTTCTCCTTGATAAAGTAGCGGGTATCGTTCTTCTCGATGGTGGTGCCATCCTTCTGCCAGGATATCTCACAGCGTGGCACGCACTCGATGCGACAGGTTAGATTCGCATTGCGGGTGGAATGCAGCACACCCGTATACTGTGGCAGGTTCTTGATGAAAAATGGCGGTGCATGCACCTCCAAATTGACTGTGGCCATTACGCCCTTGCCGCCCTCGTTGTACGCATAGCAGGAATAGTTGGTGCGGCTGTCCAGGCCAACTGGCTCCACCGTCCAGTCCTTGGTGACAATGTCCTGCAGCGGACCGCGACCGCCGCGCAGCCAACGATATCTGTTGGGTTGCAGAACCATTTGAGCGACAAACGTAAATTTGCCCATTTTGCGGTAGAGTGCATAGGACGAGGACGAGGACGTGGATGACGTGGATGACGTGGACATGGATGATGTCGATTGTTGTCGTGCACCCGTGTACAGGGTCAAGATTTGCGATTGTGGCGTGTAGGTGGTGAGCGTGAGTAGTGTACAAAGGGAATGATTCAAATGTAAATCAATTAGAGCGTGAGTTTCTTTAATTTCATGGACTGCGGGTCGGGATACGGATGAGGATGCGATGCTGCTTGTTAATGCACTTGATAATGATGATGATGATGCTGGCTGCAGCTGCAACTGCTGCAACTCTTGATGCTTTTGCAACAGCAGCGCCTCAAAGGCCATGTCAGCCTCGTGGGGCGACAGTGCTTGGACGGTGTGGTAGGCGATTAGTGGTGTTGGATTATGTGGTGTTGATTTGCTAGTGAATTTCTGTTTGCTGTTGGCTTGTGGTAGTTGTTCTTGTGGTTTTGGTTTTGGTTGTGGTTGTGTTTGTGGTGCTACAAACCTATTCGATTCCGGATAACCCGGATCGTCCACAGAGCACGAGAAGATGACGCTCTTCTTTTTCACAGCAATCGGAGGGAAGTGGGTCAGCGTGGCAGGTCCGGGCTCATAGTGTACCTAAGAGAGAGATTGATATAAGCAAGAGATTAAGAGAGAGAGAGAGAGATTACCCACCATTAGCTCCTTCTCTTCGCTGCGTGGACCCCAGCCAGCAGCATTGAAGCCCTCGCAGGAGTAATTGTAGAAAAAGCCACGTCCAATGCTCTCCAACAGCAGCTTGCTGGGATCAATATGGCAGAGATCCTCCTTTAAAAGAGACACACAATAAACTAGTAATAAATTCAGAGTGGACAATGGACTGGCACTTACTCGAGTCTCCTCGCAGTCGGGCAGCTCCTTGAGCAGCGTGGCATTGGCGTACCAGCGCACCTTGGTGAGCACCGAAGGATTAGCCTCTAAGATATTGCAAAAGAGGGTGACATTCGACTCATCGCTCTCCTTGACAGGTCCCTCGGGTATCATTAGCACCTCCACAAGGGGCACATCTATTAAAGGAAACTTTCCTTAGGATTACTGTTCTCTTTGTGTAGATTTTGGGGCTGCACTTACACTGCACATCCAGATCAATTTGCTGCTCCGATATGCCTTTGCCAATCGCATTCGACAGCTGACAAGAGTAGTTGCCAACATCCTCCTTATCGGTGGACTTGATGACCAGCGCCACATTCTCCGAATTACCACCCTGATAGTGCTCCGTATCATTGACATTGACAATGTCGCCATTGCGATACCTGGAGATGGGAAAACAAAAACAAAACTTAATTGGGAAAACGTTCTGTGTTGGAGTCCTCTTTAAATCCTGAAAAATCACCATTTAAATTAAGTTTTCTGCGAACTCCCACTCTCTTGAATGCTGGCAAATTCTTTTCACTTTCCGCTCACATGAAAAACAAACATGAAAGCCTCTCAAATGCACACACAAACGGCGCGGGCCGAGGCTGTAAATGAAATATATGCCCCCATCTGTGGGCTGTGTGGGCGGACTCTGCGCCGCGTCACTCTATTCATTTACTGTGTAATTTCTCAGTTGCAAAATTACATGTGGTGGAGCCACTTGCCCCACAGATGACGACGACGGCGATGAGTGTGTTTAGGGCAGTGTTGGCAGGCAGCAGCAGTACCCCACCAGGACCATCCTCATTCATCATAAACGCGACTCGGCTCACCCATCACCCATCACCCATCAGCCATCAACCCTGGCTCTCTGGCCCAGTCCGCACTTCGCTCTCACTAATTAGAAGCGTGTGTTTTTCTGACAGTTTTGTGCTCTAGATATTTTGCTCACCCAAAGTGGAAGAGGTCGACCCCACGGACAGAGAGGGCAACGCACATCTTTCGAGTTTCAGATTTGACAAATTCAATATGCAAAACGCATATAATCATCATATGCATCGCACATTCATCGTATTTCAAACTGTGGCTGTGTAGGTGTGTTCTCTGCGCGTATGCAGAATTCCAGTCGCGCAATCTCGCATCTCGAATGTCACCAAAAATTGCAATTTGCGTGCCATCAAATGAAGTGATGCGCTGCTGCCAAAGCGAAAATATGTCTGGAATTTTGTCGACAAAATTCACAGAGCGGTGCAGTCGAAAGCGAGGCTCGTTAGCCTTGTATCCTGGTCACAAAAGCTTACTTAACCCGCGAGGAGTTGTATTTTGGGTGCGGAATGTTGTTGCCAGCTGCTGAGTTTTGCTGATTATTGGGATTTAATCTTTGTGGCGCTGCAGGGGTACGAGGAGGGTTCAACCAACATCTTGTTTAGTTTGAAGCATCTGCCCAAAAACTGTTTGGTTGAGTGTGCATCGAGGGCAGAGGACCTGGTCAGCCTCTGCAGGATTCGATCTAAATTCACATTACGCATTTTCTCGTTTCTGATGTTCAGCTGCTGAACGCAATGCTCGCTGGGGGGAATACAGAGGGAGTGCTCTGCTGGCTGCTACACCGTGCCGTGCGGTGTCTAAACAGAATGCGGTTTCCCATCGCATCGCTCCCCACCGCACCTTAGCCCTGGCGGTGTCCAACTCCCCCGCAGCACGGGAATCGCTTTTGTATTTGTTTTTAATTAGATTTTTGTTTACTGTGGAAATTGTAGTTAAATTGAGTCCTGGCTACAGCCATTGCTGCGTTCTTCCATTCCTCCATTCCCTGCCCCCGCAACGCTGTCAGAGTCAGAGATTGGCAACCCTTTGAATGTCCCCTGAATGTATCTTACACCTAGGTCAGACACATGTAAGGCGCGTCAGGTGCTGCCTTGGGGCGCACTCAGCACACACACGAGACACAGACACACACACACACACACACACACAAACTCGGCTTTAAACAGAGTCAGAGAAGGAGACTTCATCTCAGTCTGTTTGTTGGCTCAATTTCATCTCTCTGACTCAAATGTAAGTATTTGCTGAGGGACTTGAAATTAATTTCAATTTCTTTGCATTTCATTTCCAAGTCGCACGCTCGTAAGACACGCTCCTTGGGCAGGATAAATGATAATAAGATATTTGCTCGTTTGCTTACCACACGACTTGGGTTAAAGATGCAGGATTGGCGAAGTATTCACAATTCAGGAGCACAATTTCGCTGGTATTTGTGACCATTTCCGGTGGACTGACCTTGACCACGGGCGGATCTGTTGGGGAAGCACAAAAATGTAGCTTAAAGATTTGCATAATTAATATTTCTGCCACTTACACAACACTTCCAATGTTTTGGTCGATGATATTGGTTTCTCCCTGTTGATTTGTAGCACAATGTTCTCAGCCTCGCACTTGAAGACGCGATCATTCTCAAAGCGAGTGGCATTAAAGACGAGCTCCGATTGTGTGTGATAGGTGCCATCCTCCTTCTCAAACTGCAATTGTAAACTGTGATCAAAGATTGCTCAGAGCCTGACTAAAGATATTCACTTACCGCTTTGGTGCGTATCTCCGTTAAATCATTCTCCTCGGGACTTATGGTAGATGTTGCATTGTACCAGGTGAGGTTAACAGCCGGCCGTGCACCGTAAATCTATGAAAGGAATTTGCAAAAACAATTCACAACTTGTCGACATCTGCCCATTTAGACCGCCCCTCGATGTACCATGTATGTCATTATATTTCCATTAAACAAGAAGTGCATGTAATCGCTCAACCCCTGCTGGGATTGGCTATGCCAAGGAGCAGGCAAAAAGCGATTGCATAAAATTCCATTAAAACATAATACGCAATCAATAAACAATTTTGTATAATTTTGCAGCGACAACAAGCCGCTGCACTCTCTGGGTTCACTATTTCCTACAAAATTGCTCGACTCCTTCGATGAAATGCAACGAAAAATGCTTACACTTGAACGAAGGTGGAGTAGCAGCAGGAGGAGTACAACGAAATCATGTTAAATCGCGGAAGTCCTTACGAGGCCTGTGACAATGCCTTGTCGAAGGTAAAAGGCACACATGCCAGGACACCAGGACACCAGGACACTAGAATGCCAGAATGGTAGCTGCCGGGTGTGGGTGGGTGTTCTGCTCCAGTTAAGGCCAGTGAACAGGCCCCAGTAGACATGGCTGCCATATGAAAAATCGTAGAATAATTGGCAGCTAATTGTTATCAATTACGTGCATGCACAAGCAATGCCAACACGCTGAACAAAGAGCGGGGCAGCTTTACACAAAGACAGCTGGCACTCGACATTGCCAAAAAAATCCTATTTAGAAATTAGAGTGTGGAAATTCTCTTTTCCCTGCGGTTTTCTTTATAATAAGAGTCCCTTTTTAATCCCTCATGTATTTCCCAATACTCACGTCACATTGTAGCACCACTTTGCTGCCCTGAACCGTATGGTGTTCCACTCCCTTGATGAGTATGCTCTTTGGCGGCACTGTTGGAGTAAGAGAGAGTAAAATTCAAAGTTACTTTAGCTTCAAAATTGCTTCAAATGTCTGCCATTGTAATTGGCTTTTGTCGGTATGTACTTCCGGTGCAAGGAATTCTACATTTTCCGGCTGGGATTGGTTTTTTTATAGATACAAAAACGTAAACGAAACGATAATAATGGCAATTTGCATTTAGGTATAGTTTATAAACAAAGTGGACTACTTTTAAATGCAATTCCATGGCTCGTTGACTCACTCAAGCTTCAGTTTTTGGCCACTTCAACTCTGTAGAATTTTTGATTTAAAATTACCTTGCAAGTCCACGCTAAATTTGGTAACAATCGGCGACTTTATCGCTGCGGACTCCACGCGGCATTCAATGTCCTGAGCCAGATCCTCACGGGATAATTGCCAATCCAGCTCCAGTGTCGAAGTGAAGAGGCCATCGTTCAAATCATGAGTGGGAGAGTCTATGGATGGGCAAAGAGGAGCATTAAAAACAATCATAATGGAAATCCCAATATGTCTTTAGAGCATTTGCCTAAAGGTTGTTATGACATTCAATGTCCGTTTTGGGATAATAATGATAAATATAACGAATTTCACGGGGATTTCCGTTTAGGTCTTTGGGGGAGAGGTTTAGTATTTGGGCAAGCTTAGTCTTGGGCTTTTAATATTTACCTACATATATAAATAACCCCTACTTGAAACTGGTTTAATTTTGTGGGGCTCTGGGTCCGGTGGTAGATTTATTTAAACCTCTCCTTCTCGTTCGACTGCCGTGTACTTAAAAATTTAACAAAAGTGCCTCTAACTTTACGTTTATGCTTGACAATAAAAGGACGTAGCATTTTTATGAGCTGAGCGCGGTTGGCTATAGCTATTCCTATTCCTATATGCAAACTGATACGAATCAGGGCGGTGGAAGAGGAGCAGCAGCACTCAAATCCCAGCCAGGGCAGCTCTTTATGGCCACTCGTCAGTCGTCGTCGTTGATGTCAGTCACTGCATAAACTTTGTGGCGCATCGTAAATCCACCCACGGATCCATGGACTCACGGACCCACAGAGACTTTAGTTGGTTCGAAGGCTTATGCATCAAATTGGCTACTTAGCCCTGTTCCCCCTACCGACAGTCCTGGAAATCAATAAACGCGCTTCGGTTGCTTTTACGACTATGATCTGGGGAGCCTAAAACTGTTCTCTCCCCGCCTTAGCCGCTACCTTTTTTCAAGGAGTTGTCTTGCTCCACCCCCCTTGGGGAATGGGAATTTCTGTTGTACTCACATGTTGCCAGTCGCTTCGTGCCACGAAACCAGCCGACATCAGGCTGTGGTCGGGTATTCTTCACGGTACATGTGGCCTTCAGGGCCTGGCGCTCCTGCATGGGACCCACCACACTGCCGTTTTCGATGCGATCGCCCTTTGCATCCAAAATCACAACCTCAGTGGGTGGCACTGCAGTTCCGACATCCGGTCAGTGTTCGAAATATCCGACATGTACGTGTTGAGTTGTGTGTTTTTCGGTTGGTATTCGGTTGTGTTGTGTTTCGGTGTGGTTTTTGTGCGTAGGTGTTTCGGTTTTGGGTGTGTGAGTTGTGTTGTTGTTCAATTATTTGAAAGGTAAAAATTGTTGAATTCGTGTTTTAATAAATCATATTACTTTGGTCTTTGGTTTTGCATCCAAAAATTATAACAATATCCCCGAAAAAACTGAAGAAGTTTTCGTAATTAAAATTAAATGAAAATGAATTAAATGTTCAAACTGAATAAATGCTCCAAATTAATTAAATGAAATACCAAGGAATCAAATAAAACCAAGTAAAAGCCTAGAACAAGACTCTAGAAAAAGTAATTTAATGAAACAAAAAAGACAGACCTAGGGCCCACAAATAATAATCCATAAAATTCCAGAGCATATATTTAAAAGAAAAACGATAAAAATAATTCTCAAGCGAATAAAACTAAGTTATTTTCTCTTCAATATGCTCATTGAGATTCTTGTTCTTGCTTAAGGTTATAACTAAAGAGAAACCATCGATAAAGGTATTAATGATAATTTATGAGTTTAATTTACCAATGTTTTCTACGTTGGTTAGCACGTAGATATCATAGCCAAACGTTTTGTAGGTTGGTTTTTGTTTTGTTTTATTTTGGTTTGTATTTTGTATTTTGTTTGATTTGTTTTTTTTTTCAAAATGATTTAATAGCAATGCGTTGGATGTTTTTATTAAATATCGAGTTTAGTTTTGCAAACATATTTCGAATGAAGTTTAAATTTAAATTGTTTTTAAGTTGAGTTCCCCATATTGGGTTTTAGTTGTTCGGTTTTCGGTTTTCAGTTTTTGCAGGTAAACATTGCACACAATATTGAAGAGGAAAAAACAAATTTGTTTGTTTTTTTTTCGAGTGTTTGTTGGGTGAGAGGAGTACACGGTGGTTGCATTTTTTGTGTGTCGGTTTCGGTGCCGATTGGGGCGTGATGTGAAGCAGAAGGCATGTCATGGTTTTTTGGGTCGAATTTCAATTTTTTTTTTATAGTCATGGAATTTTTGCGAGGTTTTATTTGTTAGGTTGAGTATTAGATAAAGATGCACGTTTATGTATGTAGATATATATGTATGTATGTGTGAGTAGGTATGTATTATAGGGGGAATTTCCATGTCGATGTTGACGAGCGTTTTTCATTTTCATTTATTTTGTGGGACATTTTTTTTTTTGCGAAGAGAACAATCAGTTAAGAGAAAATATTTTCATGAGTTTTGACACGTTCAAATGTTTCAGGTGGAAAAAAGTAAAGAAAGAGAGAGGAAAGTGGAGAGAGAAGAGAGCGGTTAAGGGTAAAGTCGATTGGGGGTTGCAATTCGAAATGATCAATCATCAATTTCGCACGACGGAACAATACAAAACACACACAAGTCTATGGGTTGTATTAACAGGAAGAAAAATGCGTGTTCAATCAGGCACAAACACGCCATGAGGGGGGACAAGCACAGTAAGCCCAGTAACAAAACAATTCCAATATCGAAGCACACATGCAACTCTCTGTACAAACATTTCTTTCGCTTTTCTTTTGCTTGGATTTCAGTTCGATATCCCATGCATTTGTACTGGTTTTAAGATTAAAACGAAAGCCACAAACACTTACAATAAATTAAAATTAAGCAATAGAAATTCGTTATAAAAGAACAACAAATATTACAAGGCGTTTGGTTACATGCAAAGCAGCAAAAGGAATGAATGAATGATCCGTGGAGATCACTTGATTGACTGATTGAATTGGGTGACTTACCTAAGACTCTCAATTCCACTCGATAGCCATTGAAGTTATCACACGTTTCTTCTGGTATAAAAAATGTTGTATCACATAGATAAATATCCTCATCACCTATTTTCAAGTCCTTAATAACTAGTCTGTATGGATTTTGTTCAACAGTCACTCTGCAAAGGAAATGTTAAGTACTGTTTATTTATGTTTGAACAAATTATGCACTTACCTGTCCTCAAATTCTTTATTCACACTCGTCACATTGCTATCGCCGAGCAGCATGGCAGCAATGCGATCGTCGCCTTTGAACCAATTCAATGAATGCAACTTGCCGCACTTCTCCTCATTCACGGGACAGGGTAGGACCACAGACTTGCTCTCCTGTTCACTGATGGTGCGATCTGCAAGAGATACATATATGGAAAGCTGTTACATAAAAGCTAGTCCTGGGTTTTGTTTTTAATGGCACACAAACACTAAGCAATTCCTTGCATACTAAGTAGACTGCTATAAATCCCTCTTAAATTTCAAGAATATTTGAATAGTTCTTCTCACTGCAGCTCCACCTCCATTCTGGCTTTTGCTTCTTTTTCTTTTGGGCTTTTTCGCTCGACCCTAAACGCATAAAAATACAATTTTCTTATCAGCTTAAAAGCCTATAACATAATTTGAAATTTACGCTCCATTTAAGTCGCTGCTCGTGTGTGGTGTGCGTGTGTGGATGCTGTAGTAGAACGTACGTGTGTGTGTTCTGATTACAAAATATCATTTATTTCACACGTTTTCCATCCATCCTTCCTGCCATAAAATCAAAAAGGCTATCCTGTCCGAAGAATTTCCTAAACTTACGTTCCATCAGCCATAACCGACAATCACTTTAACGTCTCGTCTGGTCTGGGGTGGTCCTGGGCTGTCTGTCTTGCTATTTTTATATCCCTCGAGCTGCCCCACTCGATAAATTGCACTCTGATGTATTATATTATGCGGCCAGCCGCTTGCTCTGTTGGCCAAACAATTTCTTACAAATTTAATAGCGATGGATGTTTACAATCTTTTTGGGTGGCATATTTTATTTGTGAATCGAATTATCAAGATACAAAGGACTACTAATCGCACAACCAACTTGTTGTTAGCACGAACTAGACCGCAGAAGAGGGTAAAGCCTACAAAAAACCACACCCAGAGTCTGCATATCGGTTGAATGCCACACGACACCCACAAAATAAGTTGTTAGCAATCAACTCTAGCATCAAACTTTGATTTGTATGACCATAAATCGCACTTTATTTTTGAATCAGCCCCAGTCCTCCTCCAACCCCGTTGAACATCTGTCTATACAGTTTCCTGCTCAGCAGTACCATATTTGTGGCTGACTTGTTCATAAATTCTACCCTACCCTTTTGGCAGAAGAAAGTTGGCCAAAAGTTGCACACACACACACACAGAGCTGTGTGGCACACTCGCTCCCCCTCCCCGCTTTAAGCCATTGGCAATCAGTTTTCTTATCTGCTTGTCTTATGTGTCCATCCCCACTTGTTACATGGTCATAACTTTTTTTGTAGTCTGGAAACGCCTTTAGCTTGGCTTTTATAATTCTATTTCCGTTTCCGTACAAAAAACTTTTGCAGGAAAAACCCTCAGCTACGAACTATACATATGTATCTATTATGTACAACGTCTGTATATATTGCTCCACATCTTTTTCACATGTTTTGGGTATTCCATTTTCTTTGTCTGCTTTTGCCAGTATGGGATTATTATCGTCTCTACTCTGTCCGGAACTCTAGACTGCTTTACTCCGTGTACTCCGTAGACTCCAACTCACACACACAGACATGGTGGATATATGGTGATGGGAGTGTACTGTACGTGCTACACTTTTGTGCAGCATTGACACTCACTGACTTTGTGTGTCGCTTAGTGGTTTTGTCCATCCTTCCCTGCTTTGCCTTTGCCTTGTGCCAGGAGATGATATTGTGGCTTGGCCTGGGCCAAAAAACATGATTTAATCCCTTAACTCAAGGAATTATCACCGACTTTAATACATTTTCTTTCTTTGTTTTGTGTCACTCCAAGCGAAAATGTATCCCCATGTAGGCTGCCAGTTATTTCTGCCTGAGCATCCCCCTTATCTGCTATTCATAGCACATGTTCATCAATCAATTAATCGATATAGAAAATACTCTCTCCCTGGTCCCAGGCACACAACTCACAGAGTTGCGAGTATAAATAATTAGAAAATAAATAAGAAAGGGATGGCAAAGAGGGGGCGGAATATGTGCCCATAATGGAATACATTTTATGTACATAAATTACGTTAATTTACATCTTTACATCCTAATTAATGCAGTCACTGTGGGGCGGCTGTCTCGCAAATTATGAAACAAATGGAGTTGAACCAAAAATTAACCTCGAAAACTTCGTCAAATAAGTCAACGCATACAAAATTATTTAAACAGAATCAATTTAAATGAAGCGCACAATCGGGGGGCGTGTGGTGGGGCAGCACTTTCCCCCAGCAGGTGGCAAGCCATTTCGACAGTACAAATGGTGGTCGGGCGGGGGAACTGGGGGACCCTTGGCATAATTTCAATATGGCGTCGACTGCCACAGCGCGTGGCCAGCAGCCGAAACTGCCACTTAGAGGCAGTCGGCCATCAGGTCTCCTTCCGGTACTGCCTACGCGTACACCTCAACGCTAACCGGAGGGAGGGGAATCCGAAGGGACGCGCCACGAGACGCGACGAGACGCGACAGGACGTGATGGGATTGGATTGTATGGGGAGATGAGAAAATAACAAAATAAAAATTTGCGTTTATGTTTCAGTTGTTTTTATTTTCCGCTGGTCCCACGCCCTCTTCCGTTTGACACTCATTTCTGACAGCTTAAGGACATTTGAGGGTCATGTTCTCCCGCGCTCTCTCGTTGAGTTTATCCAGATTTAAAATGACATTTTCATAATTCAAGTCTGTGATTCAGCGCCTCCTTTGTTTGTAATAAACTTGCCACTTTCCCTTCCCCCCCCCCCACTTCCACCTGCCACTCACTCGAGTACCCACTGTCGCTCTGCTGACCCCTAATTGTGTGGGTTTTCCCCTTTTTTGCTATTTACTATGTCTCGAGTGGAATTGCTCCCCCGCTTCTTTATTGAACCCATGCTTAGCAACAGCTGCCCCGTAATGAAATTAAATTATGGTTTCTCTAAAGGCACACACACACTGGCGGACGGACTGCTGGAGCTGCCTGTGTGTCTGGGTAACGGAAAAGATTTTCTCATATTTTCCGGGGTTTGTCACATTAAAATTTAGTGCTTCTTTTAAGTGCCGGTAATAAGATATTTGTATGCTTTTAGGCGGTTGGCGTTAGGCAGACAGCCAGCCCCAAGCCCCAGCCCCAGCCCCAGCCCCAGACTCAGAGAGTGAAGTGAGCCAAGTGCCAGTGGCGGTGCCAGTGCCATGTGTTCGTCTCTCTCCCCAAGTCCTTCTCTGCTGGCATCCCCTACTAATGCTAGTGTGCATGTGGCGTTGCCTTTGCATAATTTAAAAGTACCAGAAAGCGACAATATATTAAGGATTAAGACTAGAATGCTGCTAAGAGTGGCAGAGATTAAAGTGGAGGAGTGCAGAATGGGAGTGTAATCTTTGCTTTAAGACTGGGGGCAGAATGCCTAAAGTTCCGTAGTGAAACTATTTTTTGATTAATTTGCATGCCAAGTCGTTTCATTTTTCATTCGCAAATGCTTTTTAATTGCTCTCTTCCTCGGCGCATAATTAATCGACAGGGAAACGTCGCTTGACTTAAAAGAGTTATTAATTTGTTGTAAAATGACTGGGGATAGGGAAGAAGGGAAGAGTTAGCCACCAAGGAGCAATGGAAACAAAGCATTTTGAATAGTTTTATCAAAGAAATACTTAAACAATATATTCTCCATTGATCACAGCTTCGATCTGGGATGCTTCAATTTGTCTCTCCCTTTGTCATCTATAAGTCTGTTATTTTATACGAAGGCTTCACCCAACCTCTGATGATTATATTTTCGTATGCATTCTTTAGCGCCCAACTGCCACAGACTGTACTTTTTTTGTTGTTTATATTTTTTATTTAAATTCTGCGTTGCAAACTGCAGGGGAATAGGGCCTGCTATCTGCCAGTTGTTGTGTCAGTTCTGGGCTGCCACTGGGTGCCTTGGAGCGTAACGCTGACAAAAAAATGAACGACATTTGTTGCATTACCCTGAAGTCTTGACCCCTGTTATCGGGGGCAGTCTTCCACTTTGTGTTGGTGCCGCTTGAGTGAACCAAGTAAAAGGTTCTTCAAAGGGGTGGGTGCTACGCGTTGATGTTGCTGGAACATACATAAAAACACTGCCACGTTTGGTGGCTAGGAATTCCTTATTTAAATACTTCAAATCCATGAAATTTCAACAATTAAAATCGAAATTTAAACCTTAAAGACTGCTCAGTAATTAATAACAAAAGCAGCTTAAAACTTAATCAATCAAATGGACGTCGAAAAGCAGCTTCAGGCACGCCTTCAACACACAAAAAAACCATTATGTAACGACACTCTAAAGTACGAAAATGCTCAAAGTCAAAGGTGTAATTACGTCCGAAAAACATTGACATGAAAAATAAAACGAAAGCAACAATGAAAGCAGGGGAAAATGTAGCAAAGGAAAAGCGAAAACTGCAATAAGGGGCTAACGAGTGAAAGGTTTTCCTAGTTAGTGGCGAAAAAGTTGAAAGAGTTTGGTTGGAAATCAACTGAAGGAACAATAAACATGCGAGTGGGAGTGCTCGTATCTTGTCAACGTTTTGAACGAAAACAAAGGGGCAGCAGTGTCCTCTGGGGAAAGAGTTTAACATTTTTCATGTACCATACATGAAATGTTAATTGGGCATAAATAAAATGTATACAGAGCGAGAGAGAGAGAGAGAGAGTTCGGTCTGCCCGCAAAACAGATTTGCAATCAAAAAATCTATCTCGACTTTTGCTCACTTGAACTGAATTTTCCAGGCAGAAGGCCAGGCCAGGCCTGTATGTGTCTGTCTACAGATTAATTTTTATCTTTTGAATGGAGCTTAAGGCTCTTGAAACACACACACACACACACACACACAGGGGAACGAAACCATATTAAAGTGGTGGCAGGGTAAATGAAAACACAACGATAAAAGCGCACTGCACTGCTCATCCTATTGACTGGTTACCACTTCCGACGCGAACTTCATACAAGCAATCCCACCACCGCCACAGGCAGAGCAGGAAGCAGAGGCAGATGAGGCACAGGAGCAGCCAAAAGGTAGACCCCAAGAGGTATGCTCTGGTCCATGGACACAGACTGCCCCGATCCGGTTTTACTCGTACTCTCCTTCGACTTGCTCGTGGTTTGGTTTGGCGAACGGGGGTTGGAGGGGCTCTTGTTTTGACTGCGAGAGCAACATATGCAAATTTAATATTTTTATTAAAAAACTTTTTTGTTGTGGACCGCACAAAGGAAGAGGTATTGTGCACAAGTACAGGGAGAACCACAATACAGAGAACAACGAGCAGCGATGGAGATGTAAGGAGCATTCTTTAGACACACACACACACACACACGAGAAGAGGGAGAGAGGCAGAGCAGGAGGGGGTCTGGTGCTGGGGCTGCTCTGTCTCTGTCTCTGTCTCTGTTTTGATAAGGAAGCGAATTAAGTGCTGCGGTGCTTTGGTGTTTTTAAAAGCCGCTGCTGCCACGCTACCACCCCCACAAACCCCTTTGGCATTTCACATTCAACAAAAGTTTTTTTATTCAGCACATTGGCAGAGAAAGGATATCGCCTTTCGTATGTGAGAGAGAGGGAGCGAAAGAGTGTGTACTTTTTTAGCTCTTGGTAGAGAGAATATTATGCAGAGGAAAGTACATGCATATTTGAGCAGGCAGCAGGCAGCAGGCAGCAGGCAGCTTCGATGTCTCCTCGATCTATGAATACTCATAGGAAACTTCTCTGCCCCGAACTGCCAAAAAATGTATTACGTCAAATAAAAATCCCTAAACTGATATCGTTGAAGGAGGGTCCACACGTCCACCTTGATTACATTTTGCGGATATGTTTCTGTGGTTTCTGCAACCATCAACTGTCGCACGTCAAATTGTTGTTGAAAGGACAACGACGTGGGGTGTGCAGGTACAATGCTTGGTTGTCAGTTGCCGATAACCAAAAGCCGCTTATACAATACTCAGAGGGAACAACAATTCTTTTTGAGCAAATGCAGGAGCAGGAGCTGGAGGATGTGCTCTCTGTGCTCAGGGGAACGAAACTTTAGGAACTCAGGGGAAAAAACAAAAAGCGGATTGCAGCTCTGCTCTGTAACCGATTGTGAGGACAAGATTTAATATTTTGCAAAATCCAAATTAAAGCGAAGTTCAAGAGAAAACTCCAAACAGAGAGAGAGAGAGAGAGAGAGACAGCAATAAACCCTTACGCACTTACACCTGAAAGAAAATATCCTGGACACCCTGCTGTATGTTTCTTTTGTGTAGCAAAATGTTACTAAAGGTACAAGAAAAAGTTCTAATAATAAAGCAGTTCACGTTTTAATGATGCGACCATGTTATGTCCAACAACAACTAACAAGCAACAAAAAAGTAAAACAAAATTGCTGTCAGCAAAAACTTTTGCCAGAGCTGAGAGCAGAGCGAGAGGAAAACTTTCCATCATCATCAAAATGCGCTCAGGCCTAATTTAAATATGTTTGAACTTTTTGCTGTTTTTATTTTGCCGCCTCGTTTCCTATTATTTACATACGACACACAGAGAGAGAGAGAGAGAGAGAGAGAGAAGGAAAGTTCTGGGATATTTGGCTCTCTTTCCAAATGCTTGAACAGCTTTAAGTTTGACACAACGAACAAAAGTTTTTTGTTTGCTAAGAAGGGAAAGCACTGTCCTTGTCCTGGCCCTGGCCCTGGCCTGTCATTCATTTCCTTTTTCCCTTTTTGCCTTTCCGAGTGTGTCGCATTAATGCAAATATAATATGCCGCGACCCCATCCATCCACCTCCTGTGTGTGTGTGTGTGTGTGTGTGTTGACATGCGACAAATTACAAAATGAAAGCTTCTCAATCTTTGTCCTCGCTTCCAGCTTGTCCGATTTGTCAGAATTATCCCTTGGCCAGCGACAGCCTCTTGCCCCCCAATGGCTGCTGCCCGACACCTTGGGAGTAACTTTAATGCAGCCGCAAGTCAACATCCAACAAAGATCTGCCTGGGTGCCACACAAAACTAAACCAAAGTTAGGGGTTTCAAGAGTTTTTAAGTTCTTAAGCACACACACACCATGGAGTTGGCAGGGCAAGTGGAAGTTCTGGGAGACTTCTCCCGGAACGTGTTGTTTTGTTTGAATGCCAGATTTGAGACTCTTTAAAGTACCCGTTGAAATCCCACAAGGTTGAAATTACAGCGGAACCGGAAGGATGATGGCTAAATGATTCATAAACTGCCAGCTGCCAGTACCCGAAAAAAATGGAGTAATAATTATCTCTGCATGTTTCCGGAAATTGGATATATTTAGAAGTAATTTAAGGGCAAATCGTCAGGAAGCAATTCTCTCTTCAAACTGAAAATAATAATGAGAAAAAAATCAGAAACAGAAGGAAGCCATACGAGTGCGCTCTCTCTCTCGTACAGAAGTTGTCCAACTCCAAGTCCAATGTTGCATGCAGCAAACAGAAGGCAGAAGTGCGAGTGGCAGTGGCTGGCAGGTCCCCTTAGGTATTGGGTTTCACTTTCAAAATTTGCCAACTGTTCGTTCAACTTGTGCTGACAGTTGGTTGAGTGGTCGCCAGTCGGTTGTCGGTTGTCGACAGTCACCAGTCACCAGTCGCCAGTCGCCAGTCGGTTGCTGTTTGCAAATATTTTATGCTCATTGATTTTGTGGCATGTTGCAAGCGACTGGCTGGGAGTCTACTACTGGGAGCAGTCACTGTGCAAATCCCCAAGAAGAGTAAACACAATGCAGCTAGACCAGAGAGACCTTTCCAGACCCTCTGGAAGCCTTGACATGCTAAGGTAGAATTTTCTCTCTGCTCGATATCGGGTTACCAGAGTGGGAGATGTGGCAGGGTACTGTGAGGATCAACCAGAAACTGATTTATGAAAAGCTGCACTGTTAAGCCTTAAGCCGCAACCCAATCCGAGTCGGGAAAAAGCTGAAACTAAGCAAAAGAAATTCCTTGCACACTTTTCTTGTACATTTTGTTAATCTACGCTACTGGGTAACAAATCTCGGGAAATGTCAACTTTAAACTTGGCAAACACCTTCAGCGGCAGTGCCTTTAATCAATGTCAAAGGGCAAAGGGCAAAGGGCAGAGCGGGTGGGGAGGAGTGGGATTATGCACAGCTGCCTCCCTCAAAGCGGAACATTAGCCAATATTTGCACTTCACTTTGCTTGAAAAATGCACTCATATAACTTACGGGTGGGAGGTGTAATTCTTAGCCAAAGGAATCACGAACAGGTGCAAGAGTCACGGGAAAATGCCATTACAGGAGAGGGATCACAATGAGTTAGTTTTCCTTTGCAAGCTTGGAGAAGGAAAACAAACTATTTAATCTGACCCCTGCCCTGACACGCATTCTGATAAAAATATTCTGCAGCTTCCGAGACACGACACACAATTCCCAGCTCTCTCTTTTTGCACTTTTGTGGCTGCCCCTTGACATGTTCTGTCTAAATTAATGGTTAACTGTCAAATTGTACAAACTAAATGACAATTGTATGCAGTGTCGAGAGAGAGAGAGAGAGATACAAAAAACGTACATGTCTATGCCCTGAGGAGCCAACATGTCCATAAAATGGATATATTTTGATTTGTTTTGATTTCTGTTCATGTATGAAATATCACAGGGCATTCCAAGAACTTTGGCATGTCGTTTATAAGCCATCTACTGCCCAAAAAAGAAGTACTCAGACGCTAGTCTAGGGCACAATGTATACTTAATTGTGTCCCCCTTTTGTCCACCTCTTCAGCTAATCAAAGAACAAAAACTGTGCTACAGGGAAATGCTAACAAAGCCAAACCCACACATGGAAAAGTCCTTGACAAAAACGAGAGTAGAGTGGTGTAGAGTAGAGAACTGGAGAGAACAAGTACACTATTTATAACAATTTAATGAATTTTTCTGCCTCTGTGGTCGCAAATGGCGGAGGCAGGCAAACACCCACTCGATGGGTGATGCTTGATGGGCGATGGTTGTGTGTGTGCTGATTGGAAGCGGATGGTAGAAGGAGGAGCAGGAGGAGTAGTAGGAGCTGCTACCAATTTGCATATTCAATTGCTAGAGTGGCAGCAGGAGACAGGAGACACAGAGACTGTGAGTGGTACCGAGTAGAGTCGTATTATTGCTAGACAGCCTCTGCCCGGGAAATGACAACTGACTTGATTAGAGTGCAAGACTGGCGACTTCCTAATGGACCGACACACGGATATGTAGTGCTCTCTGCTGCATAACAAATGTGGCACAGAAATAGTACAAGTACTACGACTGCTAGTATCTGTTCATGGTACAACTTCAACTGTCAGCACAATTTTGTTTTTGGCGTTAATTAGCATTGTCTGATTTGTCCAGCCAAATGCAACACAAAGCCAACAAAACATCAGCAGCAGCAGCAGCAGCAGCAGCAGCAGCAGGCTAAGCCGAATCGAAGCGGAATGCCTCCGGAATGGACAACAGGAATAGCATTTGACAACAATTCAATTATCGCAATAATTGATTTGCCTTTTGGCATTTGCCCACCGCCGCCGCGTGATGCAAGACCACACACAGATTTGATGAGAGTTTCGGGTTGAATATAAATCAATATTGGGTGTGTGACTGCGTTTGGCTTTAGAACTAGGGATTTAAATATAATGATAGATGAAACCGAATAATGCTGATGATACTTGTAGTACTTTTTCAACGCTCTTTCAAGAGCCTCAAAATTAGTCAATTTATAGCCACACAAATTAACAGCATTGACTGTTGAATGTTAAATGTTGCATGGGGCGTGGCTGCTACACACATTGACTAATTCAAGACACCTGCTACCCATTCAATGCCGTGCAATACATGAAATCCTTCGTACCACAGTGGCAGGACGTGAACAATCGAAACCGTATCGAAAATTTGTTTACCGAGAGCGATGCGAGGCGACACTCACGCAATGGCAGAACGCGACACATACAATAAAGCAGAAAGCGTGGGAGAATCCTACAATCTCTCTCACTGTCTCACTGTGGAATGGGAATGAGAATGTGACAGAGAGAATGGCATGGAATGGGCTGGGTTTGGGTTGGGTTGGGTTGGGTTGTGGGGGGTTTAATGGTGTCTGTTTGTGTGGGTCTTCCATGTGTTGCTGATAATGTTTATGCTGTCAGTTGTTGTTGCTTGTGTTGCTTGTGTTGCTTGTGTTGCTGTTGCACATGACATTCAATTGCCACAAATCAAGATACGGCAAATGTGTGGGGAGAAAAGAAAAGCGACCAAAACGAGCCAAAAGCCACACGAGTCTGTCTAAGGGATAGGACTTACGGGATGTCTGATGGCAGTGAGTGTCTGTCTGTATGTGTGTGTGTGGGTGGGTTATATTATAGTACTCTCTGTACCACCCACTCATCCTCTTGGAGGCACGTGCCACACAACCGTTGTGCGTTGTGGAGACATCTCCCGATTTTGGCTTTTACAAATGACAAGCCCAGTTTGTGGCACACACATTTGAATGCTTTGTGCCCCTGTCGCTGTGTCGCTGTGTCGCTGTGGTGTCTGTGGCATGCTGCATTGTATTTTAATGTGCCTGCCACCGTTTGTGTTATCATAAAATACAAATTTGCCGCTCCGTGCGATTACTTTTGGCTCCAGGAGCAGAGACAGATGAAGCCCCCCACAACATGGGAGTGGCAGTGGCAGTGGCATTGCAGTTGTGCTTTTGACTTCTAAAATGGGTTTCAATTCAAATGGATTATTGCCCCTGCAATGCCATGACATAGGGTTGCACACAGATGCAGTTACAAAATAGAAATCGAGTATCAATCCATCCTGTTATTCAAGTCCAATTATACGCATGCCCCTGCCTGACATATAATCTCGTATAAAAAGGAGGCGGAACCAGCAATGAAATGCTGAAGCTGTAAATGAAAATGCGTTCCAGAGCAGTATGGAAAATGGGAAAAATGATATAACACTCGGACTCGGACTGGGACTGTGACTCTATGCCTCTTTTCCCCTTTTGCAATTGTACAGTAAAAATACATGAAATGTTTTCTTTTTTTTTTGCATTGGCATCCTGTAAATGTTGCACATGCAACATCCGGGAGGGGGGGACAACACTGCTGCTGCCTCTGATGTTTTCTCTTGCTATTATTTATAGACTAATTCATTTTGTGCGGCAATTGAACAGAGTTTTTCGACTGCTCTCCATTCGTTGTGAGGTATTGGCCCAATGAAAAATAAACACACACGCTGCACAGTGTACACTGCACAACATGTGTCTCTGAGCTCTGAGCCATATGTTGTCGCACGAATATAAATACGAGTTATTTCTATCTAAAAGTTAAATAGCCCGTGCGGACCATAAACTAGGCAAAATATAAATAAAAACCTCTAATGAAAGTCATAAAAGTATAAGAGAAATACGAATAAGAATATACAAAGTGCGGGCAGGGGCGGGGCGGTGCAGAAAATTTCATTAAAAAATGGGAAAAACGGCGCCAAGTTTGCACCATAAAGTTTGTTTTTACGCTAAACGTGTGAAGAATTCGCACCCCTCAAGAGAGAGTCTCTGGAGAGTGGGAGAGCGGGCCGGGCCGGGCCTTTGGGCCAGGGCTTAGAATATTTAATGCTCTTTTTGCGCACTCTTCTACGTACTATAAAAGATGTACTATAATGAAAACTGGAGATCATAAAACATATGCAAATGGCGTGGGAGCAGAGCCGGAGCCAGAGACAGAGCCAGAGCCAGAGCCATTCGCAATTGCAATTCGCTTTTCCCATGCACCGAACCAAGTCGTAGTTGGGAGTCTCGCAGGTCAGCCGCCTCGAAACAAAGCTGGGAAAATGTTTCCTTCTCTCTCTCTCTCTCTCTCTCTCTCTCTGTCTTCTCGTGCTGCGGAAAGCATTCCGTGAATGCATTTCCCATGCAGGGAGCTCAAAGCAGGCCAGAAGGTACTCCACAATAGCAGCAAATAAATGGCTGTGTACAGCGGAAAGAACAGCCTCTAGGCGGAATAGCTCTGCAGAGAATTTACAATATTTAATTAAATGCATAAGATCGTCATTCAGCTTCAGCTTCAGCTTCAGCTTCCACTCACTTTCTCACACACAGCACTCACTCGGAAGAGGCAGGTACTAGCCGCGTCTCCTCTCAGTTGGTTTTATGATCATCTCGCGTGTGGCCACACAATTCCATGCGTCACTTTCTTATAATATGTTTATTCCGCTTTGCCCAGCACACACACACACACACACACACACACACACTCAATTTTGGGTTTAATAATGCCCTTGGGCATTGAGTTCCATTTTTTTGTGTCTATGGAAATGTCTCTAATGAGATTCCGTAAAATGTAGAAAAAAGCGCCGTAAAATTGTTGACTATTATAATTGAATATCTTTTTTGTCGCTGCCCGAAAAAATGGAATACAAAGGCCGGTGCAGGAGGGGGGGCATAATAATATTTTCCATGTCCTTGCTCGCTAGCAATTCGACTCCTCTTTTGGCATTAGCCGCGACAAAATGCAACAAGGAGAAACGCTAAAAAAAAAAACCAACTCGTGTAGTTGCACCATGGAAAAATGGTAAAAAGAACAAAGGGGCAAAAGGGGCTTCAAAGGGGATGGATGGGATGCAGTGCTGAAAAGTGACGGCACAGGACGACCAGGACGATGTCCCAGACAGAAGCCGATGCCAAACAAATGCTAATGAAAAAGCAGAAAAAGATCCACAAACACTCGAGAGAGCTCCTCTTTTTTGTATGGCCCTTGCCACTGTTTCCATTTAACATTTTGTCCGTTTTTTTTTTTCCACTAGTCTGGCTAAATTAATAATAGAAAGTAACGAAAGGCAAGGCAAGGCGCTGCGAGTGTATAATTAATTAAATAATAAGCCAGCGCCCACCCGTGTCGAATATTCCCCTCAATCTTTTGCCTCTTTAAGGCTCTCGTTTGCTCTGCTCATTTAATATGCATGATCCTGTTGCTGCCCACAATGCAGCTCGTTACCATTTCATGGACTGCACACTATTTTAGGGTAAACCAAAAACATTTGTAATATTTGGCCACTCCCCCGTGGAAGTGCTGCATGTGGCAGCATAATTAAAACTCTGTGCTACGCATGTTGCACGAAATTCCATAATTTTGTCCATTTAGGCAAAAACCAAACGATGGCAAAAACCAAACCGTGCCAAAATGCAACGCATAATTAATGCACCAAGGAGAAGCTGCAGCCTGCAAATTGTGCGGCTTAATTTCAATGTATTGTTTAGTTGGGCTTATAGTGGGATCAGTTCTTACCGAATTGTGCACTGACATGGCCCACAAGTGCCAGGCAGAGTAGCAGCAGCACTTGCAGTTGCAGTGGCATCGTCCGGCATGGGGACTTCTTGGGTTTGCCGCCGCTGTGTGGCAAGCGTCTCAGCAGCATGTTTCCAGTGTTACAGACAGTTGTGCCGCCAGTGTTGTTGAGTGAGTATTAAACACCTGCTTACGGATTTGTCCACACTCACGAGCATTCAATATTTCTGTGTGTGTGTGTGTGGGGGGGAGCGGTGTATTGTTGTGTGGGTGTGGGTGTGGGTGTGTCGCTCGAGTCGCTTCTTTCGTTTCACAATTTCTGATTTCTAATTTCTTGTTTTTTTGTTTTCCGTTTCGAAGTCAGTTTTGTATTTCAATTTTTCAGCCGTCGCTTTGGCATTTAGTTGATTTCTTTTTGCTTTCTTTTTTGCTCTTTACAATATCATTTCCTTTTGTTTCACATTGATTTTTCACTTGTACATTATTTGTTGTTGTATTTTGTATTATTACTTTGCCGGTGTCGTATTTCAATCATTGAACATTTAGCACTTGGGTCTGCAAAGAAATCAGAGAGAGAATAATATCCAGATTAATATTGAAAACAAGGAGCAAAAGTCATCTAAGGTTACTATGGAAATGGAAGTAAATGTGTCCACACTTTGGTCTGCACTCTGTTGCTGCTTAAAGGCAGCTTAAATTATTTGAATATTTTGCAATTTTCACTCAGAAATATTTGCCCATTTGTTGTACTCAATATCTCATTCCACACATCCTTAAGCATCCTTGTTATTCGCGTAGTGTAATGGGCGCATTTGATGCCCGCTCGTGTATCAATTACTGATGAAATGTTTGAGTTTCGCGGCATCAGAGGCTGATTTATTTGGTTATCCTCGCGGATGATTGAATAACAATTTCGGGAATATGCCGGGAAGCCAATGCAAAAGCCAATTAATGTGACCCTTGGGTTTATTGAAAAGAAAGCCAAGAAAACAACTTTCCAACAGCAAGCGCCTCCATCACAAATTTTGCTTTATTTGATTTTCTCTCGGACGCACACACACACACACACAAGGAAGAGAAAACTGGTCAAAATCAGGCCAAACATTGTATTAGTTCTTTCCGGCGCAATTTCCTAAAAGTATGCTCCACAATATTTTGTAATTTCTTTCACATCTTGTTGTTGTTGTTGTGTTTGTATTTGTATTTGTATTTGTGTTTGTCCAGCAAACTCTTGACTATTGGTTGGGTTGGGCTGGAGAGACGGCAATGGCTTTGCCGATTTGTGTATTTTCGAGGCCGCTCCGATATTGATTCCAATTTGTGGGTGCATGGGGCAGGCAGACCCCCGAAGGCCATTCCGCTCCGCCATATGCCCCACTGTGTTTGCCTTTGCCTTTTGCTGGCTCTGGTTCCCGCTGCCAAGCGCGAACGAAACGGGAAAAATAAATAAATCCCCGAGTATATGTATAGAGCAAGGCAGGCGGGACCAACAAACACTGAATAGTATTAACAAATACTCAGCCAAAATGTTGTTTTCCAATGTGAAAACGTGACTAGCGCGGGGCAGCCACTGAAAGCCACATGAAAATATTTATGTATGCCAACGCACACATAAATTTATATATTTTGCCCATATGCTAGACTAGATATTGGCCAGACTTGACCAATATCTGGCGTCCAATGCAGAGCCACTATGCCATATTTTTCACACATTTCGTTTGAGATCTTTGGTGTACCGGGCGGGAGGAATATGTTCGATACTTTATGGATCATTTTCCCAGCGCCATAAAGTATATCAAAATAGTATATAGAAACCCCAAGCTATGTCTCCCTGCGCAATTTATTAACGCCTCCAGAGGAGCAATGGCGGACAGCAACAGCCTTCAGCTATTGAAACACAACTTAATAATCATCTTGAAGTCATTGCGTTTAAATGGCTGTCAGAATGGGCTGGCCCCAACCAGAGGGAGAAGCATCAACAATGTCTAGCTTACTAACTATCTGTCCATTTCCCTTGCCCCAGCTCTCCTTTGGGGGGGGGCCACCTCAAGGATCTGTTTCCGTGCGGACATACTTGATTGACAGCAGCTTTTTCTGCTCGGGGGAAGCCATTAATCAGCTTAAGCAGCCGGCGCGTGCGAAATTAAAATATGGCCAACAGAATCGGGCGCTTGATGGCCAAATCAAGTGGCATCAGGTAGCACAATAAATATCTTAACAAATGCAAAGATATAACTGGAAGCTGTCCTGGCAGCATGTTTGCTTTTTATGACAGAAAATAAAGTTGGAATGGCGAATTCTGTTAGGTAAATTTTCGTAGCTGCTTTTACGCTTTTTCCGAGTGTCTAATTTTTGCCACGTAATTTATCTTTCTCTATCTCTCTCTCTCTCTCGGACAGACATGTTTGTGTGTTGCTTCATTTATTCTCATCTCTCAACTCATCTGCGAGACATTTCTCTCGCTTTTTTTTGCCACCTTTCCTCTGCCAACCGTTCTTTTTCGGATCTCTCTCTCTCTCTCTCTCGCTCTGTGTGTATTTTGTGGCCGATTCCGTGTGTCGGCCTTGTGGCCATTCAACTGTGAGAGAGACAAAAAACGGACAGGGGAAAAACACAACACATAAAAAATTATTCCTGTTTCTTTTCGTTTCTTGGCTCTGGCGATTCGACTCGACTTTTTGCTCAAACATACATGAGACTATGAGACATGAGACTATTGTGGAGCGGAATGGGATTGCATATAGCTAAATGATGGAAGGAACAAACGGTTCTAGTCGCGTCGACAATCGTGGGAAATTAGGCAGAAACATATTTAATGCGATTTTCTTGATGAGATATCGTTTAATGGGCTTTTCTGTTTATTTTTTTGCCGAGTTTTTTTTTCCCCCCCAACATTAAGCCAGAGGAAAGTGGAAAAAAATATCCATCTATGCCCTGCCATAACTTTTACTCGTCCTCTTTTTATCGATTCGAATGGATGTTGGTAAAAAGATGAAGTTCGTCAGACTAATGTACTCGTAGATTTCTCCACATTATTCCCAGCACTTGAATGCCGATTCCGGGTGATTACTTCAAAGGGAATTTTCGTTGGCTCATAAAACCAATTAAAGGCAGTTAAGATATTTGTGTGGGAAGTCAGAGTCTTTCTCCCAGCCCAGACAGACAGCTTTCTCCCGTAAACGGCTCGTTAAAGTGGCATCCGCTGTGACTTGGGGAAATCGGAAATCAAACAAGGGAAATCCTAGCTGCTTCCCGGACTGTCTGCAGTGTTTAGCTCTCAGCATTTTAATTAATGAATCGCGAATACACAACTTTAACCTGCAGCAATAAATATTGAGCGAGTTATGCATGCGTATGGAGGAGGCATTCAACGACTTGTCGACACGTGAGAGGCGCATTAAATAATTTTCCAGGTGGCATCATACGAATTCACGGGAGGGACGAAAGCGGTTTGGACCTCTCACAATTAAGGAGAGGATGCCCCGCCTCGAGTGAGTGAAAATATATCATGAGTGGCCACACTTTTCACTGTGTGGAGGCTAAGCCAAGAGTGGATGGATGGATGTGGCCTCTGCCACTGCCACTTCTGCCTCTACTCTGTGGTCTGCCGTGCAAAGACAAACCCATAAAAATGTCACAATTCATCAACGACGCTAAGTAGTTTCATGTTTTTTTTTGTTTTTTTTTTGTTTCTAACGTCACGAGGAGAGTGGCTACAAATTTGTTGAGCTTTTAGCATGACCTCAGTGAGCTTTTGTTTCCTCTTTCTCTCTCTTTCTTTTTTTGTTTTAAGACTCCACTCCTGCATGGGGAAAAAGGCCAGCATCTTTTTGGCTAGAAGCATGCAGCATACGAGTGTGGGATATAATCGTTTGAACTTTAATGGAGCAATGTCCTGACAACATCATCAGCAGCAGCAGCAGCAGCAGAGCAACCCCAGCCCCAAGCCATAACCCCCACAAAACTTCTTATCAAAACAGCAATCAACAACTTTTAATAATTTTCCATAGATGGAACAGCAAAACAGACTGGCGACACACACACACACACACACACACTCTCCTGATGCCAGCAAATAAATGTAATCTTTTTTATCGATGCGTGCACCCACTGCGACCCACTAAAACTAAAAAATAAACCATACAAAAAAGAAAATGCAATGGAAAATGGAAAATGGAATATGCGGATAAAATTTATACGCTGAATGTGTCACAAAAGCTTTTAAACAATTTTCACCCAAGCTCCTTTTTGCTTTCTGCTTGCCACACTCTATTTTTTTTATTGTTATTTTATCTTTTATTTTAAATGCATTTATGGCGCTTTTTTGCGTTTTATTTTTGGCGAGAAGCTGATGCATTTCAGTTCAGTTTTTATATTGTTTACGCTATTGGAACTTTTCAGTTCTTGTCGGTTTTTGGTGCTGTATTTTTTTTGTTTTATTTTTTGGAGCACTGCGTGTGCGAATCCCACAACAAAGTTGGCTCCGGTCTGAGGGGTGGCACGAATGAGTGTCTGTTGGTGGGTCTCTCAACGAGAGACCAGGGAGAGTGCGAGAGAGAGACATGGCAAAAGTGAAATGGTTATCGCGCTTGTTTGATTTAATTTATTGGCTTAGCGCCATTGTGGCCTGATGTGCAACACTTTACACAACACTTTTTCTGTTTTTTCTGCTCACCCCTCGCCATGCCACTGCTAGCTGGTGGTGTCTGTTGGGCAAGGACGTTCCCTGGAGTGCCTTTTTGGTGGATTGGGTGGTCTGCCGCTTCTCGCTTCTCGCTTCCAGTCAATCTACTCGGTCTGCCGACTTTATACCCCATAGTGGTTGCATGTTGTTGAGTTCTTATATGATTATTCTTTTCATTTTTACCCCCGCTCCTTCTGTGTTTTGCCTTCTCTGATAAGAGCTGCTGATTGCTGGCTTGTCTTGTGGGAAGCGCGGCTCATCTGTGTTTGAGCTGCGGCAAAATGTGCTTGTGTGCCCACAAACTGAACACACTGATCGTTCAGCCACACAGCAAAAGTTCGCTAATAAGAAATTGTAAAAAAAGGTAATAAATTCACGACATTTTCCACTGCCGTATGGCAATTGTGCTTTTGGTGATTAATTTCCAATTTGTCGCATAAAACAATGCCCCAAACAAGTGGGGCACTTGACAAGGGTTTTGCACCCCGTTTTGGGACCACCCTTCGCAAGGGTTCTTTGTACTCTCTTTGGGGGTAGGAAACATCTAACAATGGGAGCTCGAATTTTATTAAATTATAACTTTGGAGTACTGGGAGCCATGTAAGCCATTGTGAAATTGATTTCGCCTTAGACTTGACAATGTTTTTATGCACTACACTGGACGCTCACTCGGGTCTCTCGAGCACACATTTCCATTCCCATTTCGGGGTGTCTGAGAAAGCTTCTCCATGTACACAAATGTCATTCATTGAAGTTTGATTCGGCAGGCCGTAAACACTAAGGAGTCATCAAGAGTCACGCACATTCCAGAGGATTTGGGGGCCCGGAAAGTGCCACACATGTCACAATGCTGTGGGGAAGGAGACAAGCAGCAGCAGCAGGAGCAAGAGCCGAAGCATGTTCCTGCTCCTTTTGACATTTGCTGCCAAAGTTGATATTATTAATTTACAGCTCGCGTACACACAGACACAGGCAGACAGACGCATGCAAAGGCTCCCACACACATGGGTGGGCAGGGGACTGGGGCAAGTGCCGCCCTAAAATATGCCGCACGCATTTTCTTGGCTTTCGAATTTTATCGACGAACGGGAGTCATGTCACGGCTGTACGGGGAGGGGCTGAGAAGTCACACACTCTGGGGCCATAATCATAAAATCATTTTATTGCGTTGGCAATTTCATTATTTAGGATTTTAATGTAATTTCTCCCCAATGGGGAACGAGTCGAAGTCGCTTTTTGCTGGATAGGCAATTGCTGGGGCGGAGCGGGACGAAGCGGAACTTGGATTCTTGATAATTAGCTGGCGCGGTCGACAAAAGTTGCAGCGTAGAAAAGTTCGACGTGGCCCCAAAACAATTTCACTAATTAATTTGCCAAGTATTTTTATTGTGCTCGCAATTCTCGAATGTGTGCTTAAGCCCAAAGAGTTTGCGTGTGTGGCGGCAAAAAAGAAAAGGTAACACCAGATAAGGATACACAGGGTAACACTTACACACGCTTCGACCTTCTCCTGGTAACACACACACGCCCATAAATGTTGATTAGAATGTGGCATAATAAATTAAACGTCGTATGTCGCGAAACGGAGCCACAGTTGAATGCATGTTTTTGGCTAATTCATCAACCAACAAGCAACTAAGTTTTTCGAGTGGCAAAACAGCGAAAAGGAAACCGCAAGAAAGTGGCACAAATGTGGCAACTTCTGTGCAACACACATCTCGAGTCTCCGATTTACATTGCCACAAAGACCCTAATTGGACTCAATCACTTCGATTGATATTTCTTTGGCTTGGAAAAATATCTTTTGATGCCACTGATACTGGCACATTGACTCATGCTGATGATGATTAAGTGTATAGAGTTTCTTTGCCCTGCTTATGGCAATTTCCGNCTGTCTGTTGCTTCTTCCCCGTCGTGTGGTTTTTCCTGTTGTGGGGGGTGGGGAAATAATAGACGACAAAGAAAAAAAAGGAAGATTGGGGGGGGGGGGGGGGGGGGGGGGGGGGCAAAAAGAAGAACCCTAGAACAATGCACTTGCAAAATGATATGCAAGCGAGAGAGACTGCAGACAATGCCAAAAATGGGGAAAATATGATGCATGGCTAGGCGGTTAGCGAGGGGTTCCTTTCGGTTGTTCTGCCGCTGCTGCTGACTGTTTAGTTGGCAAACAACGCGCTGCACAACGCCTAGATGCAGACTACAAATTTCCAGACCAGACATTGGGCAAATAATAAATAGTCCGACTAGTAGGATGTAGAAACTACAAACACACAGATACATATACATATTGTATGTATGAAGTTGTTGGTTGTGCAGCTGGTAAGGCAAAGGAGCAAGCAGCTGAAGGAAAAACTATTTCCACAGCCGTCAACATCATCATTATGAAGTCGTATGACACATGGCTCATATGGGTCTCCCCCGGAGATGGATGGAGACACGGACACAGACACTCCTCTGCCCCCGGTTGGTGGGTAGGAAAACCCCAAATGAAAAATATCGTTTAATGCGGTTTTCTTTGTTGCTGTGTGGCGATGGCTGGCGGTGGCCTTTCGGTCTCCGTTGCCTTTTGTTTGTGCAGCAATTTATGACATGCAAAATAGAAACCGAAACAAACATATCGAAAGGACCATGGGGATAACGGACAGCGGACAACGGACAACGGACAATGGACAGTGGGTAAACATGTCCATGGCTTTAACCGTAATGCGTCCCGCAAATATTTATGTGGTCAGAAAGCCTACGAATGTGCGTGTGTGTGTGTGTGGTGTGTCCACCCACTTGGGGGTTGAGGCAGGCAGAGTCCAGCCCCGCGAATGGGGATTTGTCGAATGGGGAGATCCCATTAATATTTTTATTCGGTTTACTCCAATGTTATTACGATTTTGTGTCCGCTGGGTAAATGTTTGATGTTCGTTCGCTTGATACATTATTTTATTCTACTTTTTTGTTTAGCCCATTTTGCCGGTAGCAGAGATACACTTGTGGCTGGCTGGCCGGCTACGGGCGGACAGGCACACTTTGATTGCGCGACAAGCGCATTAATTGCTTTTTTATTTGCTTGTTTATCGTTATCGCATACACAGACACTCATACATATATTTGTTGTCATGTTATGTCCTCGTTACTGGTTCATAAATACGCCAATTTGAATTACTAAAGGCTACTGCAGAGTATCCACTGCCAAGCGCTGCCAATTTGGTAGTGAAAATAAAATTTAATACTTTTCATTTTCCATTTACACAACACGAAGCAGAAAAATCCGTTGGCACGAGAGAGAGAGAGAGAGAGAGAGAAGAGAAGAAACTCAATTACAACTTTGGGCAGTCAGCAGAAGATTCCCAAGAAGCAAACGGGGAAACAGAGAGGTCGAAATCAAGTAAGATCTGGGGGGAAAAAGATCCGAGAAATTGAGTTGCGCGCTTTTAATGGTAATTCTCACCCTCTCTCTCTCTCTCTCTCTCTCTCTCTCTGCCACACTCTCCACAGACCTTGGGAAAATTGCGCCAAAAGGCGTAGCCCTATCCGTAGTCGTAGTCGCAGCTCTGGCTGCGACTCTTTCGTTTTCCGCTGTGGCAATTGTATTCTGTTTTGGCTTGGTCACGACAGGTGACGAAGCGGAGGAGGGCCGTAAAACCTTTGAGCTTTTTGTTGTTCTTTTCTGTTGATTTGTGATTCCAAAAAGAGGAGAAAAAAAAACAACAGCAACTCTGCTGGATTGCGTAGAAAATTAGAAAGAAAGAAACTATGCAGAACGCGTGGGAGCCAGTGCCTGAGAGAGGCGAAAAAGAAAACATACAAATATTCTCTTTGGCAGACATTTTCATTTTGACATGAAGATGGGAGATGGGAGATGGTAGATGGGAAGCCCAGTCATCCTTTCACTTTAAACAAGACTATAAGACCCGGTAAGAAGGACTTGCTCTTTGGCCTTCTCATCCGCTTGATTGATTGCACAAATGAAATAAACTAAACGACGTGGCTGGCGGCACACCTGCAAGTATGCTACAATTTACTCAGACTCTCTGACTGTGCAGAAATTGTATTCTATCTCCATTGAAAATAAACTCCCCTTGAAGTGAAGCAGGAAGCGGCATGGCAGTCGAGTTGAATTTTCGAGTAGGTAAGAAAACTCCCCTCCCATCCGCCTGTAATTGTAACAAATGAAGCGTCTTGGCCCATGATAGATACTTGTTCTTGTTTGTGGATAATAGAGTTTACTTTTAAGTAGCTCAACGCATTATTCGATGATTGATTTTATGGATAGGGATATGCTGGCACAATACTCGCATGTATTTATGGTCTCATTTTCCCAATTTAATTCACTTGCACAATGAGACTCTGAACATTTGCATAAATAAATCCATAAAATGAGCAAACCTCTGATTCTGATTGCACTTCCAATTTCGTATGATTTATAATTTGGGATTTATAATATTTTATGCTGCATAAATTACATTATTTATTATTTCATTTTCTATTTATTGCATTTTTGCCGTTGTACTCGCTTTTTCCTTCTTTTTGTTGCCGTTTTTGTTGCACTGCGAAAGGCTTAAAATGTCACAAAAATATATACAGAAAATAAAACAATTCATTTTTAACGTTAATTGAATCTACGTCAATGGGTTCACGATTATTTGTGTTAATTTTTTTAAATGGTAATTACTTTTGGCTCTCAATAAGCGAATATACATATGGCGTGTACTTTGTTGTTCTTTGTTTTTAAATATTGATATTTCTAATCATTAACAGAATTGAATTTCAATATAATTATGTATCAAAACATGAT
Organism: Drosophila guanche; assembly: GCF_900245975.1. Classification (NCBI taxonomy): domain Eukaryota; kingdom Metazoa; phylum Arthropoda; class Insecta; order Diptera; family Drosophilidae; genus Drosophila; species Drosophila guanche. The sequence continues at coordinate 2,445,937 of NW_022995754.1, forward strand.
ATCCCATGGAAAGTAAACATTCTACACAATATTTTCAATAATTGCAACCATTTTGCAACATTTGGGCCGGGTTTAACCCTCGATCAACCAGCCAAATCTGCACCCACGTGCACTTGTCTCCGGTGTCTCCATTCGGAGCAGACCGTCATTGTCCGCGTCGTCGCATGTGGTCATTAAAGAAATTTCCGTTGTGGCCATCGAACCGTGAATTAAAATGTGCACCAACCTGTTCCCGTTCCTCAAATAATTCTTTTTTCGTTGTCTTTCCTGCCCAGGCAGAACAGGCAGCAGGCAGACCAGACCTCCTGGAATGGGGACTTTTTGGGATGGAACAATAACGAAAAAGTTATTCCGTTTGATTCCGGTGTCTGTTTTATACACCCCAGGGAGAGAGAGAGAGATGTTGCTGCAGGTGGTGATGCCACCGCGTAACCATAATATCCATATTGACCAATGTTTTACACAAATTTATGTAGGAGTTTTTATTGTGTTCAAAGGGAAATCTATCTGAAAAGTTCTAGGAGTATTTGTTGCTCCAAAGATGTGTCTGTACACAACTTTGGCTGCGGCATTATTTGTACACACATGTAACCCCGATTTTAGTTGGCTTTTCCGACATATAGAATGTATACGTATGTTTTTTATTTGACCAGACATGACACATATTTTTTCTTGAATTTATATACGAGAAATAAGAAAAAAATCATTGCGCGCTATTTTTAAAAGCGGATTCGGCTATGATATAATTTTCTGACTAGTCGTAGACCCGCGACTTCTGTTTAGCCGGCACAGATCGTCGCATACGTATCCCATGCACACGTATAGAGGATGTATAAAGAGATTTTCGGTTTTCGCTTTTAGCACACATTTTTCAAACATTCGCTCATTTCGAAAAGAATATTTTTCGTGCTCAATGTTATGGCTATGACAACATTTTCAGATTTAAATATATATTTTCATCGGTGATTAACTTGTTGCTGCTGCCGAATGCCACACGAAATTATGTTTAAAAAATTATTATAATTATAAATCAAACAGAATATATTTTCTTGTAAGAGTTACGAGGAATAATCGCGAGGGATATTCTATTTTTTATTTTTGACCGGAAGCCAAGTTTTCAAGGCCAAAATCTGTGGCTAATTCCGTGCACATCTGTCGTCAGAGAAAGTCTTTTGATGGAAAATTATAGTTCTACCATTTCCCTTGGAAATTGTATTTTCAATCGGATATGTAGATATATATTTTATATATATGTTCAACCTTTTGTTTTATATATATTCTTCACTCTCTCTCGCTCGCAATTTTTTCTAATTTAAATTCATTTTTTGTTGCTGCTGTTAATCTCGTTTTGTTTTCGTATTCCTTACTTTCACGTTGCTCTTTGGTTTGGTTCCGTTTAATGCCACACCATTCAACAAAATTATTATTTGTATTTCTTTTGGTTCACACGCGTACGACGACTCGGGGCAAGCCGTGGGGCAAGAGACCGACAGATACAGATGCGAAACCGGCAGTACGTCCACGTTCTCAGCGCACGGCGTTCAAAATGAAACTGAAAATACACTCGAAGGTGGCCAGAAGCCAAAGCCAAAGAGCCAAAACGGTAGCAGTCGACGTCAGCAGCGACGCCAGCAGCGCTGCCACTGCCACTGCCACTTCCACTGCCTTGGCGTCAGTGGCATGTGGCAAGTGGCAGAGACAACACTGCTACGCGAAGCGGAGAGAACCAACCAACCCCTAAAGTGGCTCCCGCGCGAAGCTAGCGTCGTCGTCGTCGTCGTCGTCATCGTCGCTGCTGCGTTCCCACAGCTGGTGGCTGGTGGCTGGTGGCGGTTCGGTCAAGTGTTTTGGGCCAGGCCAACAGCGTTACCGTTGGCCACATGTTAGCCATCTCTTGGAGACTTTTTCAGCGGCTTTCAGCTGCTACAACACATTTGACTTTGGCATCTGCGGCTGGCTGCTGCATCTCCTGCTGCCGGTTGTTGTTGGTTTGTGCGCTAAATGCCAAAAGTGCTCGCAATTGAATGGCTAAATTGTACAGAATTGTACCAAGATCCATTAAGGATTATTGTTAAGTAGTTTTGGCTCATAGATCATAGAACAAAACTATCACAATGTGGGTGGAAATATCTCTAAATAGATCGTGGATCGTGGACAATCTTGACCTTGGAAATTGACATGAAATGAGGCGCATATGTACTACTGGGTCACACAAACACCGACAGAGACACCGCAGATTGGCCTGCTGGAGCTGCATATATCTGGCCCGATTTTGTGCTGATTTCTTGCCATATGCCAAACGTTTTAGAATTTGTAGCCCCAGCAATTTCGAACGATTTACGCTGTGTTTATTTTTGGCGCTCAACAAAAAGACAAGAAACAAAACTCACACACACAAATCGAGAAGGAAAGAGGCTAAAACCAAAGCTGGCGTATGGCCAAAGCAAACCAAAGGCACTGCCGCCACCACACTCTACACTAAAAACGAAAAAAGTCTCCAAAAAAGAGACAAGACAGCGGCGCTGCCAGAGAGCCGCCAGAGAGAGAGAGAGAGAGCGAGAGAGAGAGAGTCAATTGCTTGGGGAGACATGCGAAGAATGAGCATAGCAAAACAAACGCGACGATAGCGTCTTGTGTTACAGGGTGGCGGGAACTGTCTGACACCTGTGCCTGTGCCTGTGCCTGTGTCCTTCCCTGCCCCCAACCACCAGAACTACGCACGTTCTGCCTCCACACACACACACACACACATCATGCGAGTGTATCGAAGGTTTATTAATGAGGCACGGGGGGTTGCCGCTACACCGCTGACGCAGCACACGCCTCCACTCTATAGTGGAGTGGCAGTTGGGCAGGTGGCATCGACTTCTTGCTACCTGTGGACCACATCGGATGTGTGTGTGTTTGTGTGTGTGTCCAGCCTGCGGCGGACCCTCTTTTGCTGGTAATTGAGTGCGCGGCAGCTTGTTGTATTATTTATGTTTCACTTGGTTTGCATTTTCTTTGAGTTTATCCCCCCAGAGAATTCAACTTGGATGTCGCAGACTGAGATGGAATCAGGGAATCCAAGCAGGGACTCTTTACCAACTCCAATCTGTGACTCTTTGCCTCCTTTTTAGCACTAATTCAATTGCCGCAAAATGGGAATTTTACTTTTAATCCTTTTCACGGCACGCGACAAGAAAATTGTCGCGCACAGGCAAAAAGCGGGACGGAAAAACGGCGTGAAAAAGGGAAACGCAAATGAAAATCATTTTATCCACGCACTGCACAGTGGGGCCCAACACCTTGTAGCCGATTTTCTATATAGTCGAGGAATCTAGTCTGCAGCTTGTCGGGTCGGGTGCAAATGTTGTGTTGGCAAATGTTCGCGCTTCGTTAGCTTTAATTCCTGTAATTTGCTGCAACGATGTGCCAAAGGGCGGCCGCCAGACAAGGATGTTGGCAACTAGAGAAAGCGGAAGGAAACGAAATGAAACGAAAGCGAAGAGTGAAAGAGTGAAAGAGTGAAAGAGTGGAAGAGTGAAGCACAAATGTCGCGACATTTTCCGCAAATCTAGAGAGACGCTGAATGGGAAATGGCAATGGGAATTACAGTCAGTGCCACGACCTACCGTCTGGCCCTGAGACGTAGACCGAACCGACCACCATTCTTCGCCAAAGGAACTTTCGCTCTCGCCTGAGCAAACAAACCCCCCCCAGCGGCAGGAGCCCCCACGGGAGCAACCTCTTGCTTTACCGCTCGCTTAATATTTAATGACCAGCACTCGCCGTGGACTACAGAGAGAGAGAGAGGGAGCTGTGTGCTCTGTAATTGCAAAATGTTTCGCCATAGAATTTTATTTACATTTTCCATGAGCTCTCCATAGAGTTTTCCACCCTGGAAGCGTTCGTCTTCAGCTGGGAGTACTGGAGAGTAAGGCCTGGGCTGCGTTTCTAATGTGATTTTCGTTTCATTTGAAAGCATTTCATTTTGCAAGCTGCCAGATGCGTTTTGTTTCCACAGAACGTAAGCCGCACCCTCCGGATAATGAAGTGTACGAAGAAATTCTACCAAATGCTCCCCAGTTGCCTCTTTCTCCTTTCACTCCAGCTCTATTTGCACAAATGTTTGTATGTTGGGGTATGTGTTAACAAGTTAAGAGCCAAAGGCTTGGCCATGTTTGATTTAAGTTTGTTGAGTGTTGCAACACACAAGGATGCTGCAACAAGGGAACATGGAAAAATCATGGCACAGCCACATTTGAGTTGAAACTATTCAAAGAGAGTTTTGTTCATCTGTTCATCAATTCGACTTTTGTGAAATGGAATCATTTCGGGCCATGGCCACACAGACAGCTTAAAATTATTCCAAAAATTCTGAAATTGTATTTAATCCAATTGGGTTGTTTCCGTGACTCCTGAGTTCGCAATTAGTGCTCCAAGTACGGACATTACTCATTCAAAAATTAAGTCCCCAAAGGGGGCGCAGGTTTCTGTGCAGTTTCCACAACTTCCGAGTGCCTTGAAGGAGGAAGTGTTTGTTATCCTCGCTGGGTAAACTTGAATCCTTTTTACATTTAAATGAGGCAACCCCAAAAATCAGAGGCCCAGCAGTAGTTTGGCAACGCGTGGCACACTCTTATGAAATTATTCACCAACCGCACAAAATGCGCAAAAATTTGCATAATGTTGGGGGAAGCCTTAAAAAAAAAACTAATTTAAAAACAAATACAAGCAGCAGCACAATGAGAGGGAGAAATATTTAAATGTTTAACGAATATGATAGAATTATTATTAAAACAAAAAAGAAACGAACAATGCAAAAAAACATTCTTGTATGGCAGCGGAAAGGGTTGACGAGGGAGTGCCACAGATGGGGGGGGGGGGAAAGGTGGAAATGTGGAAATGTGGTGTGGGGGAATACATTGTTTTCATTTTTAATTAAATAAACAACTCCCGACAACGACGACAGGGAAATTTCTGCTGCTGCGAAGTTATTTTTCCGGCTGCAGAACGAAACAGGACGAAGTGCATCCGCCAGGAGCTGGGAAACAACGGAACGGAACGAAACGGAACCCCCGGTACCAGAACAGGGAATGGAAAAAATGCGAAAAAATAGAAATAATAAGAAGAGCGGGAGACGGGGCAAAAGAGTTGCAAAGAAATGGACCACAATGCCAGAGCCCCACTGGGGCGGTAGGAGGAAGCGCAGAGAATAGGACAGGACACGGGCAGGACACAGTACAGGAAGGGGGAGGTTACAGCTACAGCTACAGCTACAGCCACAGCGCCAACTCTGACTCTGACTCCATTGAACGTGAACTGACATTAGGGATTAAAAGCGTAGTATTTTTTCCGGCTATCCTGCCCCAGCAGCAACAACTGGCAACTGGCAAATGGCAACTGGCAACTGGAAACAATTCGCCATTCATTCAGTCATTCGTTCATTCGTTCATTCATTCATTCATTTGAACTGCGCGTGCAACAACTGCAGCGTGCATTGGGGAATCCTTAGCTGGATTCATTAGTGATTTTTTGTTTTGATGTTTTTTATTGTCTCTCCGCAGGATATACTCGTATGTTGGGACCGGGAATTGTCAGCGTTGTTTTCGTCTTGTTGCCAGTTGTTCTATTATTTATTTGTGTGCAACGTTTTTTTTCCCCCCCAGTGCTTGTTTGCTCATTACACACGTCATCATGTCAACCGCCAGCAGCCAGTCCGAACAACCCTTTAGAGGGGGCTTAGAGTGGGTTTGAGCTGGGTTGATTGACCAGCAACAGCAGCAGAGAGACAGAGAGACAGAGAGGGCCATCGAATTTAAATTGAAGAAAAGCTGCCCAGAACAAATGACAGTTCGCTGGGCAGGGGCAAGGCTTATGCTGCTGATGACATGTGTAACTATTTTTAGATTTAATACTTTATTGGCATCCAGTAAAGAGAGAGAGAGAGAGATTTTTTGCAGGATTTTCTGATCATTTTGCCACAAGTTTCCATGGCCATAAGATGAGCTTTGAAGTTGCCTTTCCTGCCTGTCCCGTGTTTAGCCTAAAGCCATTCCAAAGCAATATTCCTGCACCCATAAAAACATGTCCCAAGTCGCTCCGCGGGCTAGTTTTATGTTGGAAAAAGTATAAAAAAAACAAACGCAAGACAGGAGAGGAGAGGCAAATCCTAGAAGCAGAGCTAGTGGCTCATTATACGAGGTACGGTAGAGATTTGGCAGCGTCCAGGGAGCACCCAGAGGGGCTGGCAGAGTAGATGTATGGGCGTGCCTGTTGGGGGTTTTCTCCAAACATAAATCAGAGCGCCGCCTGGCAACTTAAAACGCACGTGCGCCTCGAGAGCAGCAACAGCGGCGAGAAGGAGCAGCAGGAGGAGCTGTGGGGCAGGAACAGCAACGAGTCCTGATATAATTAAGCATCATAACTCGAGGGATATTTACTGGGGCACGGCGAGCTGGGGATGGGGATGAGCATGGGGGCAACCGGAAATGAGCCAAAGCTTCCGCGGCAAGCACGAAACTTAATCAAAAGCTGTTGCCTCTTATTGCTGTGTTATTGTTGCTCCTCCTGCTCCTGCTCCAGCTCCTGCTCCTCCTTGAGCTCTCGAGAGCGTGCTGGCACAAAGTTTAATGTAGTGAAAGATACTTTTTTTTGTTGTTGTATAAACTTTCAAGCGAAAAGGTAACAGGCGAGAGAACGAGATAAACAATGAGAATTACGGCCAAAATGTTGTAAACTTTGATTTGTGGCATACGCAACAAAAATCAGAGAGCTGCCATGCCATGCCCCACATTCTGCAAGTATTTGCTCCGCTCCGACTGCTGGTCAGTGGCCCAAGGAGGGGAAGTGGGTGGAGCCACGACTGGGGCCTCGGGCCACTCGCAAATTGGTAGCCCAAATGGCTGACAACATGTCATCCAAGTCCCTGTCGCTGTTTGATGTGCAAAACGTACCACCAGGCTACAGAAGTTTCATTTTCTCTCTTTCCTTTTCTCTTTCTTCCTTCCTTTTGTGCTTTGCCTTGCCTTTCGTTTCCCCCTTTTGTGTTGAACCTCTTCCGTTGACAAGCAAAAGCAGCAAAGGAAAGGAAAGTTTCGGGCTCCAAAGAAAAATCCAAATTGCCTCGCGGCACTGCACAAATGCAAGACAATGACAAGGCACAAGGAAGGCAGAGAGAGAGGGTGGTGAGTGGTGGGTGGAAGTAGTACAGGTGACATAAGCCCCTCCCCCAGCCCCTAATGTTGTTCTAATGCTTCTCAAAACTTCTTTGAGAGTGAGTATCCAATTTGTGCAAAATAATCGTTATATTTTTCAGGCCCCCATTCAAATTATTTATTCGTAACAATTTCATCTAATTAAAGTTGCTTTTTTCTCTGGTATAAAAGCCATTAAAATTAAACTTTTATTGGTGGCATTTTTTCCCTAGATAAAGCAGGGCAGAGTAATTCAGTTTGTCATTTACTAGGAAAAACCTGGCATACATTTGACAGTGGGCTGGACACGAACATCGGTTCGGGCTGGCTGGCTGGCTGGCTGGCTGGCTGGGGCGGACGGGCAAACCGTATCATTTGAGTCCTTTTCAATTATATGTCGCACTAATTACACGCTTTAAGCCGTCGGAGGATCAGAGGCCGTAATTAAATTCAGACCAACAAAAGCTGTGGCCAAGGGGAGACGTGTCGGGGGCGTGCAGGACAATATTGTAAATTTTCTATTAAGCGAAATTCCCTAAGCTGATTTTGATGTCTGACTGTCAAGCGACAAACAAGAAGAAAGAAAGGATAACAAAAATAAGTACACAGAGAGCAGAACGAAGCATCTGATACACTACGAATAATAAATTAAACTCAAAATAAAAGTTATTGGAGGTGCAGCAGCGATGATATGCCGTGGGACTCCACAATGACTCAACTGCTATGCAAAATCAGGAAAGTGTATGCAGATCTCTGCACAAACTACTCCACAAATTCAAAATACCCGTTTTAGGTAACCAAAAGGGAGAAGGAAGCATCCGCGAGCCGCATAAAATTTGTATAATGTGAAAAAAAGAGGAGAGAGGGAAACAAATTTTTGGCAAGCCCTTAATGCGTGCAAAAAGGATTAAGTCTTACATACCAATAGACATATATACACAAACACACACACATACACTTGCATATGTGTAGCTGAGCAGCAAGGACTCTGCAGGATGCTGCGACATATGTGGGGTTCGGTTCTTCTTCTTGTATGCAAATGTCATTCCGTGGGATGTAAAGCCCCGGCGTCTGCGTCTGCGTCTGCGAGGCGCGCGAGTAGCATACGATTTACATACATTTAAATTTACATGCCACGGCAGCAGCATCATCGACGAGGGGAACGAGTGGCTGCCAAGGGGAGCAGGGAGTGGGGCAGGGCAAACACACGTATTCCAATTTACACGGGACTTTGGCGACAGGCAACAAACATCATTAAGCGGCAAACATTTGCCTCTTTAAAAATCAACCGGGAGCAGCATCCCACAGATTGATTTGCGAGAAGGAGAGAAGGAGTCAGGCAGGGATAACCGTGCAAGTGACAGCCAGAAAACAAAAACGCATCCAACGCGCACGTAGCAGAGCAGTCGCGTCCCCTTGTACCAGCAAACATACTCAACACTCCACTCTGCCACACTGCCACACTGCCACTCTGATTCCTGCTCCATGCCACTCTCCGGAGCCATCTCCGGGGCCCATTTAGAAGCGTGGACGTGGCAGAGTCCTTGCTTAAGTGGCTGCTGTTCCTGCTCACTGCTGCCATTTCATTTATTTTTGCAAATTGATGTGATGTGTACATGATATGACAGAGGTAAGGATACACACACACACACGCAGACGGACACTGACACGAAAGCGGAAACTGACGGGGAGGAGCCAGGAAACAGGAACAGGAAATGTGTAAAGATTCTATGAATGTGTGTGTGCCCCTGACTCCTGCGGTTGCCACTAATTAGATTTCACATCAATATGCGATAATGGGTAAAGTTAATCAATGAATGAATTCCTCCTCCCCGATGTAGATTTACCAATTGGAAAGCTCTTTTTGGGGCAGCACGCTGCAGCTGCAGCTGGCAAATCCAAGTCAAATAAATCCCTGCCACGCCCTCGAACAAATGACGCTCTACCATCCTTTGGGTAATTTCTTATAGGCAGCCTGCCTTTGCCAGCAAGTCGCCTGGCATTAATATCTATATACATTTTTCATCCCTCTCTCGGTGTGTGTGCAGGCAAAGGAGACAATGCAAAGAGCGTCATCTGGCCCAAAGATGTAGCTGGAGCTGTAGCCTTAGCCTTAGCCCCAGCCAGGGGCCAAGAGCCAGCAGCCCCCCCTCCCTCTGGCTGTCGACGCACTGAAGCACTAGAGAGAGCTTTTACATGGCTGGATGGCCTTGCTCCTCTTGGCATTTTTGAGATATTTCATTGCCAGAGCATGATGGCATTCTCCAGAGTCGAGTGGGAGTCGGAGTCGGAGTCGGCTTCTGCACTGCGTTTATTGTGCCTTTACTCTCCATCTACATCTCCGGGCCGAAGCACACTTTCACTTTGTCAACTGCCCGAATATTTCGATGATGAAATTTCTTAAGCTTTGGCTTGGACCTGCTGCATATACTGTATACACATTTATAGCTACGGCATGGCTACGGTTTGAAGCGATTTAAAAAGGGCACTCGGACTGAGGGAGAGTGCGAGAGACTTTCCGCTTTTCGCCCCATCATTTAATTAGCCCAATTAGCGCCCACACACGACGCAGCTGCCATCAGCTGCTGCTCCCAAATTGGACAGAGAGCAGAGAGAATTTACTTTTCGGCTCATTTGTTTCTCGCTGCTGCTGCTGCTGCTGGATGGTGAATGCTGAATGCTGAAAGGTTTATTTGCATTAATCTGTCAAACTAATTGACTTGCCGAGTGGAGACGTCTCAGCTACTTTTGGCCATGCCATGCGCCCTCTCAGTGGCCTTTTCAAGGTGTGTGCGAAATTTAATCAACGTAACTTGACATGGATAAGGTGGGGAGAGTGGTAATGGAGACTGTCGTCTCATTGTAGTTGCTGAAAGTTTGATTGAAATTTCCCTTAGACGTGTCACACATGTGTGAAGGCATCGAAATGTATTTATTATTCTCTGCAACTGATGAGCTCTCATCATTCAACCATCATCTGCCAATGCCTTTCATGTTACAGATTACTCAAATTCAATTCTTTCCGATAATTTGTACAACTTTTTTGGAACAACAATCAGCAGCAGCGAAGAGTACTTCAAAGTTTTCAGCGTTCACCTTCTCGCATTTTGCATCCAGTTCGTTTCCGGATTCTGCTCATTTGCATCTGATTAAAAGTAACAAAGAAACAAAGCAAAATATGTACATAAAAGTTTGGGAACTTGTAAAGCAAGAGGAAAGGTGCCATGCAGGAGTGTGGGGAAGGAGTGCAGATAATTTTAAAATTCAATTTCGTGCCCGGGGAGGGCTGCTCATATTTCACATGAAGGGGAATCGGATACCCCACACCTCGGATATGCTGCGCGTTCTGATAAATCAGCAGCATATCTCTTACATAACAGACATTTGTCAGTGACATGTAAAGGCCCCCACCAGCAGCCTCGGTGTCCCTCACCCCAGCTGTCAGACATGTAAAACTCTCCAAAGAGGGCCTGGGGGAAGTTGGCCCCTTCCCACCGACTTATGACTTATTTGCCAATCAGGAATTTAATGATTTCCTCTCTCTCTCTCTCTCTGAGCATCACTCAAATTATAATTACAGCCAGTGCCAGGCAGGCAGGCAGGCAGGCAGCACTCGAACAATACCTCCTTGGTCCTTTTTCTTTATGCCCGGGCTTTATTCTCTTTTCCGAGCTTTTTCCTTTTCGTTTGATTGCTGCACTTGACATTTGATGCATTTCCAATGGGGCACCCACCACACGGACATCGGAAAATGTTCTCATTTGCCGCACGACTGAAGTTCATTGATCTAAGAAAAAGCACCAGGAAAGGCTCCCAAAAAAAATAGGGAAAACTAGTAAACATATTTTAGTTGTATTTTCTATCAGCCGCAGACATAAACAATGCAAAATCGACACAAAATGCCAGATGGAAAGCAGCTCTAAAGGGATAAACATTCACTTTGAAGAGCATCCTTTCCTCTCCAGCTACCATCTGCCAATTACAATGCAACATTCATGGCTGATATTCGTGCATCTCTTCAAGTGCAGGTCCCCAATGCAACCCGCTCAACATTTCATATTGCTCAATCAGAGTTCGTTCCATCTTTGCCTTCTTCAGAGACTGGTTACTGGTTGGGTGGGTTCTCCTTCCTCGACTGTTGCAGAGGAAAACAAATGGCAAGCGTCGCACCCGAAAGACAGGCGAATATATAAAAATCTGTCAGTTTGGGAAAACCGCACATGAATGTTCCGCCTTTTGTTGCCTTCCACGTAACTGGATGGAGTCCATGTCTATGGTGCATGTCGCTCCCCACACGCCTGCTCTTGGCTGCTGGCACGTCAGATTTGTTTGCGCATCCGCTCAAAGGCGAAGGAGTACGTACGGAATGGCAGGCCAAAGGATTCGCTTGTTCGTTTGTTCGTTTTGCCACTCAGGTGCACGGGATAGCCGCTGACTTGGCAGTCGATGGATGGATGGATGGATGGATGGATGGATGAATGCGGCGGAGGCAGGCACGATACTCGTTCACTCCTCGCTCCATGTACATGCGAATTGGGCACAAACAGTGGCTGGACTGTGGACTGACTCAATGACTGCCAATGCTACTGCCACTGCCACTTCCTCTCGGAATTTTGGACAGTTTGTTTAGCCTTCCAAGGGGATGAGGCCCGAGCCGACCTTCTGGGCTTCTGATGCTGATAAAATGTCTACACAAGAGTGCTGCAGCCGAATCGAATCGTTCTAACCCGTACAGCAGGTGAATTGATTTGATACATTGATATGTATGTACGTTGCCAAAGTGCAGTCATATGTGGAAACTCTGCAATCAATATTGAACAATGAAACAAAACTGATTGCTGCCGAGCCTTAAACTTATTTTTGGCATTTATTTTCAACTGATTGTAAGGCGCTCAAGTTCCCTTAAGTGTTGCCAATTAGTCAGTAAACACACAAAACTGATTACAAAATCTGCTTTTTTCCCAGCAGAACGCTGTGACATCTTCTCGAACTGCTGAAAGAATTCAGTGTTCAATTAATGCTAATCTTGTCAACGGAGACAAACGAGGGGAGAGCCAAAGCTCCGAACCATCTGCGCGTTAAACGAAGCGGCCAAACAATTAACACAGCAGAAACAGAACCGAAACAAAGCAATTTCAAGTAAAAAACGGGAAAACAAAACATTGACAATTGCAAAATCCATTTAGGAGCTGTCCAACAACTAAAAAAAAAAGGATAAATTGGCGATAAACTACCGCACCTGAAGGATGTAGAGGAGGAGTCCAGAGTCCAGAGTCCAGGGTGCGGGGTCGAATGGCGACTTGGCTTTGGCTGATTGTGACAAATAATTACAGAAACAGCAACAAAAGTGTAGCCAATGCAATGTAGCACAGTGTACACTGCGCTGTAGAGTTGCAGCGCTAATTCAATTATCGCTTATTGACATCAATTTGCTGCAAATGAGACACGGCAACGGGAGGAGGAGGTAGGCATCGCGGCATAGGGAGTATTCGCTACAAGAATGGGACCACTGGCTGTATCTGTGTGCAATAGCTTGAAGTGCAATTGACGCTTTTTGTGATTTAGTAGCCAACGTTTTAGATTACCAAATGCGCAGCTAGACTAGAACAACTAGTCCATGGAGCAACGACAGGAGCATAGACAGGGACTGCAACTGGCACGGGGAACACTGGGATGGAACCCTCCCCCTCCGCCCGATGCGAATGGAACAACAATTGCTAATGCGACAACGAATGGAAATGGAAATGCAAAACAGTCGACAGCACCAGGTGCAGCACTCTCTCTCTCTCTCTCTCTTCCGCTCTCCCTCTCTGAAGTTGCCGTAAATAATTCAAGTGCTCTTCAGCCCGTAAAGTGGTTTATGCGCGCCGTAGAGTGCTGGAGGGTGGGTGGGGGGTGGCTTGCCGTTGGGTTTGCTTTTCCATTGACAAACGCTTAGTTTTAATTGCATTAACTGTGATTTATTTGCCTTCGCACGCAGTGCCACACGGCATTATCGAATGAAAATCCCCTCCAGGAGAATATTGTCATGCATCATGTGCGTGTGTGTGTGTGGGCGTGTTTCTGCGCTGCTTGTAGATGGGTAACTAACAAGTAAATTGAAATGCCATATCTAGTCATGGCCATAGCCATATTTCACTTGTTTGCCAGCCTAACAAACATCTTTATTGTGATTGCCACACAGGCTGTGGCTGAGTGAGTGCCAGTTGCACATCATTCAATTTGCACTTTAACACCTGTTTTTCGCCATCCAATTAGACGTTTTTACATGCCGCCCACAAGTCGTTGCACCGCTACATGTCCTTTTGCTACCACGATTCCTTGGCATATTTTTTATATGCACTTTGCTCAGCTGTAATTGCTGGCAGTTTGATTGCAAACAAGCCCGTTTATGGCTGGCTCCGCTCTCCCGGTTGATACTCGCACTGGTACTTCGTATTATAAAATCATTTTTCACACCGCCAAGAGCCAGCTCATGCCAGAGCAGTGCACTGCCTCGGCTGGCAGTGCAAATGGCATAAATAAATAAAACGCAAAATAGTAAAAGAAAAGGGAGGAAGGAGCACACCGTCCTGCTGCCTGCTGCCTGCTGCCTCCTGCCTAGACTTGGCCATAAAATTGGCGTCAAATTACTTTGAACGCAGCCAGCAACGATGGACGAACGGACGGATAGATGGAGGGGAACACTGACGTTGACGGCTTCCAAGTTTCACTCGACGATTGGCACAAGTCTGGGCTGTGGGTGTGGGCACAGGCCGAGTCCTGGCATATTGTTTCTACAGGGGAAAAGAGCGAGAGAGAGGCGGGAAGAGGCCTGGCCTGTTATTGCCATGCAAATTCATCACGTAATCGTTAACAGGCCATACACCCAGTAAAGGGTAGAGGTGGTAGGGGTTGCCTCACTTCTCACTCGACAATTCATTTCATTCAAGTGCAGTGCAAGGCAGTGAAAAGACACACGGCCTGAGTCCCGAGTCCCTGGAACCTCTCTGTGCCCTGTCCTGAGTTCTGACCCTGGACTTGGCAGCACTTCAGCCGACTGCGCCTCCTCCTTCTGCTTCATAGCCACAGCTCCTTCTGGCTCGTAGCTCTGCAGCTCCTGTCATCAGTTGCCAGTTATGCTGCTGCTGCTTCCTTTTGTTTGTGGGCCTCCGCCTCCGCCTCCGCCTCTTCGTCTCTCTTGTTGCATACTCGAACTCGGTGGCAAAGTCAACTCAACTCTCAACTCTTTTGCTGCAATTGATTGTTGACCTTCATGGCATTGCATAAGAGAACTTCGCAGGCAGCGACCATTGTGCGAGATTGCTCGGAATTTACACCTACATTCCTGGGCAATTCTTCATATTTTCCACACTCTGCACCGCACTCCTCTCTCTCTCTGTGGAAATCAACGCCTTTTACAAAACCAAGACACGTTCACGGCACACTTTTCAAAGCGATGCCGACCCAGCCCGACCCGAGGCTCTCCAGCCGGGCCGCATTTTGTGGCGATTTGTAACAATTTTATGCAAATAAATATACACGAGTATAAACAAATAGACGAGTATGTATACAAATTACCATTTTTCAGCAGGAAGAGCTACACAACGGTTGAACGGTTCAACCTTTTGCTCCTTCTCTGTGGGAGTGTGCCACCCGGGGGCGGCTCTCTGTCTGTCGACACCAGGTGTTGCAGATTCAAGACAAATTCTACGATGACAAAAATGTGGCAAAGGAGAGCACAGGGCACAGCATTGACGATTGAATGAATAGCATCTAATGAATGTCGTTCTACCAGTTCCTATCTGTAGCTGTAGCTGTAGCTGTACCCAGTCCCAACCGACTCCAATCAGCAATGTAAATCAATTCAAGAAACGCCATCACTGCCTTCGATTATTTGTTCATTTCAGCTCTTGCTCTCTCTCTAGCTTTAAACAATTTTTAAATTTGATCTTTTGAGCTTTGATACAGTAATAACCCTGCCTGAGCGAGAGTTCAGTTTGAATGGGGTCTGGGGTTACACGGATAGAACCACATAAAAGTGGAAGTTAAGTCTCGAAAATACCAAATGCAATTCCCAACCGAGACACTTGGCTATTGATACTGGCAGTTTATAGTTCGGGGAAAGTGGCAGAAAGGGCGGGTGAATTCCTTTACAAGAATATCTACAATATGTGCATGGAGATACTTACCCTTGTAGCTGTGACTTGTACCGGGGATACAAAAATATTTATAGCTCCCACAGCCACAAATATTTACCACACTTTGCCTGCTGCACGCGCTCTCAGTGCCACCCGTTCCCAGTCCCTATTCGGTCTGCCGTTCCCACCCGTTCGCAGTTGCTCTTTCTCTCTCTCTCTCGCCCGTTCTTAGTTCCCTTTCGGGCTCCCGTTCCCTCTTGTTCCCTATTCCAATTCGAGTTCCCCGTTCCAGTTTCTCGCCGCTCTCTCCCTAGCGTCCAGCCATTATTTATACGCTGCTAATCTTCCACCATGTGAGATTGTGTGTGTGTGTGTGACTGACTCTGGTTCTGACTCTGCTTCTGGCTCTAGCTCTGACTCTCTGCTTCTGCCTCTGCCTCTGCCTCTGACTTTTTGGCTCGATCTGCCGGGGGCTACACTTTCACACCGCCACACTACTACTACATTGTTTATTGCGGCTCCGGCAACTGCTGCCCCACTCCTGCTCCATGTTGGCCCTGTCCTAGAATGGTTTTTGCACTGTCCCGGCTGCAGGCTCTTGTGGTGCATTGCAACGAATATGACCGCAAAATGCTAAATGCCCTTTCAGTAACAGTTTAAGTTTGCCGCATTTCAGCCAAAGTGCAACTAAACCGAGCCACGCCCAACCTACTTCTGCCTCCTTTTCTTACGTACCTCGGCACTGTGTCAATTATGGCAATTGCTTTGTACACTCGCCAGAGCTCGCTCTGTGCACCTTCCACATGCTCGCCAGATGTGAGGGAGGAAGAAGCTCTACCTCTGCCTCTGACTCTGTTTGTTTATGCCAAGGCATAATTTGTAGGGACAGTGGAGCAGGAGAATGGAGAATGAAATTTATGCCCAACCGACTTTGAGCAGACAAATTGATTATCGTTTAGCAGGAATATTTAGATTTATGAATACACGAGCAGGAGCAGGAGGAGGAAGCTACATAATTCTGTTAACATGACCACAAATTTTGAGGTGCATTTCGGAGTTCCTACGCTAAACATTTTCATGCTAATTATGTGCAAACATGAATAGCATTTTATTTTCAACATCTCTTTTTTATAGATACATCTTACAAATCCGATAAATCGTTATCCACGTAGTACAAATTTCTAGTCTTCAGGAATCCTTTTCCCCCTGGGAATACTCCGTGTAGCAACCAACAAGAGCCATATGCAGAGTGCAAATATTTGGGTCACAGAATGTGCAGAGAACGATTTAATGTAAAATATGTGGAAAATGCGAGGAACGTTTAAGGGGCAACATACTGCACAACGTTTTTCAGTTTTTGGTCTTGCACCAAAATATGAGATCGTCATGAAAATATACGTTTGTGTCTGTATTTTTGTATATTTAAATTTATAGTCTACCAGAAAGAGCATACAAAAGTAGCAATCTTTTTGCAAGCTCCCTTTTTTACTAGACATTTTACTTTACATATTTTTACAGCAATGGTTCTTAGCAGTTGAAAACGAAATTTAATAAGTCAAATTTTAAGTGCTTGTATTTTTACCCCTGGCTGTATGTAAACACAATTTTACTTTTATGTCAAATGAGCAAAACAACGCAACAAAAAGTGAATGGTGCCTGCCGCAGTTGACTTTCAGGGCTTTCAATGCCACAAATGACACTCGATAAATCGTTAAAAAATATCTATTATTTTGGCATTGAAGAAAACATACATACAGGCTTCAACTTCTGTACTTCATAATTTTGTGCACAGCTTTTTTTTGTGTTACGACTGCCAGAGAATATTTAAACAATTTTGCTAGCATCCGCTCTGTGGCTGGTTTGTAAAGAATGCATTTTGAGGAGCTGTCCCCTGTCGCCTGTGGATGACAAAGTGACTGTAGAACAAAACACAAGCCGCCATGGCCAGAGACTAGCCAGGGACCAGCCAGGAACCGAGCGGCAACCAGCGTGGACCATGAACCGTGCCTGCCCCGGAACGGAAAACTCTTTCGGTAGGAAATACTGGGTCGCCTGCACAACACAATATATTCACGTACAAAAACTAGATGGACCCCCAGGTCCTCTTTCCTCCTTACTCCTGCCTGCTGCCTGCTGCCACGAATGCGTAGACACCACGGGTTTTGCCTTGGATTGCCTTGCTCATCAGGAGCTCATTCTTTTATTTTTTGTGAATTGTTATGCGCAAAAATATTCCTGCTGGCGAAAATTCGGACAAAAGTTTTGAGCGGAAAACTTTGCTAATTACACGCGAAATGTTTGGTTTTGTGGACTCGACCCAACGATGTTCCCCGCCATCAGCCCCTTTCCCCTCTCTGAGCAGCACTCCAGCAGCACGAAATTCTTGCTGTTTGTCATAATTAATTTCGGTGCGGTGCGACCATGGAGTGTTGTTGGCTGCCTTTCCTCCAACAATGTTTCACCACGATGACAGCGTGAAAAACATGGAAAACTTTTAAATATTTTTGGCCACCACTCATAGTTGGCAGGCGAAAGGATATCCTAATGCTAATGTGACTATAATGCGAGCACATTGAAACATTTACATCCATGGGACACTCCCAATCCTATGTCATTGCCCGCTTACCCACATAAACATTAATTAAAGTCTTTGCGCAATAAACGCCAAATAATGCAACACTCGTAAAGGCTCAATGTGGCTCGTAGGGTATCCCTGGCACATCAACAGTTGAGCAAATTATAGCGCACTTGTAACTTGCCAAAGATAACACTAAAATACACATTTGTAGCTCGTGTGTTTCTGTATAGCCATAGAGAGAAGATACACAGACATAACATAACATGTTGGCATATGCGCATGAGACCTCACGGCATTCATAAAATAAAAAGGGGGAAGGCTTCAGGGCTGGGTGGCAAGAAGTACAGCACAGTACAGTGGAGCAAGTGCGTTTGAATTACGCTGAGGAAAGGCTCACCTTTATATTATGGAAAATATTACAGAATTTTAAAAGCATTCTCATAGCTTTCCGCTGGTCTAAAAAGCTGCCAATAGATTGGCAGAGCGTCCACTCCGCGACTTAGTTAAGGATCAGCTGCAACTCAATTCTCAGTTAAGGTTCCATTACTGACAGTTGAGGCTCTTTATTATTCATCTACCTATAGGTAGGTCCAGAAGATTCTCTCCTCATTATCATTCCACAACATTAACTCACCATCATCGCATGGTGTGGCCCACAGTAGCCGCCTCTTGTGGGTTTTGGTATTAAAAATCAGTAAAAAGAAATCAACAGACATTAAAAGCGATGACGACGAAGGCGTTAAGGATGATGACGCCGATATGGCAAGGTGCCAGAACCCCAAGCGGCCCACCCCAGCCCACCCTCCAGCCTTTGCGTAGCGGGCGGGGAACGTGCATGAAAATAAACAGAACTTGGGACGAGGCACACACAAACAGTGTGGTAGGGCAGGGCAGAGCAGTGGCAGGGAGTGGCACTGCTCCCTTGGATAAACCCACCTGTGGGCACCCACTCGAAACTGTCAATTATGTAATGCTATACAATGTTTATTATAATTTTTTATGCTGCCCCCCCCCCCCTGCGCTGGCTGCCTGCCGTGTATATCCCGGCGTAATTACATGTCTTGCGCTAATATTTATGGAGCTCGTAATAAGCAAAAGTCGTACACTTTTATGACTGTATTAATGAGACTGACTGTATTTTCAGGCTGTGCTCTGTGGCAGTGTGGCAGTATCGTATCGTATCCGTAGGTTTTTTGTTTGTAAACACCTCTGGGGGTTACGCTAACGACGACGTGAGTGCCGGTATGGGCGTCCGGGACTCCGGGACTCCGGGACTCCGGGACTTTGGCTTGTCCAATTAATGATGCCGGGCAATCACGTATACGTAAACCGAAAACTAACAAGGCTAACAGTGGGGCCATAAACTTTAAGCTATCAACACGTTCGGAATCAACTTGAAGCTCGAAAACTTTGACTCAATTAACATGTGGCGCGGAACCAAGAACCGAGAACCGAGAACCGAGAATCAGGGACCCACGGACAGGAGTCAGAGTCCTTTAGCTGCCTTCGGGTCACGTACACGTACAGGACGAGAACGAGAACGAGAGCGAGAACGAGGGACCACCTGGACACTTGGCAGAAATGTAAGCAACGACAAACTACAGACAGACAGACGGACAGACATGTCGCTACGCTTTCAACAATGAACTCCACGTGGACTTATTAAGCAGAACATCGCTCTCGAGCAGCTTCGCTTTAAATGCCGGTGATTATCATCCTGTAGATGTCATGGCAGCGATAAATCTACTTTATATATTTAAAGCTGTTCGCCCCCCCATCCTGTCGTTTGTTTATCATTTTAATTTCATGCTTATTATACCTCAAGTCGGTCTACTGTCCCCCTCCAGGTGCAAAACAGAACAAACATGAATGCCAGACCCGAGCAGATGATGAGTTATACTCGTACTCATATCCTCGGCACTTGTGTGTGTGTGTGTGTGTGTGTTTGCATAGCCACCGCAAAAGCAAACAACTCTCAGGGCGTGACGCACCACCATTCATGCAACATGCACCCAACCCACGACTCGCCTCCTCCTCTTAGGTTCTCTGTGGCCAGCTCTTTGAATCTCTTTTCACTATGTGCGTGTGTTGGCTATTGAATTAAATAATTTAATGCTCGACGAGCACAAAAGTGTACCAGCAGAAAGGACTCACAGACATGTCCTTGAACTTCTGTGGAACGCCTTTAAATTATAGAAATTACGAGTGCCAGGCTGTGCAGGTGGGAGGCCGTCAAAAAGTTTTGTTTGCAGTCAAACTGCCGTTTCCCACCCAGGGGGTAAGGCAAAGGTAAAGACTTCATGCCACGCCGCTTCGCTTTCAGCTTTCAGCTCTCTTCACTCTTCCACTCATTACTCAAACGCAGCTCTAAAGTTTCACTGCAACCTCGTGTTGCAAAAACCAACCGCCTAAAAAGTCAATGTCCTGTCGAGTGTGTGTGTGCCATGTGTGTGTGTGTGTGTGTGTGTGTGTGCTCGAGTGTCTAACTGGCGTCGTCGGCAGTTTCTACGTGGCAATACCCATAGTTTCCTGGCCACTTGTTTACACACGACAACGACGCTGGTGGCGGCAGCGGCAGCGGCTGAGGTTTTCCTCGCTTTTCCTCACTTTTAATGGCGCACTCCAGCGTGTGCTTTCGGTGGAAATTCATTCGCCACTGGCGCGCAATGCCTTCGCTTTAAACGTTATTATAGCGCCTTTTTATAGACATATAAATATCATCGTTAAGTTCGTCATGAAAAAAGGAAAACCAAACTACGACTAGGAGCAGCAGCAAGTCCTGGCTGGGGCTTTGGCTTTGGCTCCTGCCATGTGCGTGTGTCTGTGTGTGTGGCGGTTGTGTCGTGTGGGTCTCCTCTAATGATCGCTCCGGCCAGATAGCCCGGCCCCACAAGGATTACTTAGTGCAGCGCAAACAAATTACTGTTAATTAAACTCGAATGAGTTTCCCCCAACGCCAACTGATGCGGAGTTGCCACAGCGCACTGAGACGAGATACGAGACGAAACTGATGTGCCCTCTTTTTACCAGCTAATTTCGAATTATAATTCAAACTAGGGGACTATCTTTTTCAGAGCCTCTGGTATGCCACGTCCTCGGACGGGTTGCAGTTGCTACGTGTCCGCTGCCATGTAGGTTGGACATTTTCTGGGCAACCAATTGGCAATTTAATGCTCCAGTTATTGCAGCGAAAAAGGGAATCGAAAATCAGTGACCAACTAGAGACCAAGTACGAGTGTGCAAAACTATTCCCATGTGCCGCGTGGGGTACCTTCTAGTAGTTCCATTTATATGGATTATCTACGCACATTTAGTCCCCTTCCTTGGTCATTTTTCAATTTGTGTCCTTGGGCAACGCCCCCAAAGTATGCAAATGTGTTCATTAACACATTTCCTCATCTAACATGCCATTAGTCAAAAAATTACGCAGGGTACGACCGCAGACGAGCGGCAGGAGACGCTCTAGAAAAGAGTAGAGAGAAAAAATAAAAGGGGGAACAAGGAAATCAAATAGTTTACCTACCATTAATTACAGCCAGGGGGCAGAGCCTCTCGTTGTTTGTGTGTGCACGCCCCACAGAACAACGAGGACATGGCAGGGGCCGGGCAAAAGTTTCGGGCAAACACAACGAGCAGGAGCTAGCCCCCGATATCAAACTTTGTCTTTGCACACACACACACAGGGAGAGAGGGGGTAGAGTGTGTGTCATGGGTATTACGGGGTTAGATTTTAGGGCAGGATGAGGTGTATGTAAGGTTGTGGCGGGGCAGCCAGCTTATGCGTCAGCCACAAGGTATGCAGCAAATATTTAGATATGCCTATGCCAGCGCCTATCATCGGCTTACCTTGTGGCAAAAGGCAAGAGGCAAAAGAAAAAGTTGTGAAAACCCAAAGGGTGGAAAGGCGGATAGGGGGCGACATTTTAGAACGCTTAATTAACACTTTATTAGCTTTACCTTGCCCGAAGCTCCGGCTTAACCAGGCTTATGGCTTGGCCTTTTTTTTAATGGATGTCCCGACGAATGGCAGGGGCAGCCCCTGCGTGTGCGTGTGCGTGTGTGTGTGACCGCAAAAATCTGTAACAAAAATGTTTAAAGGCTGGAAAAACTATTCGAGGGGAAAACCTCCTCCCCGCACCAGTGACTGTGGGCATCAAATTCTGAACTCCAGCTCGGATTTCGGGCATCGAGAATGTGTGTAATTTGATGGGACGACCAGCCAGCCCGAGGGCAGGTAATCTTTGAAGCGATAAAAATCATATAATTTAATTAGGCTCATGAAATTTCACTTTAATGTAACTGCAGAACAGCGGGGATGACCAGCAGTTTTAGGTTGAAATTTCATAAATTTATCATAAATTTATTATAAGTGTTTTTCCGCTGCCAGCCAGCACCTGTGCTCCCAATCTGATTAGCCTGAAACCAATTTGAGTTAATTTAAAACCCAATAAACAAGAACAACACGAGCTCGGACAATGTGCCATTGTACAAAGTATCCCAGAGGGGGGGAGGGAGGTGTTCTAATGAACTTTACAATAAATACACAGCTAATATGCTAAACATGGCAGTAGACATTCAGTTTTATGTCTCAACTTGCCACAGCGAAAGAACCTCTTAAAGAAGAAACTTTTGGCGTAGACTGAGACAAGTTCTGGCCTACGTAATTGAATGAAATGCGCGGCTCGAATGTCCTCGCTGGCTCCCCGGAATGACCCAAGCAAAGAAGAGAAGGCATAAACTTATCTTAATTGAATTATCAAAAATTATGCGCAACACTTAAGACGACATTGGGGCCGGACCCCAGAGGGGCTGTGCCTAAAAGAACTGTTGCGCTGCCTCTACTGATGGCATAAGTAGATATTGCTTTAAGTATGCCGCCACCACCCCGCGCTCGGAAAAGGAGACGACGTGCTGGGGCTAAGTCGTCAGAGCAAAATACGCTTAGAGGTAAATTTTGTGGCATTTAACTTTTGAAATGTCAAGAAGACGGGCAGCGGACGGGAGGGAGCGGAGCCGAGCGGAGCCGAGCGGAGCGGGGCTGCGCGTATTCTCGATTGCCGCTTGAGAACTAATGAAGACGCTCTTTATAATTTATGGTCGGGCAACACGCAACTTTGTGCGTCTTGTGGAGGCAGCAGCACGCCACCACACGGCAGTGGCAGGGCAGAACAGACGAGCGATTGGGGCCGTGTCTGTCGCTGTTTGCCTCTTGAGGGATTACGTCAAGTGGGGTCTATTTACAATTAACAATAGTCTATCCATTTAGCTGTCTATCTGTCTATCTGTTTAGCTCTCCATCTGTGGATTTCCTGCTGCTTTCTGCTGTTTCCTGGGATGCGTTTCACAGAGTGCTTTTGTGTTGCGTTCACAAAATGGCGTGTAAGTGACATATTTAACTGGAAACCCGCAACTCGCAACTCGTTAATTGTTTTGTGTTGTCGCATTGGCGAGATCATAAATCACATTTGCCTAGTTTGTGGCATGATTAATTGGGGGCAGCCAACGCGGATGGTTTCGTGGGTTCTTTCACCTCTTTAAGAAGTGGATTCCCAGCACGTACGGCCAGGATTTTATTGATTTCACCACACCAGACACCCGACACCCGACACCCGACACTGCTCTAATTTTCGCTGTTCCCCGCATTTGATTTATGCGCAACTTTCGCCAGCACCCAAAAGGCAAGGAGGTGGGCTCTCTCTTTTTTGGGGCCAACTAATTTGACCGCAAAATCTATTAAAAACTGCGCCCCACCCAGCCGAAGTTGAAGTGTTTGACCTGCAAAAGTATTTATGTTTTATTTTGGTTTTATTTTTGCATTTTCGATGTGTACCTTTGGGTATACCTTTTGGCACGGGTTGCGGCTCTTTCCTGTCAGTCGTGGAAAATTGAAAAATTTGTTTTCTGGCCAGTGGAATCGTGGAGGGGCGGCGGGGAGAGTGCCGAGTGCACTTGACGCTTCAAATGAGCGGCCCAAAAGTTGCCCCAGCAAAAAGTTTATAATTTTAATGGTGCACGAAATTATTGTGTGAATAGTTGGCCGTTGGCTGTGGGAGGGAGGCTACCCTCGCGCCCCCTTTTGGCTTTGTCTACCTTGCCACCGTGTACTCGTATATTAATTACATTGCGGGCTGGTTGACAGCCCCAACGATGGGGCCAAGGAAGTGGAGCGCAAAGGAAAAGAACTCAAATAAAATGATAGGGAAATTGTGGGGTAAATGGGAAACTTATACCGAACCGACACTCGCTGGCAGAAAAGATTAATTACCAAAGCATTTAGTTGAGTTTGCCAAACACTTAAGATAATTAACTTGCACACAAAAACTCCACAGCGAATGCGAGTCGAGGATGTGTGTGCTGTGTGCATGTAGGGAAAGGTATTTATTTGGTTGCAGAGAACTCTCTGCCGATCCTCGAGTGCCATAAGTAGTTTATAAGGCGGAACACAGGCCCGCTTCCTGCTCCTCCTTTCGTTATATCTAAACTTTGGCAATAAAAATTACGGAATGTCGGAGCAAAAAAAAAACTCCGCTCAACGTTCAAGTGCATCATTCAAAAATTGTTGGCCGTCTAGACGGAGAAATTCGTTTTTGTGCCTTGCTATTTATTTGTTGTGTTTTTTTTGGGTTTTTTGGGTTTTTTTTTTGGGTTTTTTGGGGGTGCTCTTTTGGTTTATTACAAAAATTGTTTACAAAGTTGTTGCAGGGCCAAAACCCTGCCATTAGGGGAAGCATCAAAGTGGAGTTCATTGCGGCAGGGACAGGGACAGGGACAGGCTAGGAGCAAGGCAAGGCAAAGCAGTTGCCCGATTTGATGGAAAAGTTTGCTTGCATTTTTCGGAAAAGCTTTTTTGGTTGTGTTTTTGTTTTTACTTAGCCTCCGATTTGCGATTGGGGATGGAGTGTGGGGGGTTGGCTGAAATAAAAGCAGTTATAATTTTATGTTTAGCAGCAAATGCGATTAATTCTTTGACAAGGAGAAAGAGAGAGAGAGAGAGAGAGAGCTCCACGTGCCTCCGCCCCCCTCCCACATAATCCTCGCATTCTGCACAACGGCACGTCGGACGAGATTGAAAAGAACTCCTTTGAGTGGCAGAATCCTGCAGGCAAAAGCCATTTTGATTAAAGGAAATTTAAGACAAGAGCTGACAAAATAGTTAAAGGCTGACCTGACTGACTCCACACCGCTTATGAGAGTTTGCACAACGAATTTCGAGTTTGACAACGAAACTAATTGACATTCGAAGGGATCCACGTGTGGGTTGGGTGCTTGTGGTGCTTTGGGTGTGCTTCAATTGAGTTCGCTCGCAGCAGACACACACACACGAATCCATTAGCACAAGAGGCCAAAACGGAGGAGCAACTTCAAAGGGCAGCCGCATGCGTTTTTCTTCTTGTTGTTGTGACTGGTCACTTTTTTTCTTGTGATTCATTTTGCAGCCGACGCGTCGGTGAAGTTTCTCTGGCCTCGGAAATAATCACCGCGCTAAAAGCATTGACCCGACCCAACCCAACCCGGCATCGGCGTCTCCCTCGTCACCTAGGCCAGTGGTGTCCCTGGGTCTCACACAGTCGATCCATTAATGTATCGCCGGGCAGAGCCGGGCAGGCAGGCAGCAACGAACCCAACTGCAGTTCCCTTTGGCTTTCCAGCTTTTCTCCGTCTTAAACTTTTGCGCCTTGCGGTGCTTTGCGGTATTTTCGTGTACGTGCTCTCCATACCAACAAAAAAGAAGGAAAGAGAGAAGCAAAAATGCAGGACTGGGCAGGGCACAGGAGACCGAGCGGCAGCGGCTAAGGACACGCACTTCATGGCGCTTGCTTTTTATTTTAACATCATTAAGTATTTCTAATTGAGCGCCGCTTTGAAATTAAAATTAGATTTCTTTTTTTTTATGCTGCTGCTGCACTTGAATTTAATTTGAAATTCTTCCAGGCGGAATGGGGACAGGCAGATAGAGACTGACGCGGCATGCCGCAACATTTAAGATCTACTTATTTCTGCTGTGCGGTGCGGCATACTCGCACTTGCCGGATTATGCATATGCATGTGCATGGGGTCTATGGTGTCTCTGGTCTCTCTGGTCTCTCTGGTGTTTGGCCCACTAGGCGGCGGCAGCGGTTGGTTATCCTCCGAGTGCTCGCAGAGAGTGCCAGAGTGCCAGAGTGCCAGAGTGCCAGAGTGTCTGTGGCCGGGGCATCCAACTTTGCACCAGTCACCTACAGCGAGAGGAAACGTAATTTATTTCAAGTGACTGCACAGACACAGCCACAGCCACAGCCCAAGCCACAGCAGAGACAGAGAGACACAGACACATGTTTGTCTCGGCTCTCGCGCCTCTGATGATGACTCTTGACCAGCATTCATGCCGTGGCATTTTAATTTCGTGGCATACTTTCCAGCATCATCATTTCGCATGCGAAGCATGTATTTTGTTACGCCTGTCAGCCAAGAGGCGTTCAGGAAGTAAGCGGAAAAACCTAAATAATTGTGGCCAGGCGAGTAGAATCCAGGGAAAACATTGCCTCTCAATATTTGTGATTTGTTTACCCAACCAGCAAAGAAATTGTTTCACGTGCCGGGCTAATTTGCCCAATCAAAATGTGAGGAAATAGAATGCGAGAAAATTAAATGTTGGTTCATAAAATGTGGCTGGTGGGCCGCTAAATTGATTGTTCAACCACCTCAGATTTTTCTCTAATTCGCAGTCAGTAATTAGTAGTCCGAGTTGCGCTGATAAAATTTGAGATTACAGAGAATTTTCCTTGTTATTTATGTGATATTTTTCATGGTGCAAAATGATATCACAACCAGTCGTTTGGCCATTAATCAGGATATGGTTGCAACCAACTAAACTCTTTACAAAATTAGCCATAAAAATGTAACAAAAAGAGCCAGAAAATGTCAACAATTTCGCATTTCCAAAAGTATTTGCCGACTGTAAATTTATGTCCTTTTTTTATGCGCAGTAATTGTCTGCGTAGAATTTTGGTTATCGCTGGCGGTTCTATTAGAAAATATATAAATATTTAATTAAAAATTAACGCGTCCCGCTTTTCTATGCCATTTACACTGCTCCCAATTAATTTCAAATGCGTGTTCGTGTTCGTGTATTTCCACGGAACATGAATGGAGCGGAAAAAAGGGATTAATAATGCAGAGCTAATGAAAATAAAATTGATTACAAACTGCCTAAAATTATATAAAATACAACATGCAAACATTTAAACCTTTCGCGTTTCAGTTCAAATTACGAAAGGACAGAAAACCTTTTCAGGTGAAGTCGCGTTCAACCGGAAAATTTCCAATTAATTACTAACAAAAGCGGAAATTGATAATTTTAAATGACAAAAAGGTGTCGCATAGAAGGAGGAGCCCGAGGCTGAACAACAGTTTGTCACTGAATGGCAAAATATATGCCATAGTCAGCTAATATTTAATTCTTGATTGAAGTGCCTACAGCTGTTGAATATTGAATGCAGGGGAATGTCCCCAGACAAATATAAATGTCAGCAGCAACTTCTAATTCTCTTCTAAATGCCGAATGTCTTTATTAACCTCCAAACTGACACAAAAGGTGAAACTCAATGAAGCAATCTAGGAATTTATTGGGGCAAAGCCTGGGCCCAGTCTGGGAGTACTTTTCGCCCCCAAACAATCGATAACAATAAATAATATTCTGAGGCTTGGGCAGCAGTTGCGCCCCCTCGTACTATGAAAGGATACACCCATCTATGGCCGCTTAGAAGCATAATTTCCACGACACCGGAAAAAATAATACCCTAAAAATAATTACTAATATTTGCCATAAGTTTCTGCTAAAAATATTCCCAAAGAGAGTGTAACTGCTCCGTTGTTTGTTGCCACACATTTTTGACTGCCCACAGTTGAACCTCCCATAACACGGGAGACTCCTTTTGCCATGAATTACGTCGTTTAGCTTTGACCTTTGACGGGTCCGCTACATATTTTCTACCCTTGAAATTCCCCACCAGCAGCCACAGCCCCAGCCCCAGCCCCAGCCCCTCCACCGTTTACGCTGCGTGTGTGCGTGATGTGTTTATTAATTCCATTCATTTTTGTATTGTTTGTTCGTTTTTTTTGTTGTTTCTGTATTACAGTACTCGTCGTCTGCCTCTGTGGGCTGGTGGACATTCAATTACGTTTTTAGACCAAAGCATTTATGGAAATTAAAAAAAAAAAAGAGGAAAAACAGAAGGAGAGACAATAATAAAAAGAGGCAAACAAAAGGGCAGACAATACTAAAAGCAAAGAGCCAAAACAGCCCAAAAAGAGTGACAATTTGTATAATTAGTTCAAAGAGAAAAGAATGGCCAGGGGGCAGGGGGGCAGAGGCAGCTGCGGTTTGAAGTAAACTTTTAATGGCGTGGGGCGTATGCGTTATGGTTCCAAATTGTCGAAAAGCCTTTCGTGATTGGGCACATTGAATGTCAGGGCAGGGGCTTTAATTTATCACAATTAAACTTTAAAGTTTCACTGGCAGATGCCCAATATACTGTATTTGTGGGCTGGAATTCAAATATTCCCATAGATCTGGGGCATTTTTAGGCTCGTTCTGTATGGGTAGAGCTATTCCACACACTATAAATGAAGCAACAAACAACCAGACACACACATTCCATTTTAAATGAAAAAGAATGCAACGTGTTCCCCACTTATTCGCCTCTTCTATGGGCTATGGCCTGCACTGCTTTGCACTGCTTTACACTGCAGAGTCTCTGCTCTGCTCTTGGCTCTGCTTTCCACTCTGCACTGCTCTGTGTGTGTGTGTGTGTTGCATAGTTTTAGGCTGTTGCACTTTGTACATCTGATAAGGCGCTGTGCCTAATGGCCTCTGGGTGTTGCTTGTTCGGCGTTAGTGTGTGTAAATGTTTGAGCTACTTCCCCACTCCCATTACTCTCCCTCTCTCTCTCTCTCTGTCTCATTCTTTGTGCCTCTCCTGTGCGTGCCAGCGACCGGAAGTTATTTCAGACGTTTTTATGCCTTTGTTTCGAGGCAGTTTCGACTCGATTTTAACCCTTTTTTGGTCACTTGTTGGTGGAGGGGGGGCATGGGGACTCGAGCCCGAGCCTGTGCGTGAGCACTAACAGTACTCGACTACCGACTGCCAGCTACTAGCGGGATTCCATGTGCCGTTCATTTTATTCAGCTGATAATCGTTTAGACTTTTACAGACACATTCAATGGCGTGGCATGGCCCACACACACACACACACACACACAACTCGTTTTTCCTTGTGGCATTCGGTTGAGTCCTCCCCCTTGTGGCATTCGGTTGAGTCCTCCCCTGGCCGTGTGGCGAATCGCTCGAATCGCTCGCCAGAGTGTGGCTAAACAGCGGAAGCGGAAGTGAAAGCGCAGTTTCTGTGTGTTGTTTCGCAGACGGCAAAAATGAGCCTGAGGGCACAAGCCACCTGCAGCACGACAACGATGAAATTTACTCACTCATGTTATGTTTTAAGCCGCGTTTTATTGATTTAAAACAAACCGGCATAAAGCTTTAACCAGTGGCAGTGCTCGAAAATACACAAAAGGTTCAATGGTTCGGTTTGGTTTGGGTTGGGTTGGGACAATTTCAATGGCACTTGAATTAAACTCTTGCACTCAAGTGGTGCAATGAAAATGCCATAATGCGGAATCAATTTTAATGTATTTTCGTGAGTATTTACAACAGCGAATCGACTTAACAATCCAAAGTGGAGCTGGCAAATTCCTCGCTTATTTTCCCTTAGCAAAAGCACTTGGAAATTAATTAAATTAATAATTTTGAATGCATGTTGGATGCCCGTTTTGGCAATTACTCAATAATGGAAATTACAGCGAGGCTTAGATGTCGGGCCCTGAGTACGGATATTTTCACACGCCCGAAAGCTGTCAAAAAGATCAACTAGTCGTCAGAACCGGGGGGGCCAGGACATAACATAACAAGTGTCAAGTCGAAAAAGGATGCGGCATGCTCTGCTGCCCAAAAAGGACACAAAGTTTTACACTTTTCCCCCTTTTTTTTTTTGTTTGTTAATTTTGTTGTTTTCGCTCCGGTCCCTTTTGTCGCTTTTCAATGAAACGCTGCGAGAAATGGCCAGAAAAATGTAATAAAAATTTGTAACGCCAACAAAGTTTTGGCTGCAAATCCCTTATTTGGTTTCCTCTTCGGTTTCCTACTCCAGCCGTGACCATCTGGTATTTTCTTTTGCTGTCGCCCCAAAATCATCACATTGAGGAAGCAATAAAAATGTCGCCTAATTGCAAAAAGTTTTGCTTAGATTTTTCATTATTTTTCAGCTTACTTGTTGGAGTCTCGAGTTGGACTCTATTTGGCGGTTTTTCTGTGCTGTTCTTGGAATTGACGCTGCAAGTAACACCTCATTGTAGGGCAGTGGAATCCTCATTATCAATGGCCAAACCGCAAAACGTGTTTATATTCAAATGAATTTTGAATTTTGATTCTGTTGAATTTGTATGGCAATCGCAGACACATTTAAAAAACCATAACCATTGTGTGCATGGCTGGGATATTCCCTTTAAATATTCCATAATTTAGTTAAAGCATTTTACCCTCATTTCCCTCCCCCGCCACATAATTTATATCACTTCTTCCCACTGAAATTCTAGTTGAAGTTTTATTATTTTTTCGCTTATTCTACACCTGCTGCTACTTCATAACGATTTTTTTGCATATGAAAATTAAAAGCACACACACACACAGCCGCACAGGCTGGAGTGGAGTTTAACTTTAAATAACTTTGCGACTATTAAATGCATACGTGGCATGCGGCATGCGGCATGCGGCATTTAAACGGTCGTTGTTTTTGTTGTCGCGAAGCGGAGATCTGGCGAAAACTGGAGCTGAATGCGAATACATTTTTTATGGAAATAAAAGGCCTCAACCCTTGCCCCACAGTGTGTCCACTTTTAAAGCGGTTTCCCGAAGAGTTTCCACAGAACTGATTTGATTCCGTTCTGGTGTGCACAATCTTTGACCCACCCAAACAAGGCTCTTTTAATTTGGAAACTATACTCAGATATATTTTTTGTTGGCTTGTTTGGCCAACCCATTACGTTAATTAAAAACGCTCTTGACCTGCTCCGCGTCCCGTTTCGTTCAGTTCAGTATGGGTTCTGTTTCGGTTCAGGTGTGTGTGTAAAAATTTACATTTAAAAAAAAGCACACCCACCCACACACACATGAAGAATATTGCATGCTGGTGCTGGTGCTGGGCTCCGCTTTTTTAAAGTTTGCACACTGCCAACGAAATTTAATTAAAAGCGTATTTTACATTTTTAGCTGCTACAAAACAAAAATGTTAAACCGAATTTTGTGCGCTGGCAGGAGTATATGAAAGAGAATATAAAGATCACAAAATGAAGGCAAAAGAGGGCTACAAAGAAGGAGAGTGCCCAGGGAAATATATCAAAAAACAATCTACAACAAAGAGTCGAAAAAAGGGGAAACCAACGATACAGAGAATTTTGTTTCGAGCCCATTAATTGTATCCTTAAACCATAGTTTAATCTATCCCAGAGCATAGTGAGAGCCACTAGAGAGCAAATGGCTTCTACCAATTCTTCTACCAATTGCACTGCATTTTCCAACGATTTTCGTGTGTAATTTGATAATTTTACAAATTACCAAAAGTGCCATGGGTTTCGGGCTACATAAAACCCGCAAAAACCTAAAGAGGTTTTTGTAAACCATTGAAACTTCTCCAGAGCTCCAAGAACTTTGCTGGGGGGATCCCGGTTGCATTACTTATGCAAAAGTTTTGCCAAGAAAACGACACAAGAGCAGCCGAGTTCCCCCAGGTCCCATCCCTCTGTCCGCATCGAACTGATGGAGCTGATTTAATGGTGCATTTATTGGCAATCTATTCCACGGCTATGAAGAGCCGGCGCCCGATCACCCACACGTGTGCTGTATGTGCCCCCGTGACGTTGATACATTTGCCAGGACGCGACTCCTGTGGCACGTGTGCCGAGTGCCATTGAAACTAATTGAAAATGCGTCCCGCCCAGACATACAACTTGCAGGCAGTGGCAGAGGCAGTGGGAAAAACTCTGTGAAAACCTTGTCGGCAAAAGTTTTCTCTCCATCTTGGAGATGCTTTTAAAATGCAAACTCAGCCAAACACGCACACATCCACACATACACCGATGAAAATTATAAATAATATATAATGCAGCAGCTGTTTATGATGTATGTATACAGCCGCACAACTATGTACATCCCTCCCCCTCCAGTCTGTATGTGTTAATTCTCAGTCGCTGTGCAACTTTTTCTACACCTTTTGCTATATGTGTTGCATGATTTATGGCAAACTGACATTGATTGATTCGGAATTGATGGTGTGGAAAAGCGGCTGATGAGGGATCAGTTCCTCCAACTATTCCGACTGACAATCAGACAGACAGACAGACAGACAGCTCGCCATAATTATTGTTCAGAGCGCGAGCTTCGAAATTTACCAAAAACATTTGAATTATGCGGCATGGAATTTTGGGCAGAATTTTGCATGCCAAAACGCAGACTGCAGACTGCAGCAGGATATGCTTACGCCAGACAATCCTCCGACATATTTGTTGCTCATCTTAATTAAATTTCAGCCGCCGTGAAATGTTTCTCAGAGTGCGGCTGTCCAGCGCCGTGACGTCATCTGTCACTAGACCACACGTGACGGACAGTTGCCGTTCGGCCATTGCTCTTTCCTGCACTTATTTATTTATGCAAAAAGCCTCCCGCACTGTGACTGTGACTCCGGAATAAATTTGTTGTGCAATTTAATAATAAAAGAAACGCAAAAAACGTTGCCACAGAGTTTGCTTTGGAGCCTTCCAGCCGCAGAGCCTCATACCCCATTCGCATTGCATTTGCCGTGTGTATTTTATTCATTTATTTGTTAAATAAAATCAATGAAAGTTGATTGATTGGGTGGGGCAGGTGATGTATTGCAGGTCAATTTTACGAACAATTAAGCAGGGTACACTTTAAAGATGCTGCCGCCACATCAATCGGCAGCCCCTTTTAAGTTGGGACACGTTCGAGGCAACTCGTTACGCTCCACTGAGGCAGGAGGCAGCAGCAATGAGGTTTGCAAACTCCGGATATATCGAACTCAGGCTACGGGGATTGTCGACGGCAAACAGTCGCCGCTTGCATTGGTTAAACAAGCCCGAAAGCTTCAAGACAGGCGTTAAAGCACGTCCCAGTCATCGGGCTTCAACGGTTCATTCACTTTCCCAGAGCACTCTAGGAGTGCTCCAGCCAGTCGATCCATTCGCTACCGCAGTTTGTGTCAACATTCCTTCAAATGACGTTGATATTATTTGGCGTGTGCCGCAGCCAGTGAGAGCTTGTCCCTAATGAACTCATCGTTGCTCACTTGACGCTGGTCACGCTGACTTCTGCTCTGCGGCAAGATGCTTCGCTGGCATGGGAGTGGCAAAGGGAGCTCAAACTGAAGTGAAACGAAGCGTGGCGAGGAGCAGAGTGAAGCCAGAGAAGCTGCTTCCTCGGGGCTTAGTGGCGCATTGCATGTGCTAATTAGAAATACGTGCTAAAAATGCGCATGAGATTGCCTCCTCGTCCTGGCAGAGTTGCTGCAATTGCCATTATTAGGAAGCTTCAGGACACACCATAGATAGGTCAGCGAGGGGTGCATCGAATATGGCAAAGTTCATGGCTAAGAGTTGGCCAAAATATTAGAACAATCAAAATAAGCACCCAAATTATGTGCTGAGCAGCGGTTTAGCTGAGAAATATTTATATTAATGAAGCCAAAAGGCGTCGCACTTCTGGGTTAAGAAATATAAAGCTTCAAGTTTATTTCCAAGATTTGTTTTCCTTGTTTTGCAGCTTTTTGAGTGTCTTCGTTTTGGCTGTGGCATGGCACTATAATTCTACTCCAGCTTATCCATGGCAGTGTATTTACCGTCTCTACTTTACGAAAAACTCTCAAACTCCCAGTCTCCTATGCAAGTCGCCTGCAAGTCTGTGCTGTGTGGACAAAGTTTTTAAAACCCCAACACGTGCTTGGCATTGCAAGGCAGATATTAAAATGTATTTTTAAGCACAGAACAGAGCCCACAGGTATGCATATTAGCCACAGGTACAATCACATGAGCAACAGACAGCCCTCGAGGGGCAGCTCGCTCTCTTCCTCTCTGTGGCAACAACTGCAATCGAATGAAGTGGATTGGCCATTTTGGCGGTGGATTAATGTGTGTGGCATTCGATTATGTAAGTCGGTGGCCCTGTGGCTCGTGCATCAAATCGATATTTTGAAGAGCCTCAGCCTCAGCCTCAGTCTCCGTCTCCGCCTCTGCCTCGTTGTCGCCTTTTGGTTGGATGACTATCAAAAACCACTTTGGCCGGAAATAGCATAATATTTGCCCACGCCAGCACAAACTCAAACCCCGAACTGAAACGACAAACACAAACACACAGAGACACGCGGGGGCGGAGGGCTTTGATTCCCTCCAAAAACGCGCTAAATGCTCGTGTCGCCATCGTCACCATTCGCCGCCCACCAGCCGTTCCGTCCGTTCCGTTCCGTCCATTCCTACACCTTGGCTTGGATGCAGGAGGGAGGGTGCGGGGCCAGAGCGACTTTCTGCGCACATAAAGCAAATATTTTTATGATGTTTTATCATCTCTCGGGCTTTGAATTTGGTTTGCTTCTTTTCTGTTCGCCTTTTGAAATTCCGCTCACATGCGCCTTCGCCTCACTGCCATTCCTCCACCCCTCCCTCCTGCGATTCCTGGGCGGCGCTGTTGTAGGAAATGGATTTCTGGTTTATTTTCCATCCGCCAGCCGCCAGCCGCCAGCCGCCAGCCGCCATCCGCAGCGGCGTAGAAAGGCAAAATCCCAAATTATATTTGTTAAGCCATCGCACTCCCATTCCAAGCACTTATTGTTCAGCTCTAAGGTGTCCTGTGACTCCTCCTACAGGAGCAGCTCCAAGGTGTGCCTCCACCCAACAACAGCTTCTCCTTCTCCCATCTAAGACATTTACCTGCTGTCGAAATCGATACCATTTACAGCATAGGGTAAATGGAACGTTAACATATTTGATTTCCCATCGGCGGATAGAAACCCAAGCCAGCAGCCCCAGCCCCTCGTATCCTTAATTTACTGCACAGCCAGCGGGCTTTAGAAGTTCTCCTTTGAATTAGTGAATGATTCAGCTGGATGCTAAATAATTAGCATGCCTTATCCAGCATCTAACTAACACTCAGAGCCCCTGACACACAAAAAAGCTGCAACATGGCGTGGCATGCATTAGCCTGACACACAGCGAGAATGTTCCACAGAATATGTCACTCTCTGTGCTGTCAAGGGATGTGCAAAACTTCTCGCCATACAAGTACTATGAATAGTTTGCATTATCACAAAGTAGCCGCGCGTTAAGTCGTCGACGACGCAGGGAAAACAATTTTTAATGCCTAATGAAAAACAATGCAACAGCAGGAGGAACTGCAGCGGCAGCGGTAGCGGCAGCGGCAGCTCGGGGAATGTGTAAAAACTTTCTCTGAAAGGCAAACCAAAAGGGGCGAAAATTGGAGCAAAAACCGAGAGACTTTTTGTCTGTAACTGAAACAGAAACAGAAACAGAAACAGCAGCAGGAACCGCCCCAACCCAGCAAACAGGAAGGCAAACACACACGCACGTGGAGTGCCAGTTGGAGGGGTAAATCGTAGGTAAACGGAGTGACTGGCATATCTATTTGTTTTTGGCTGTTTAGAGCTAAAAAGTTTCCGGCTTTTTGTGGTGCTACCCAGCACTCTGGTGGCAGTTGCATTAAAACAGCAGCCAAGCAGGCAAATAGAGAAACCCATTCAGTGGCTGTCTGACAGTGCGCAAAATGTGACAAAAGAAGCTGTCACTTGCTGCAAAAATTCAAGAAATGTTGCAAAATTCTATACATATATCTAAGCCCTTTTGATAGACCACAAAAATTAGCATTGGAATTTGGACTTGGGTGGATTCTGCTCATATCTAAAATATAAATTTGCTTATGGCATATTCGATACATGCTAAATCCCTCTTGATAAACCACACAAATTAGGCTGGAAATAGCTTGAGGAATGCGTTAAGAAGGCCTCCAGGCGGTAGACAGTGCCCGAGTAATGTCAATGTACTGCAGCTGCTGCTGGAAGAATCCGTGCCAGCTGTGCCCAAAGTTAGAGTTAATATTCGTTAAGTATAAATGAATATCTCCATTGTGGATTAGCCAAAAGTTCATAAACTAAAAGTCAATCAACTAATCAAGTGGCGTGCACAAATCTTCAGGCCAGCTGCTGTATGCTGTATGCGCATACATAATTCATACACTGTATGCACGAGTGTCAGCGCATTCTGAGCCTGCCTGTCGAATTAGCCAAAAGGCAGCTTTGGGGGAAGGGAGAGAGCGGGGAGAACCATGTGCTGTGCTCTGCAACATTGAGCAATTATAAGCCAACGACAAGCACAAAAACAACGCCATGAAGCGGCAGCAACAAGAGCACTAATGCCATGACACAAATTCCTAATCAATCTTCACGACTTATTCATGCACATAAACCTGAGCGACAAACAAGCGCAGAACTGGGCGAGCAGAGGGAGGGGAGAGGAGAACACACACAGCGCAGAGCACACCCCTGGTGGGTGTAGGGTGTAGGGTGCTGCGTGTCTGTGTGGCTGTTTGAGTTTTGCAATTACAACTTAAGCACACAATCATTATCATAATCCTTAATCGATATTATGGCTTACGACTGCCAGCCACACACACACATGTATGTATGTATGCATATGCATGTGTGTGTGTGTGTGTGTGTGCTTTTAACCCACTTCCGTTGTCTGGTTGGCCTGGCCTGTCTGTTGGTGGCTGCTCCTTCGTCTGGCTTTTGGTCTCTCACTTTGGCTTCTG
Source organism: Drosophila guanche (assembly GCF_900245975.1). Lineage (NCBI taxonomy): Eukaryota > Metazoa > Arthropoda > Insecta > Diptera > Drosophilidae > Drosophila > Drosophila guanche. Next base: position 2,482,736 of record NW_022995754.1, read on the forward strand.
CGTTGTCCGCATTTTTCTTGAAGCCAAAGTCGGCAGGAGATGGAGGCAGCAGCAAGATAATAATCCCTGTAAATGGATGAACCAGAAAGCTGGCTGGGAACAACCAACGAACCAACCGGGTAGCGGGCTTTCATTAATAGTTAAATTGCTGTTAACAAATTTAATGTCCTTTAAATTTATTAACCAGCAGCTGCCGTGGCTACTCTTTCGCTTCGTGGCTGCCAGGCGCCTGCCATTGTGTGGCAGGATTAAATGATAAAAAAGTGTTGATCATCGCCAGGGAAAGGAGCAGCAGCGCACCTGCTTAAAGTTGAGTTTGCCTTTTGCCGTTGTCGTCACATCTGCGGGGACGACCGCCTTACAAAGCGTTTAATGACGGTGGAAAATTTGATTTTCTACCAGGACTGCTGATGGGCTGAGCTGCACAATGGTGCGTATGATTGTTATTGAAGCAAACGGGGGCGATGGCGTGGGATTTCCTGGCTGTTCTGCTCTCTTGACGATGTCGTGAACGTGTTAAGTGGTTATTGGTTTAGCGCGATGGCTCCCCAAAGCAATGCGATGTGCAATGGCCATTCCCGGACCCAACCTCTTCTGGATTTGCATTAAAAATTGTTAATATTGCATATGAGAAGCACTTGAAATGATGGCATGAATAAGCGAGTGGAGCATTAAAGCTGGGAGATGCCTTCAAAGATAAAACTTAAAGGCAGCTTTGAGACTCTAAAATATATCAACTATAAGCGGGGGAAACTGACTTGGAAGCGGCCCGATCTGGGCTCGATAGATGGAAATGCCTCAGGGGCTGAGGGGGCAGAGCACACATAAACCGCCAATAGCTGGCATTTGGTTTCGAAAAACGATTTACGACGCCATGGCGACGCATAATTTGATACATTTCCATGGCTCCCCCTGGAGCTGAGAAGTAGGTGCTTCTGGGGAGTGTGAAGAGTGTGGAGTGCGGAGTGCGGAGTGCGGAGTGTGGGCTTGGGATGTCTGCCCCAATGACGCATCATTTATTACTTGGCACTCAACAAAAATTGTAAAACAGGAAACGGAAGCAGGGCACACAACAACAAGAACAGACGACAGACAAACGGCAGCCACTTTGAACGCGAATTAAAGTAATAAATTAGTTTGGGCGTGTGTCCTCGACATGACTCTGCAGCCAGCCAGAAGCCAGCAGCCAGCAGCCAGCAGTCAGTAGCCAGTAGCAATAGCAACATGCTACTTGAAAGCCAAACTGCCTCTCAGCCGCTGCCCCTCTGTTTCTGCCTCTTTGCCCACTCACATGCCTGCCTCGCTTTGTGCCTTCTCATTTGATTTGAAAGCAAACCACCCACAAAGCCACAAAGGCATACCAGAGAGGCAGAAATTTCCCTGTTTCCAGCAGGCTGCTCTCTGGGATTTTCTTCTGCGCCTCCCCCTACTACATATGCTCCTCCGCCTCTGTTGCGGCTTTTTCCACTAAATTGCTTTGCATTTTCAGCCCCCTCACAACATATTTTTAGGCGTGCAACATTTTTCATAATGCCTTGACATTGGTTTGGGTGCGAGCATGTCGGTCTCTCTGTCTGTGGGTAAGCCAAAGATAAACTGTCGTTGATATCTAAACTCAAACTCAAACCTCGAACCTCGAACATTGGAATAGCCATCGCATCGTATCCCACACACAATTCACGATTTAATCTGCACCATTTTCTTTTTTTTATGTCGCTTTCTTTTATGATATTTATATGCGCGATATTTATCTCAATCGTTGTCTGTCTCTCTTCTTTTTGTTGTTGCTCTGGCATAATTTTTGCGGCCTGACAGTTAATATATTGAAAAGGTTCCGCAAATATGATAAAATGCTAGCAAATAAAGCCAAGGACTTTGGCTTTTATTGTGAATGGAAATTTAAAGCTTACCCAATTGGAACTTTAGACTTGTTTATCTCTTAACGTATGGCATGGATTATCTGTAACGAAAAACAAATAATCATTTATAAATTTTGTGCATTAAATTAAGGAAAGTTTTTACCAAAACACAAAAGACTCTGCTGACTCTGCCACAGCATGTGGCTTCATTCTGCACTTCAGAACTGAGAATTTCTCTTTATTAAAATTTGCATTTGCACCTGCATAATTACTGAAAGTCCCAACAACAGCAGAAGCAACAGCATGAGGTAGAGTCTATAAAAATAGCGAAGTAATATGCTTACTTCCACGTTGCTAAACATAATGTCTGCCTTTTTCCTTTTATGTTCACCTTTTTCGCTCTCTCTTGCTGCTGCTGCTGCTGCTGCTGCTGCTGCTGAGGAGCACAACTAAATATTACGCTTATTTTGACGTCAAAAAGCTTGTTGAGAAATTAAAAAAGCGGCAAATTCTGTGAGAAAGCGGGAAACTAAAGCGAAATGCAAATAAAGCAAACAGAGAAAGAACAGAGAGAAAAGGAAATCTCCAAAGCCGCAGCCAAGATGGCGACGGGGCAGCTGCCAGAAGGAATATTTTCCCCAAGCTTTTTGTTGCATTTCTAACATGTTTTTTGTTGGCTCTCTTTCCTTCTTTCCTCTCTTGCTTTGCTTCCCTTTTTTGTTTGCTGTTTGTTCTGTTTTTTAATTTACTATGTTGTATTTTTAATAGCATAGACAGCAGCTTTGCTAGCCTCCACGCAAGGAGATTCCTCACTTCTCCTCGCAGCGAGCGTCTCCAAAAAGGTGGAAAATGGCGGTCGACCAACGAAATGTATGTAAAATACATAAAACTGTAAGGGAACTCAATCGTCTGCAGATGCAGAGGCGGAGTTATAAACTACGTAATACACAATACATGTACGTTATATTTTTTGGTTGCCAGCCTGCCTGGCCTGCTGTCTCTTTGCTTTTCGTTGCGGCCTTTGCATTCATAACGCGGTTCCTACAAAAAATCTTAATGAATTTGCATGAATGAATATTTGAAAAGCTGCCGCTGCAGGCCATCAACAAAAAAATATTTGCATTCCCCCGGACCCAATGCTGGCGGATAAATAAAAAACGGAACGAACAGCCAGCACCAGAACCGGCCAAGAAAAAAACAGATTTCCAGTGGCACACAAAAATACGCGAGAATACAAAAGCATGCGGAAATTTATGAGCGCTAATATTATCAGCAGATTAGAAAGTAACTGGAAATTATGGCCCAGTTGTTGGCTGTTCATTTTTTCTTTTTCTGTGTGTTGTTGTTAAAGGCATTTGCATTTGGCAGCCTCCAACGCCATATTGCATGCTCCATATCAATGGGCAGGGCACGGTTACTCGTACTCGTACTCGTACGGAGTGCTAGTCCTGGATTTTTGGAGTCCACTGCTGGATGTGTGTGTTTAAATTGGCCCAAATTGCCTTTTAATGCTAATTGTGTGAGATTTATGGTTTTATGGTTGCGGGGCGTTGCGGGGCGGCGCTTGCATTTCTATTTCTATTTTGCTGCACATGTGGGCCAATTAATATTCATTGCATGTCGTCCATCCACTCGCTCAGCGGTCATTAGCTGCGTGTGCCAGCAAACTACTTAACCATTTTTGGACAGAAAATTAACTCTGAATTTATTTTTAATGTATTTAATGTACAATATTTGACCTGTAAGATAAGAATATGGGCCAACTCCGCCAATCCTGTTCGTCATCAGCGAAATCCTTTACTCTTGATGTCCGCTGTGGTGCTTTCCATCATTTTGTGTATGGCAAGATCCACCTCCTGCAGGCTCGACGCTTCGACTAGAGCGAAGCCCTCAAGCACGGGACGACCAGTGGTGCTGGCAGGCAAAGTCTCAGCAATGGATGGAGTTTTGAGTGGAGCTGCGGGAGTAGTGGATAAAATGACTGCTTTGATAGCAGAACCTGCTGGAGCTGCGGATATCAATTTTCCTTTGATAGGAGCCACGGGCGTAGTGGATATTATTTGTCCCTTGACAGAAGAAGCTGCGAGAGTTGTGGATAATATTTTTCCTCCCAAAGGAGAAGCTACTGGAGTCGGAGTGTATAAAATATCTTCCTGGACAAGAGCAGCCACGGGCGTTGTGGATAATATTTTTCCCTTGACAGAAGTAGCTGCGAGAGTTGTGGATAATATTTTTCCTTGGACAGGAGGGGCAGCGTGCGTAGTGGATATTATTTCTCCCTTGACAGGAGCAGTTGTAGGCGTAGGGGATAATCCTTCTGCCTTGATATTAGTCACAGGCGTTGTTGTTATCGCTTCTGGCTTGGGTGTCTCCAGTAGCTTCCAATTAGATCCATTGCCTGCGCTGATTACATCAGGCTTGAGCACAGCAGTTTCATTGCTGGAGCGGCGAATCTTTTGAGTCTTTGCAGGGGCTTTGGTGGTGTCCGTCTTGTGGGGAGGCTGCGTCTTGGTGTGTGTCTTGGAGAGACTCTTTCTATGGCTCTTGGGCTGAGTCTTCGATTGGGTCTTGGAGTGGGGCTTGGCGTGTGCCTTGCCATGGGTCTTTTGCTCGTTCTTGACATGTGCCTTGCTGTGACTCTTGGTGTTCGTCTTTAGGTGGTTTGTATTATCCGTCTTTGGATGGGTCTTGGAGTGGGTCTTGGAATGCGCTTTGGTGTTTGCCTTGGAGTGCGATTTCGAATGGGTTTTGTTGTCTGTCTTCGCATGGGTTTTGGCAACGGGCACGTGATCGGACTTACTCTCGGCGTGTTTTGTGGTGGCTTTGATAGTGCTTGGTGTGGTGGGTTTTGTCTCCATCACAGTCGGGGCATTGCTGCTGCTAGTCTTGATGTCACCTTGGGTAGTTCTCGCATCTTCTGCTCTAGACTTTGCTGTTGTCTCGACCTTTGTGGATGGACTTTTGGTGTCTGGCTGCGTGGCCTTGATACTGGTGGCTGTGGGCGTTGTGTCGATCCTTGTTGGCGCATTGGTGCTGCTCTTCAAATCAGTCTTCGTCGTTGTCGCAGATTCTTGCTTGGGGTGAGCCTTTGTGTCTGTCTTTGTGGTTGGCTTGGTTTCGGTCCTAGGAGCCTTCATGTCGGACTTTGCCTTGATGTCGTGCTGCGTGCTCTTGCTGTAAGATTTGGTGGTGGGTTTTGCATCGATCTTGGTGGTGAGCTTCGTATTTGTTTTGGCACTGCTAGTGGCCGGTTTTGTTTTGCTCTTTGATGTGGCCTCTGGGTCGTGCTTGGGAGCCTTGATGTCCGACTTGTGGGTGGGTTTCACGGCGCTCTTGTGGCTAGTCTTGGCGATTGGTTTGCGGCTGGAATGGGATTTTGTATCGGTCCTTGTGGGGGTCTTAGCTGTAGCCTTCATTTCGCTCTTTGTCGTCGTTTTGTATTCATGCTTGGAGTTGGATTTTGTTTCCGTCTTTATCGGTGCCTTAGAGTCATGCTTGATGGGCGCCTTGGGGTCGCGTTTGATGGCCTTCACATGTGACTTGGAGGTGGGCTTGTCGCTCATTTTGCTAGTGGTTTTGCTGTGTTCTCTAGTGCTGGGCGTGGTGCGGTTTCCTTCGATCTTTCTGTGGACTTTTGTGGTTCCTTGGACTTCATTCTTGTTTGTTGTCTGATAAGTGATCCCTTTGTTGATCTTGCTGGGGGTTTTGCTCTCTTGATGCTTGGAGGCTTTGGTGGCTGAGGTGTGCGCAGTTTTCGCAGCACTAACGGTGCTCAAGCGCTTCGTGGACGCGCTTGCCGCTGTCGTCGGTGCTCTGGTGGTGGACAAATGGCGCAAAAAGAAACTCAAATGAGAAGGCGTCGTCGGTGGGTCCAACTTGACTGCTGCTTTGTTTGCTTTGCCCTTCAGTGAGGCTTCGTCATGGGAGATTTGCTGCTTGTCCAGCTCCTCCGTGTTGGCCCTCGCCAGGATCAGGCAGGCGAGCGCAAAGTTGATCAAAACCAAGAGGATGAAACGCATTCTGAATGCTGTTGCTGTTGCTGTTGCTGTTGCTGGCAGTTGGTTGCAGAGAGAACTGATAACCCGCTGATGGAAGTCAAACTTTTATATACGAATCCACACAACAGCTGAGAGCTGAGCTGGGAGAGACTCGCGGCTGACTCGCTGACAAAATTGATAATTGGCTTGACAATTAGCAGAGAACATCTGTTTTCCACCCACAGCACAGAAGCCACACTTAACGTAATGTATTGTACCATCTAATTGGAAGGGTCTCCCGGTCTGCCCTTTTATATAAATAGAGCAAAAGATTGCACAGAAAATCAGTTGAGTGCAGCAGAGAGCAGCCAGCAGACAGCAGCCATGAAATCTTTAACAATTCTCAGCTTGTTGGCCATCATAGCCCTCTCCTGTCAGGACAGAGTGGCGCAACGTACCGGATCACAAGTCATCTATAACGCAGATTTGTTTGCCTCTGCGCCAGAAGCAATCAGCGAGATTAAAAGTAAAACAACGTTGCCGTCAAGGAATTTAAGTCGCTGGCGGCGTGCCATTGATGTGCCGCTCATGAGCTTCCAGGGCAAGGCCTACGATCAGCTGCTGATTGATGCACTCAGCACCAGCACAACGACAACAACCACCACAGTGGCACCATCCACACTCAGAACTACCACAAAGGCAGCAAAAAACAAAAGAAAGCACACCAAAAAGGCCATCAAGCACGCAGCAGCAGCGCTCAAGAAAAAGGCAAAGTGGGGAAAGTCACACTAGGATCAGTTTGGAGTTGAATAAATAAATGGAATTGCTATGGAACAACTACAGAGGTCTATAAATAAACTGATGGAGTACCCAAAAAGCTCACCATCTTTCGTGCAATTATGATCAAAACTTGAGCCGTTTATTTATAATCCCAAAAAACTAAATTAAAGCCTTTACTTACATCTGCCCAAGAAATGTATCCCAAGTTAAGCAGACGTGAGGATTTAAGAGCTGCTCCTGCGGGGCTAGCTCTGGCACAGACTTTTGCTCTTTGCGAAAGTTTGGACAACTTTTTGGCAGCCATGTTGCAGTTGTTTTTCGCTCATTTTTAGCTACGCGTCAGCTGTGTCAACATGAGCCAAACACTGCAAAGAACTTGAACTTGACGCGCCCCAAAACGTCGGAAGTGCAACGGGCGGCAGGAGGGGAGGGGTGAGCAGCCCAGTCAGTTGAAGGTGAAAATGGGGCAAATGGCAGAGCCAACAGATGTGCACAATTTTTGCATGCCCGCCGACTTCTGAATGGCATTTTGATGGCCCGCTTAGGCATACCAAAAGAATGTGGATTCTCCTCTCTCTTACTCTACCAGTCTCTCCGTCTACCCCTCTCTGTCACACTTTCCCCTTATTTTTCTATCTCGCTGAACTTGACACCTGACAGTCTGTTTGGTTTTGGTAACTGCAAAACTTTCGATGGCCGTCGATGGCGTCACGCCCCTCCTAATGGCAAAACGTGCATCAAATATTTACAATATAGAACTCTATTCTAACATATGTACATTTGTATCTACATGTGGGACATGCATTTATGCGACTGTCTGCCGCGTCACATGTGAAATTCACTTTTAAATGTTAAATAATGCAGCGGAAAATGCTGTTCTTGGCGCCAATTTGGTGCGCCAAATGAATTTATGAACAGTTTGTGACATATTTTACTATATAAGTAAATATATAAAGTGCATTTTTGTTGCACTTTTCTCTGTTTTTTGCCTGCTAGATTTGTGTCGCTGTTTTGTTTTGGTTTTTGTTTTCCGTTGATTTCAATCAATATTCTGTCAGAGTTTTTTTCAGCTACCTTTTTATCGCGACATCATAGAAATCCGAATTGAAACTTAAATTGGAATTTTCGTCGAAAATTAATTAAAAGTTCCATTTAGTCTGCTGCGTATTAATCGTTCATTTTCAATGTCACTTGCATTAATAGGGGCATCAATTTTAACTAGGGGAAATTGAATGAGAAAACTAAAATAAATCTACAAAACATGTAATGTATGCAGTGTTTCTGAGAGTGATTTTCATTTTATTTGAGATAGAAGAACAGCGGAAAAACCACTGATAAGTTGAGGAAGCATAAAATATTTCGTGGCAGATTTTGTGTTGAATATTTTAGAGGCCAGACTCCTCGTACTTCGAATTTTCCACATACCACAACAATCTTTTTTAGATTCCAAAACCACAACTCTTTTTTATTTGATATTTATGCACACATTTCACAACATAAAATTAGATAAAGAATAACGTAATTAATTAATTAATAATATCTTTAAAAACTAAAGCATAACGTTGCACATTTTAAATGTCACAAGCAGAACTAGTGGCTGCAGAGTGGCTGTCAGCATCCCAGCACCACTTCCCATGCACCCTTCCATCATGTTGGGCATGGTCGAGGGGTCAGTGGGGCTAATGGTGGTGCTGGTGGTTCTCTGGTTGCCAGATCCAAACAGAAATAGGCTCTCTGGTGGCAGCATCACATTGGTGGTACGAATATTGGTGGGTTTCTTCGTGGGGTGTGAGTAGGAGCCAGTGCCAAAGCCCAGGGAGAATGTGGATGGCAGTGGACTCTGCGGCGTCACAAATGTGGCCTTGAACAGCTGTTGGCGTGTGGCATTGCTGGGTGGCTGCTGCTGCTCCCCCACAGCATTGGGTGCATATCTTTTGTAGCCAAACAGATCCGTGGAGTTACTCGATCCGAGTCGAGTGGCATTCGTGCGAAAGTAATTTTTCACATCGAATTTCTGTGTGGGATTCTCGTGATGCATTCGCGTGGAGCTACTCGATGCTACTGTGCTGCTCACTGGAGTGCTGGAATGTTTCTCCGCCGGCGAGGAGCGATTTCCTGCATCGGGATTCTCGGGCGTCACTTGCAATATCTCTGCGGTAATCAGAGCTGCCAGAAGTGGCGCGGAGAGTAGTAGAAATGCCACCAAATGCATCTTGAGACTGCTTGGCTGGTACTGTGTGCTCTGGCAATGTTCCAAGCTGGTTTTTATACGGTTTCTAGCGGGTTTTAGTCACTCAACAATCAAGAAGAATCACCAACCTTAGTCACACCTTAAGACCAGAATCACCTCTCTCTTAGTCACAACTTTCGAGACCAGAAGCTCGAAATGAAAAGCAATTTCCCGTGTGTTTTTGCCATCCATTGATGTGGCACAGATGCACAGCCGGGTTTGTTGTTAAAGGTGCGTTTCGTGTGTGTATGCACAGACACGTTTTTTATGGCCTTGCAGCACTTATCAATGCAACTGCCAATCTGTGGAGCAGTCAGGCGGAGCCAGCAAAAGTGCAGGACTGGCAGCAGCCAGCGATAAAAGCAATTTTATGCTCCCTGCTGACACGCACAGTTTTTTCAATTCATTAACTATTTTAGTCATAAATTACATGCAAACAGCAGGACATGAAATGATAAAACAGTTGCATGAGCAGAGAGCGAGAACAGATACTCAATTATGTGGATACAGAACAACATTCTGTGGGGCAACTTACTCTCCTGCACTTTGCCCTTTTGCCAGCTTGCACACTCGGAAGTGCTTTTCTATTACCCTAAGCTTTTATTTTCGCACAAATCCTCTGTCTAAGTCGCTCGATCTCTCATCGGGCAATATACACAATTTAATGCCAACCAATTCATATTTTGGCACTAAAAACAGAAACTAATCCCTAGACTCAAACACACAGGGTAGCACCCACAGCAACCCATCGAATAGCTCAAATATTGACAGGCAAATACAACAAATAGTCCCAAAAATTCATGGCGTAGCACACTCGCATAAATGTGCACAAAAACCAAATACAACAAAAACACAACAAATAATAAAGTAAAAGTAAACCAAAAAATAATAAAAAAAAAACAAGAATTTGTGGAAAATATATTGCCAGCTATAGATCTATATATATTTTACATGCTGCTGTCGAACAAACATTTCCCGAAGCGTTAAAATTCATATATTGTAGGGGGAAACAAACACTCTGCTGGCTCGTAAATGGAAAATATTTTGACACAGATTAAAAGCAGCAACACACAGCAGCAGGAGGACACAGCAGCAGCAATGGAATACAATGTTGTTCATCTAAATTTAAATGAAACGCGGATGCATTCGTTAGAATAAACCAAAACCCTTACACATTCCCATGCCGATTTGCCTTGGGTGCCTTGGGTGCCGGAGTGCCGGAGTGCCGAGAGCCACAGCAGTGTAGTGGGAGAGACCCTGTGTCGCACTGACCTAAATCAAACAAACGCTAATGCCCGATTTTCAGAGCCACACAATTCTGTGGCAGCTCCGGTTACGAGTTTCGTAGCTTCAACAATTCATATTTGTTGCATAAAGATGGGTTCCCATTCGAAATTGAAATCTGAATGCGAATGGGAGTACGAAATGCAAAACAAAAGCATATCGACAGGAGCGACAGAGACCGTGCAGTGTGTAACCAATGTCTGTCTGTCTGTCTGTCTGTCTATCCTTCCACCACACACTTTCAGATGTTTCAACCCACAATTTTAGCTGCTGGTTTTGTCTCTTTTTTAATACCCCTTGGAAGCACTTGAAGCATGGCAGGGTATATTGTGTGGCACGAATTTGTCATAGGATTTGGCATGAATCTCTGGCAAATACTTCCGCGGGTATCTGACAGTCGACACTTGTACTCCACTTGTACTTTCGCCTGAATGATGTGGTTTTTACCAATGAATATTTATGAAAGGATTGAAAAGTATGTGAGTTCGGCTCGGGGTCCTTGCTGCTTTCACAATAATGAATATGTGCTGAAAGAAGAGCTAGAGCCACGAGTCAAGGAGGTTCGCTTACCCTTCCACATTAAAGTTAATATAATAAACATTTTCTTCATGCATTTATTTAGTTAAAATTTCTTATTAATTCATTAATAATAATATAAACATTGCGTGTAATTTGTGGCTAAGTTTCAGTGCTTCGTTGAGGGGTTTCAGGGGTCATTCTTCGTCGCCTTCTGTGATTTTCTCTTCGTCTTCATAGTACTCCGTTGTTGTTGTCATTTTTCGCCTTCTTTGCTTCTTAGTCTTTCGCTTACGATTCTTGCCATTTCCCTTCCTATGCGACTTTCTGCCCTTCTTTCCTTTCTTAGATTTCTTCCTTCTCTCTGTGGTCTCATCAGCTGCTTCATCTGCTGCCTCTGTTGTCGTCGGATCATTCTCATCGATCGCTTTTTCTTTGTTATGAAGTGTTGGCCCATCGTAGGGAAATTTATAAGTTGCTCCCTTCAAATCTTTCGTATCCTTAGCTGCATGTGTTGCTGCATTCGAATGGCTTTGATGTTCGAGTGGTTTTAACAGTGCCATTGCTGACTCCGTCACGAGGTTTTGATGTCCTGAGGTTGTCTCATGATTGCCTGAAACTGTGGTCAATGCAGTCGTTGGTTTCTGTTGATGCAATGTTGGCTGATCGTGGTGCAACTTGAACTTTGGGATACTCTTCAGTCTGTTTAGTTTGTGATGTAAAGGAATCCCTGGGGAAATATGCCGCATGGATTTGTCACGGGTACTTGGATACACTTCCGTTGGTTTATCGTTTTGCATTGTATGATTCGAGTAACTCAACGTTCTGCCGCTGATCTTGTCTGACGGTAGAGTGTGTATCGGATTATGGAAGTTTATCTCAGTTGAATGTTCTTGTTGTACCAATGGAACGGGTTGATCTTGGTTATTTATATGCCCATCCGTTGTACCATCGTTTTGTAGCGATGTCTTCGATTTCTTCAACGCTTTGGCAGTAACCTGTGTTATGGGGAGTTTATTTTGTTGGTTGTCCAGCGGATTATGAGGAGAAACCTCCTGATAGTGCTGCTGCTGATCGTCGACTTCCGTTCTCCCATCCGTTGGCTCGTTCCCCTCAACTGTCGTTTTGACACTGTGCTCAGCTATTGGGAGCTGGTTTTGTTGAACTGGCAGCACGGTCTGAACAATGGGTTGCCTTGAATGCCGCAGAGGAGTGTCTTGGGACTCTGTGTCTCGTGTCTTGGTGTCTTGGTCTCTTCTTTTCGTTGGACGATCTTCCCGGAGCGTGGAATTATAACCATCCTTCAACGAAAGCCTACTGGGCTGAGGGTCTTCTGGAAGACTCCTAGGGAGAATCTCCTCTTCAGCATCAACTATGCTCTTCATGGTTTGGTGCTGCAGATAGAGTTGACCTTCTATATCCATAGTACTTTCCATTGGTCTTTCAACTGCTGGGTTCGATGGTGTCAACATTGGGTCACTGTGGTTGGATGGTGGGGTTTTACTTAGTGGAATGTGTGCCGACTGCTTGGACTGTTGCTGATGATCGTTTTGTCTTGACATTTCCATTGTGTGTTCCTGCAGTACCGATGGATGCCAGTCAGTCATCCTTCTGCCACTGTCCAGTGTTATTGGGAGTCTTCCTTGCGGTAGACTTTCGCTCGGATTATCATAAGAACTCTGCTGATAATGCGGCTGTGGGTGGAATTGTCTGGAGACTTGCATTCTCCTATCCATTGGATACACTTGCACCGATGGATGACAATCACTATACTGACCTACGGGAAGTCTGTTCGGTCGCTCCTGGAACTCGACATTGTGTTGGCCTTGAATATTTACATTCCTCTCTCTTGGCTTATCGTTTTGCAGCGTTGGATTCCACTCCTGCGCCATCCTGATACCGTCCTGAGTGGAGTCTTGAGTCTCTTGACTGTTTGGATGCTGCAAATAACTCCCCTGAGAATTCAGCTGCATATGCTTCAGCTGCAGCCATGTATTCAAGTCCATTCTTGGCTGCGTTCCTTGCCTAGGAAGTTGCTCGGAGAGTTCCACATGCCGCTGGGGACTGGACTGTCGTTGAATTTCTGTATTCCTGGCCATAGGATGATCGTTGTGCACCGCTGGCTGCCAGTCTGCATTGGTTCTGCCACTGATCCGCGTTCTGTGGTATTTTTTCAGTGAATTGTCATAGTCCTGGGGGATTACATGTTGCTGAGGATTGTGGATATCTCTATTCCCATGCGTTGAATGTTCGTTGTAGACCGCTGTCCATCTGGGCACTTCTGTTCTGCTAGCCATTAGATTTTCCTGTTGTTCCTGCTGTACCTGCTGTATGTTTTGTTGTGTCACGGCCTCATCCATCCTCGAGCTGGAACGGTGTGCAGTTCTATCCGGAAAATCCCCATCGACTTGCCTTGTGAGCATCGTTGTGCCTGCCGTTGTATCCTCATAGTTTTGGCCAGAACTATGCCGCTCCAACGTAGTACTCGGCAGTTTTTCCATGGGAACGAGCAATCGTGGGTCATCGTTGTTTGATTTGGTCGAAGGCTGGACTGAAGTGTCATCAAAATCTGTTGAATTGTTTGGCTCTACGGCTGCTGCTGCATCAGTCGCATAACTCTTCTGACTGAGTGGAGTTTCGGCATTGATTGAGCTGTCTGTTTGTCCCGTTTGGCTGTCAGGTGGAAGTGTGTGCACAATCAAAGGCGATGATGAGGAGGAGGAGGAGGAGGAGGCTGGAGCGGCAGAGTCGTTGGGCGAGCCCAAAACTACTGCCGCAAAAATTGTTGTTAGCAGTACAATGGCTTTCATTTGTATTTCAGACTGTGACACAAGGCTCAGCGTGCGTTCGGGTTTTATAGAGTGCAGAAATCACAAAATTCGTACTCGTTCCAGCTGTGCAACAACTGTTTCCACAGGCTACATGGGATTAGTAAGTTAGTATCTGTCTGTCCGTCTGTCTGCCTCTAAAGATTTGCACTTTGAATTTGGCAGAGTGCAACTTTTGTTCTCTGCCGTAAGTGGCTGTAGCAGTGGGTGGCTGGCCGGGGTCTGTGTTTTGGCTGTGACTCACAAAAGTCTCATTACGATGAGGGAAAACACTCTCCGCACTCTCGCACTATCGCAGCTTCTTCGACTTGATTGAGGTATCCCTTCGCAGCCGCACTAACGACTGCACTTAAGGCAGACCGAATAGCAACTTAAACCGCTAACTAACTACCCAATTCTCATTAAACTTTTGCCATTACACTCGAAACTCAATTGCGAATCCGAGAAGGGAGCTGCTGGAGCGCAGAGCATTGGAGGAGGTGCAGAAACAGCCGGCATAAAAATTACAAATTAAAAAACGCTTGAAAATAATAAAACTCGCAAGAAGCGCGCCAGAAATCGGGCAAAGAAGTGCCCATTGGGGGGGAAAACGTAAGGGCTGAAGGGGGGGTGAGCAGCAGGAGAAGAAAACTTTTCTTTTTTTGCGGAGCAACAAAAGCTAATTAAGCCATGGCATGGCATGGCGCACAGCACCAAAAGCAGATATGGAAAAACAAATGGAAAATGGCAAATGGGTAGAAAAACTAAAGTAAATTGAAAACTAGCAGCAAAGGAAACGAAGCGAAGAAAGTGAGCAAAGAATGAGTAAGAGGGAGGGAGAGAGAGAGAGCAAAGAGTAGCAAGCTCAAG